>NC_091128.1:17515793-18127043 GCF_040183065.1 Periplaneta americana | reverse complement strand
AAGATTTATTAAATCTACATACTTAGACTTCAACAAACAAAATTTGATAACACAATCCCAAGGGAAAAAATGAAACTCTCTGCATCAAAATTCACAGTTAATTCCCGATTTACCACGAAAATCGTCTGTAGCTGCATTTAGATTGGCAACAGGCCATGATTGTTTGGCCAAACACCTGCATAGAATTGGAATATATCAGTCCCCTAACTGCCCATTGTGCAACTCAAACCAAGAAATGGATTCTGAACCTCAAAATCTGTGCTTCAGTGACTGGCCATGATAATATCTTTGAAAAATATTGGAGTGCAAGAGGTCAAATGACTTTATTGTCAAATGCCTGGCATTAGAAAACAACAACAACAAATTTTTTGTATAATTATTTGGTTTTAGGGCGGGAAGCTGTAGCCTCATTTCTCCTTCTGCATTTAGCCTATTTCGATAATTTGTTTTCATGGATAAATAGGCAGAGAATCCAGATATAAAACTGATAAATACTATATATTTTTTTAGATCTTTAATAGTATTAATGATATTAATAATGGAATATGATAATTATTAATATTTATTTTCTAATATTACGATTATACTATAACAATCATTATTGGTGATATTTAATGTTTTTATTGATTCATATTTTCGTGACTTAGTATTCATTTTGCAGTATTCTCAAAATTTAAAGAACCGGTACTATTAAACCATTGCTCACGTGATTATACTATGTAAGCAACGATTTAAATACAATTTATGATTCACAGAATTCCTATCTTTTAGAAGCACTGCAATATAAGATTTATTTTGTTTGTATTTATTGATAAGGAAGGATGGTCATAAAATAATGTAATGTATTAAAACCACAAAACCTCTCTGTCTCAGTCATTTTTAAATTGCATCGTGTGTTTGGTTGTGATTTTAAATGTGCCTGTCCGATCGAGGCTTAATTATCAACCTCCAATAATATACATATTATTTTATTCTTAGAAACGCCATTGACGCTACAAAACGTAAATGTTTTTATTCCCTACTTATTGTTGCAGTTCTCAAGCAGGAATCGTAATGTAACTTAGAAAGCTTACCTCAGTAGGAAGAGCTTTATCGTAGTTGTCCCATGGGAATCGAACCGAGCTCCTCAATAAACGTACACTCCATAAAGCGCTATCTTTGCTTGCTTTATATGAAATCGAAACTCATAATGGCGGTCCAATATGTCATTTGCATTGTTGAAGACAGCATTGTTATGCATTGAACGATGAACGCGAATTCCATAGAGAATAAAAAAATGGAACTAGCGCCAGTGAGCACAGTTCAGTGAGTAGAAGCTGTAGGTAAAAAAACTGATAATACTTGTGTTGAGAACTTTCGACCTGATTTTAAATGTAGTCAATTGGCCGCAAGGAAATTTAAATATCGTCATTTTCATATTTTATATTTAAGCCACCAATTTTCACCTCTCTGGGCTAGCAACCCATTGCGCATCATTTTCACATTGCTTTCAAGTCTCAACAGAAGCCTCGGATGACAAGGATGGATTATAACGATGACGACTCAGGCAAGAACAAGGACAAGACATGGAAAAAAGAAAATATTTTAAAATTTGGAATTTGGAATGTACAGGACATTTAACACAAGGAAGATCAATTAGATGATATTTTAGCCAAAAAGAATATATCAATAGCAGTAATTTCGGAAACTAAAAAGAAATTGAAAGGATCTAAAGAAACTGAAAACTACCTTCAATTCTATTCTGATGTTGAGTAGGGCCAGAGCTGGAATCATGGTAATGATACATAAACGTTTCAGGCATGTTGTAGATAATTATTATTACTCGAATGAACGATTGATTCAATTACGATTAAAATTGCAAAGAGGTTATCTTACAGTTATTGACATCTATGCTCCAGTAGAAGGGAAAGAAGAAGAAAATGAAGAATTTTATACTAACTTACAAAAAATTGTCAGTAAAGTTAACAAATCAGATATGCTTTCAATCATGGGAGATTTTAATGCTAGAGTGGAAATATAAAAATTGAACAATTTGTAGGTACTCATGGTGAAGACACATGTAATAATAATGGTAATAGATTAATTGATTTTGTGATGTATAATCAACTCAAAATCATGAATACAATGCTCGAACATAAAGAAAGTCATAAACATACATGGGAAGCCAGGGATTCAAAATCTATCATCGATTATATCAAATGTAATTTTCGTTTATCAGACATGGTTATGGATGCCCGAGTTTTTAGAGGCCAGGAATTAGAAACAGATCATTATCTACTAATTAGCTCAGTACGTTTAAAACCAAGATGGTTGGGAAAGAAAACGCATATGAAAAATAATTTACTCTTCAAAGTCAGTTTACTTAGAGATTTTAGTATTGCTAATCTCTACCGAAATAGAATGGCTATTCTTGTAGATCAATTACCCCTTCTTGATAATGTTGAAGATGAATGTTTGAATATGAAACAAATTTTAACACAAGCCGCCAAAGAAAGTTTGGGACAAAAAAAGGTGTGGCTTAGAAAGAAAGGCTTGCGACAGTGGGATGATGACATAAGCAAGATAATTGCTGATAACAAACAAGCATTCAATAAATATATCTCAACCAAGAAAGAAGAAGATCAAATTGATTATCGTAAGAAATGGGCAATCGCAAAGAGAGAAGTTCGAAAAAAACATAGACAGAATTGGATAAACTTTGTGGCATACTTAAAAAATGATATTACTCGGCCTCAATCACAGACTTATAAAATTCTTAAGAAATTAAATTGTGAAGTAAAAGATAATCTAAGAATAAATGTTATTTCTCAGGACAATTGGTTACAGTATTTTCAACTACTATGGTCTACATCAACACAATCTCTCATGCTTCCATTTTCAACTAATCCTTTAATGAAGTTAATTTCTATGGATGAACTACAAAGAGTCTTGAAAAACAATAAATCTCCAGGAGAAGATTTAATAAATAGTGAATTATTTAAATATGCTAGCCATAAATTTCTACAAAGATTTTTGAGATTTTAAAATTTGATATGGGAGGGACAAGGATTTCCAGAAAGCTGGACTAAATCTATTGTAATCCCTATACATAAGAGAGGAGATTTGAAAATTACAGATAACTATACAGGAATAAGTTTATTGAACGCAGGATATAAAATTTATGCAAATATTTTGAAAAACAAACTCAATAAGCATTACGACAATATTATCAGTGAGGAACAAAATGGTTTTCGTCGAGGAAGGTCCTGTTGTGATGGATATTTTGCATTGAAATTACTGGTTGAGAAACATAGAGAATTTAATCTAGAAACGCATATGGCATTCATTGACTTTAAAAAGGCTTTTGATAAAGTTAATCGGAATAAATTACTTCAGATTTTGGCAGATGATCAAGTGCCTCAACAGATTATACAAAATATTTACAATATATATAAAACAACCATCATAGCAATTCGAAGCAACAATAAACTTTCACAATGGCGACCCATTTATAGTGGAGTACGACAAGGCTGTGGCCTTTCACCACTTCTGTTTATTATATATATAAATAGAATCATTCAAGATTGGCGACAGACACGCCATGGATTTATTCCAATTAATCGAAATTTGCAGCTTGATGCTTTACTTTTCGCTGATGATTTAGTTCTCATGGCATCAACTGAGGATGATTTACAATATTCAGTACACAATTTAAATATGGTCAGTGAAAAATATAACATGGAAATTAATATTGAAAAATCGAAAATCATGTCATTTTGTAGGAAATTCCCTGTACCAAGTAAAATTTGTTTGAATAATAAAATAATAGAAAGAGTAAATACCTTCACTTACCTTGGCTATATACTATCACCTTATGATGAAGTAGATATTGCTGAAAAAATATGTAAATATAATAAAACAATGGGGATCATTAATAAAATCAAGAAACCTTCAGTAGTACAAAGACACACAAGAATAGGCTTGTATAAAACCTTAGCACAGCCAATATTAAGCTATGGTAGTGAAGCATGGACTGTGAAGAATAAAGATGTCAATAGAATAACAGCAAGTGAGATGAGGTTTATGAGAGCAACAGCTGGATATACTCGCTGGGATCATAAAAAAAATGGCATAATGCAAGAACTTCAAATAGAACCCATTATACAGTTCATCAGCAAATATCAACTTCAGTGGAAGGGTCATCTCGAACGAATGAATCAATGCAGAATTCCAAAAGCACTGTTTCATTACCATCCATATGGCAAAAGATCTCTAGGCTGTCCAAAGAAGAGATGGACTGAAAATTCTAGTTTGAGACTGTAACAGGCCACTTGGCCTAATACTTGTTAGGAAGATGATGATGATGATGATGATGATATTTAAGCCTTATTTAGGGCTTGTTCTTTCATTTGAAAAATATGTAGGGCCTACGTATTTAAGTTTTCTGAGGATATGATATTACGTACATTTTATGATGCAGTTATGTTTTGCAGTCTTGTTACTTGATTTTTATCAGTATAACAATTCTCCGGCAGCACTCTTGAACACAACGTTACTTCAATCTATCCTTAAGGCCGGGATTACGATCGAAGTTCGTTTGCATTACGTTACATTGCGGTGAAGTATGTTGAAGTTAGACAAATACAAGCTCCGTGTATTTGATTACGGTCAACGTTAGAATGAATGAACGCATGACGGCATTGATTCAACATAGATGTTGGAGAAAAGCTTCCCACTGTGCTTTAAAAATTCCAAGTCCTCTCAAATTTCGAGGTCATATAGCATTGCATCTGGTACATCTGTCGGTAAGCCAACGATTTCCTTGACAGAACTATGGATAAGTTTATCAATATCATTAAGAAATTTTAATTTAAGATCCTTTAACGGTGCACATTGAAATGGATAGATAAGCTGAGGCCAAATATATTGGTTTAAAATGTTCAGTTTTTGATCAGGAATGAGCAAAGGTGATGACACTAGGTGGTTGAGACTATTTGTCAATTTATTAATAATTTCTGTAGGATTAAATTTAATTTGATCATGAAAAGTGATTCCCAAATATTTGATGTTTTCATTAGAAGTCAGACAGGATATTATAGATCCATCTATTAACTTAAAGGCTGAGAAGAGAGTTGACCTTAGTGAAGAGAAATGACTTTACTTTTATCAGTATCAATCTGCAGTCCAATTTTTGCAAGTGAGTTCTTGACTAACATTGTCAGATGTTTTGCAGCACTATCATTTTGACTTATAAGAACTAAATCATCAGCAAAGGCTAGCACTGATATTGTTTTCAAGGTTACGAATGATATTGTAACCATATTCTTCTACAACTTGCTTTCCACTCAATTCTTTTAAAAGAAAATCTAGTGCCATATTGAAGAGAATAGGAGAAAAAGGAGCACCTTGTGCAACTAATTTTTGCATTGAGATTTGTCCTGTTTTAGATGTTCTTTTTATGGAAACACTAGTTGTATTGCCCTTAAGCAAAGCAATGATGAGATTTTTCAATTTAGAAGGAACAGGGAAAGTATGAAGAATCTGTTCTATGTGAGCATGAGAAATATTATCAAAAACTAGTGTTATATCCAAGAATACTACTGTACAATCTTTATGTTTCAATTTGGAATCAGTTAAACAACCATTCAAAATCGATGAATTAATGTAAGCTCCTGGAGTGGCTATACATCGTCGTCAGTTGGCATTAAGGCAGAGAAACATTTTAAATTTGGTGTCATTTATTCTTTCAACAATTCGGCAGATTAAGGAGAAAATTGTGATTGGGAGCCAGTTTTTAACTTCAGCTGGGTCACCATTCTTAAAAATTAAAATTGTTCGACCATGCTTGAGAGGGAGTGGGACATAACCCCAACGAAGCATGTATGTAGCGAGATAAGAAATTGCTTTATATATTTTAAGTTCTCTTATAACTTTCATCCTTACTCCATCCTCTCCCGGGCAGTATCAATGCGTATACTCCTACAAGCTTTGATGACGTCAGTATCTGTTATTAGTATACTTTCTTGGTCTAAGTTATCAAGATCAACATATAGGTTATATCTTTCCATTAGAATATAATTTGTAGATCCAAACTGGTTATTAAAATAATCGGAAACAGTTGAGGTATTGAGTTTACATTCAATTGAATTAGAAGAAGATATTACATGACGAACAATTTTCCTCCTTTGATAATAGTAATAAAATTGAGCTAGTTCAAAGTCAAATTTATTTTTTCTTCTTTCAGATTGTTTTCGACTGTTTTTTTCAGATTAGCTAAAGTATTCACTCCAGGGCAAATAAAAATGCTTATAGCGGGAAAAGGAAGCAAAGAAGGGAAGAACAAGACATAATCCCTGCATTAGCTCAGAGAGCAATTAGTGATAAACTGTACAATCATTTGAGATCACAGGTGGGAATTCCTCTACCAAGCATTGCTACCCTGCAGCGTTGGACAAAAAAATTGCCCTTTTCTCCTGGTATTCTTACACCGGTACTGAAAATTTTAAAAGAGCAGGGACTGTCTTTGAGCGAAATGGATAAGTTATCAGTGTTACAATTTAATGAGTTGAGTGTCAATGGTGTCATTTGTTATGACCACGAGGATGATTCGATATTGGGCCCTCACAGAAGTGCTCAAATCGTAATGATCCGAGGATTGACAGGTGAGTGGAAGCAGCCCATCTGTTATGATTTCGATAAAACAATGGACAGAGAGCTACTGTTCGAAATTATAACAGAAATTGAAGTGGCAAGTTTCAGAGTAGTTGCAATAGTTTCTGATCTGGGTGGCAGCAACAGAAGACTGTGGAATGAGTTACAAATAAATGTAAATCAGACCTGCTTTTCAAATCCTGCTTCGGAAGAAAATATTTGCCCCACCTGATTAAGTTATTAAGGAACCATTTTATTGATGGTGGGTTTCAATTGAAAGACAATTATAGAAAAAAATGTAATTGAACGGATTATTAAATCCGATTCTTAGGAGTTGCAGCTATTCCCGAAATTACATTGGGGTCACTTTACCGTGCAAGAGAATGACAGCCAAAGAGTTGCACCAGCCATGGAACTTTTTCCGCATCTCACTGCTGCGCTGATTAAATATTTGGTACCCGAAACTGAGTAAGTTCATGAATTTTTTAATTCACAAATGACTTCACAGATGTAATGAATTCGGGAATTCCGAAAGATCCCACAAGAAACAAGTAGAGAAGGAATGTAGGAAACAGTAGAACTGAGCGTCAGAGGCAAAAATACTCTTCTACCTTTTCAGAATGGCTTCCTTACCACTATTTAGAGCTTGAAACGGTTGTATAGCGATTTAAAAGAAAAGGAATTGATTCTATAATGACCAGGAAACTCAATCAGGATGCTCTGGAGAACCTATTTTCCCAAATTCGTGGGATGGGATATTTTTATAATAATCATCTGACCGTGGAAGTGAAAAATCTCTTGCGCCTATTAATATTAGGACGTCGCCTGCCCCACCCTACAAGTGCCACAGTAGAAGATTCAGGTGGAATAATAATAACAAAGCAAGTTTTTCAGGATCTCGTGGACATTTCTCATGAAAGCGTGAACGAAATCCTTGAGGAAATAAACTCATTAGAAGTGGATACTGATGATAGAATTGACACAACAGAGCTAATAGAAAGGGAAGAAGTAGAATTGCTCAGATATGTTGCTGGTTATATTGCTAGAAAATGTAACAACAGAAGTGCTGTTTCGAATGCTAATTCCAGTCAACAATCTCCAGGATGAATAGAGGTCGTTACACGTGTTGGACTGGTTCATCCCTCTCCTCAGTGGATGGCAACAATTGAAGAGTGTGAAGTTATATTTAGAAAATTTCATAAAAAATCAGTCAAGAGAAAAAAGAATGTCATAGGCCACTTATTTAGATTTTTGAGGACAAAGTTTCCAAATGAAGACCTGGAATTACTAAAGTTATTTAGTAGAGCACGAACATTTTTTAGAATTCGTTACCTAAATAGAAGAAAACAGGACGTCAAAAGAAGAAACCATATGAAGCAGAAGCAATGGCTGCAGAGCTGCTCATCGCGTCCTTCACAAGACTATTTGAGTCAGTTCAAATTTTGTGAAACATTCTTAAAATAAATTGTTGTATTTGTACAATCAGTGTTAAAATTGGGATACTTTTACTCTCCGCTGCTATTGCAATCCATCCTCAACCATTTCACTAAAATAGGTTAATTTACAAAATTTCATTTTACAATCCTGTATAAAATTAATTATCAATTAGTTTTAGTACACACTCTATTCCACTGTTATTAAGAGAAATTTAATACATTTTGCATGCGTAATTTAAATTCTGTCGTTCATCAGTAATATAATTAATATTTTGAGGCTCGGAAACAGAAATTGCCATGTAAAATAAATTAAATATAGGCTACCTATTGAGCAATGTGTATTCGTTAATAACGTTCTTTAAAATTGGACTGAAATATTCTACAAAGATTAGAGATACAATGAAGCATTCACAGTAGTTTTTATATTGCTATGAGAATTTGGAAAGTAAACGATCATTGAATTAAAAAAAAATAAAAGATGGGATATTGAAGTGAGAGTTCTACCTCTAAGCCTTTACTCCTCCAGTGTGTATGTAACCCAAACAAATATATATAAATATAGGTCTTTAAATCACTTGGTTATTGTTAGAAAGTGTAAGCTGAGGGTTGACAATGTTGCCGTGGTGACGTCACAGATTTACAACCCTCTTGACTGTCTCTTTAAATGCTGTTATGAAGGGACCTGTGAGAGTGATAGCGACCGACAGTTCACCGACCTTGGTTTTTTGTATTAACACCACTGCCACCTGGTGAGTGAAATTATAACTACTTACTCAAGTGGAAGCTTTTGATGGGTTAGGAGCTAGACACAAGTCTAGAAAATGGGTCACAGTCCTGCCATCTATCCACAATATGCGGAATCCGAATCACTTAGAGTGAAGTGAGAAGACATTAGATGCATAGGATACATGCTAAGAAATAAACGTGAAGTTCTGTCTACATTAATAATAAGATTATTAGAACGACATAATTTTTAAGTTCACAAATACTATTAATTAATTTTTAGTTTGCGCAATAACTAGATGCGAAACAGGAACAAGATAAAGTTAAACTTCTATCAAGATTAATCCCTTCAGACCTGAATTTATGTTTTAAAAAATTGAAAAAAAAAAAAAAAAAAAAAAACTGGTCACATAATCATTCTCGGGATCCAAAATTCCCGAATCAAGTCTTCACAGAAAATCAAAATTTAGGAACAATTTTGACCCCTGGGGGCCCAAAATTTTAAATTTTATTTTTAATTCAGGTATAGAAATGTTTAAAAAATAATATTCTCCATTTCTATCACACTGAATTTTTCAAAATATTTAAAAGTATCGAAAACATTCCAAAAAAGAAAAAAAGAAACAATGTACAGTATAATGTAGGAACATCAGGCCTGAAGGGGTTAAGCAAACTAACACTTCAATATTATTTATTTATGCAGTGATAAGAGAAGTTGTGAAACAAATATAAAGAAAACTCGTAAACTGAATATAATTTATTAAAGTAATAACTATAGGATTGATAGAATTCTGAAAAAAAAAAAAGTTTTAACTTCAAGTTTTATATTCGTATGGAGTGGAAGGCACACAGGTATGCACGGGATAATTTTGATTGTGCTACTAAAGCCCCTTGAGTCTTGGTGTTACCTGAACCCCGAAAGACACAAACCCCTATAAGGAAGAACATACTGTTTTATCGTCGTTAAAATCAACATATTTTCACACAATTTGAACGCAGAAACTATCAAGAAATCTCGACTAACTAATTTCAAGAATTAAGAAGAATTGCCTGTTCAAGATGGTATGAACATGCAATAATTTAACATTAATATTTCTCAAAGCCAAAGCCTTATATTTCTAGAGGTAAATAATCTTAAACCCTCGGTTTCCTGCTACTGCAATGCGGACCAGGAATATTTCTGGAGTAATAGTTCATGCTAATTCAATTATTAGACCTAATAAAGAAGATGAAAGCCGCAAGGTCTTACCTTGTTGGCGAAACGTTTAGTCCACCATCATTAATTCCATTGTCTGGAATCCTGATGTTCGACTGGGTTAGTTAAAGGGTCTCACCCCATGGGCTGCAGGTCGTTGTCGGCGTCAATGCCTTCCCACCACATGGGCCCCTCTTGTTCCTAGAAAATTTCAGAAATGTGGAACAATAAATGGTAAAACTTTAATCGACGATGGTGAAGTTTTAAGGGCTCTTTGTCTCACTTTAGAACAAAAATAAAGTTGTTGTTGTTTTCTAATGCCAGGCGTTTGACAATAAAGTCATTTGACCTCTTGCAGTCCAATATTTTTCAAAGATATTATCATGACCAGCCAATGAAGCACAGATTATGAGGTGTTCCGAATCCATTTCTTGGTTTGAGTTGCACAATGGGCAGTTAGGGGACTGATATATTCCAATTCTATGCAGGTGTTTAGCCAATCATGGCCTGTTGCCAATCTAAATGCAGCTACAGACGATTTTCGTGGTAAATCAGGAATTAACTGTGGATTTTGATGCAGAGAGTTCCATTTTTTCCCTTGGGATTGTGTTATCGAATTTTGTTTGTTGAAGTCTATGTATGTAGATTTAATAAAAATAAAGTGAGATATCCCATGATACAGATTGACGCAATTAAATTCGTCTTATTCCTGAATGAGTGGATTCCATGAAAGATTGAGAGTTCATTTTCTCTGAAAATGTTCTCTTTCACAAAAAGATGTCTCTGTAAACCTACAATACTGCAAGAAACTTCGATAATCGAATCAGTGAATTACTTGAAGATTCCTGGAATTCTTTCGAAAGTTCTGAAAGACTTGTAAACACCGCCTAAAATTTGGAATGCAATTTAACACAGCTGGTGATAACCGGCGTAAATGGAGTAGGAAAAGGGACTCGTGTGCTGGGATGTGAGTTTGATTACGCTCCGGCTGATTGATTATAATTATGTGCACATATTTTTTTCTTTTCACGCTATTGGAGGCAATGCCGAAAATGCAGTACACACAGTGCAACTTTCCACATACAAACGTGGAAAGATAAAATGCATACACTTTCTTTTTCCTTTCTGGCAGCTTGTGAGTCTGTTATTTAACGAGATCACTTAGTGTCGACTGAATTGGTGGAATGGAGGTAATATTAAGGCAAAATGAATTGATGATGAGCTACGGGATTACGTGACCCAAGCAAGTGATTAGACCAAGTGGGACGCAAGTAGTAATGGAATTCAACACATTTCAATTTCTCAGTCCAGAGCGAACAGCGGATCAGTATACACGTGTGCGGAGGGAGTTCGGCAGTGAAGAAATATTGTATAGAGGCACTGACACTGACATCGAAGATTAGGATGTTACTGTTCATAACAAATCCTGTATCTGAAAAGTCGTAGTTATGTATACCTAAAAGGGGTAGCTTACCGATGCAGAGCTGTAGTGTAGCTCCACATCAACATAATATATGTGCAGCATAACTGTACAGGCTGGCTGATATGACGACACAACTTATCCTACTTTCGTAATTGAAGGTCAAGAATTAACTCAACCCAAACACAGTCCCTGCTCATCTCCACTTTCATCCCAGTGCAAAAGCCTCCTACACTCGGTGTAACATAAAGTTAATTAAATTATTTTCTTAAATTCTGCTCATTTTTTAATCAATAAATATTTGCTCAAATTAAATTTGAGTGTGTGTAATCGAGAGACAATAAATTAATATAAAATTCTGGAGCAGGACAATAAAGATAATTCAAAATATTACTTAGACTTTACTGTTTTCAGTTAAGGATGGCATTTGAACCAAAAAAATACAGACGTGGTAGAAAAACTGTACTAGAGCCTTAGACCTGCGTAAAATAAATAGGCCTACCATACATTTGAGTTTTCAGGCTTTCATGGTGACTGTGAGCAGAATTAGGTGCTTCTGGGTATTTCACCGTGTCTTGGAACTTGACATCTCCAAAATTTTGGAAATACATACAGATTCCATCATCAGGGCAGATAGGGTGGCTTACTTCGTTGGGCCGTTATGCCAGGCTCAGTTGCCCGGGTTAGCCTGGTATAATGAGCCCAACCTATCTGCCCTGATGTTGAAACCTGTATCTAGTTCTTGAATGTTCCAAATCTCAAGTTCCAGGACATGGTGAAATACTAAAAAGCCTAATTCTGAATATTAGACAGCTCATAAATTAAAAGACAAACTAAATATAAGCTTATTTCGTAACACCACTGAAATATTTTATTATATTTACTTCATCAGCATTTTAAACACCTTAAAAATAGAATGCTTAGAGAGATGAATAAATACAAAACATTCATCAAAGCACATTGATACTGCCCGCAGTGCAAACAAGGGGCTTATAATGCTGACATCATATTGAATGAGCATTGCGAAGCACGTTGGCTTATTTGAGACCCATATGTCCGTGTCTGTTACATGCTATGATCACAAGAAAAATGGGAGACAAGAGTTGGACTAAATAAATCTTACATTCGTCTCCAGCTCAGACTGAGTGCTGCAAAATAATAAATGTCTTCATAGGTAGAAGAACAATGCACATTTCGATAGTTCCTGGCACATTATGGCATCACTGTGAATCAGTAGCAGCTCGTGCCTGAAAAAGTAGGTGAAGCACAAAATTGTTGCAAGGTTTTCAAAGCCCATGTAGCTAGTTGCATTGATAATAATCGGAACTCTATGCAACTAAAGTAATTCCCTCCCATAAATTTCCATTATATTCAATCGTGGAAAGTGATTCCATTGTATTTATTTCTGCCAGCTATCAGTGCACTTAACAGTACATGTAAATTAAGATATGCTTATTGCTTACCTATCTTTTGTACACTAAGTTGATCCTCCATTCCTTCAGGGCTGGAACCTGTTAATAACGTTCTCATGGAAGGGCTGTGATTCCAATCTCTTGTCCAACACATCTTTTTGGAGCGAAATATTCCCTAACACCGACAGTCTCTTCTGTGACATTGAGTTTCTCTGTTTTGTTTTTATTCGTTTTAAATACAAGAAGCTCCTCTCGACGGATACGCTAGTAGATGGTAGTATTAAAATGAGGGAATTTAACTTATACATTTCTCCAAATACATCTTTGTTGACATCGTTGTCATGAAGAAGTCTAGCACTTTCTTAACTGATATATTCCTTTATTCACTATTCTGGTACAAAAGCTCAAGTTTAGTTTTCAGAACCTGCGTCTTTTTTTTAATATGCTGAAATAGCTAGCTTGCAGTGAAGAAAGTGGATCATGTGGAAAGTTTCTACTATAAGTGTAGAATTTGGATGCATCAGCCAGGCTGACAAAACGAAGTTATACATCTTGATTACACAACTTTTAACACTATATCACTTCGGAAAACATATTATGTGTCTTTCTCGTGTTAAATTTACATTACCTCGTTAACAGGTTTCAGCCTGTTATCGGTCATCTTCAGAACTGGTTGTAGCTGGTCTTGGCACCTTTTGTTTGTGTTTCCTGTGGGGGTGTGTTTGTGTAGTGTAATGTAAACTGCAACACCTGCAACAACTTCTACATAGGACAGACAGGCAGTCACTTCAAACATGTTACAAAGAACACATCACAGCCATAACAAAACTACAAAACACTTCCATATATGCAGAACACATCACAAATGCTAACCACACCTACAGAGACATGAACACACATGTAAATTCTACACATTTAACTAAAAAGCCAGAAACTAAGCACACTAAAACAATACGAAATATATAGGCACACAAAAACACATCCAAATGAAATTCTCAACACACAACTCAACTTCAGAACACACACACTCTTTGACTCCACACTACACTATACAAACACACCCCCACAGGAAACACAAACAAAAGGTGCCAAGACCAGATACAACCAGTTCTGAAGATGGCCAATAACAGGCTGAAACATGTTAACGAGGTAATGTAAATTTAACATGAGAAAGACACACAATACATTTTCTGAAGAAACAAAGTTTTTCTAAATCCCCAAATCTTTCATCGATCTGCATGATGATGTCAATGATCTCAAAGAACAATATCTTGTAATGACGATCATGTTCTACATCACTTTTTCCACTGTAGCAGCAGTCAGTCTGTACTTCCTCCCTGAGAATTCACTTCTACTTTTCTCTACGTTCAAAATTCTAGCATGGTGCAGTATCTGAAATTTCCATGAGTAAGCGAAGAAGCGCTTTCGTCATGGCCCCGAAATGATAATTCCTGCTTGCTTAAATACAAAGCAGCATCAATGACTGACCGCATAACATGTCTGTTTACACGAACATTTTCAATATACTGCACTAACAATAGCCTAGCATTTTCTTTCAGAACATTCCCAATAGTGTTCACATTCTTCTGTAAATGTTTGAACTGCAGCACGCACTTTAAATGTTCTGCCGAATTTTCATGTTTTTGTAGAGCATGACTAACATTATTTTAGAAAATCACTGAATCCGGTTTCATTCCACACTTCTTTTAACTCCAATAGTAGGCATGACTAACAAAATAGTATGCAAATCTAAACAAAATAGTAATAGTAATAGAAAATTAAACAAAATAGTATTTCAATGTAGTGGCTCCCACACTACCACTCACTGATGCTTGCAGTACCATGAAGTTTTAAAATTAAGTTCGTATGATTCACCAGCTTGTGAGTTTAACTTTTTACAGTTTATGTCTAAAATTGGTTGAGTTCTGTCTAGAAACAATAGATAACTCTTATCCTGCTCACACCAGTGATTAAACGAGGTATGAATTAATGTACATACTGTGTGATTGAATGGATTCATTTTGACATTGCAACATAACAATACAAAAACTTACATAGTAGTTCCTAACACACTTATTAGAGATTTATTAAAAACTGAAACGCACTTAATGTCTTCACCTAATAAAGTAATAAGTAAAATAAATGATATTTTAAAAATTATCACAACTGAATAGCGAGAGTCGAGAACTAACATAAAAAACAATGAAAAACAGACTGAGGTACTGAGGAAAGGCAAAAATTCATTCATAACTTGCACTAACAAGGCTGTGTTCAGAACATTAAACTTTCTTTCCATTGCTTTTATAGTATTAATTTTTAGTGGAATTTTCCTATGAGGTACAGTAAAATTGTAGCCAGAAGAATAAAAAATGAAGCAGCACAAAAATTAAAATCATAAAACATAATAGGACCTATATAGAAAGAAGACTTGACAAAGCAGAATTTTAAGGAAAGTTTTCTTTAGGATGGGCCATGTTGCTGGACAGACAAGTAGTCGTAAATCTCCGTGTCACCCATTATAAAAAGCGCATCGACTGGGCCGAAGACCAAATACGTGTTCGTCACAGCAACACCCATTTTTTGAAGAATATGGAAGTGCGGGGGGAAATGACTCAGTCATTGTCATAGCAACCACCCTAACACATAGGAACAAAATAATATTTTAAATTTGAGAATCAGTGCCTTGTTGCTGCCGCTCGAGGAACTGAGATGTGAAAGTTACACAACAGCGGGAATATTTAAACAGACTGGTGATACTGTACTTGAGATTTACTGATTTATAGTGCTTTAGTTTTTAAAATTAAATAATTTAATATATGAAATATAAATCAAATGGCTCGCAAAATAACAAGTGAAATGTTCTTCACCTTCTTCATTTGAATAACCGCTACTGTTGTGAATGAAACTGCCAACCAACTTACCACGAAAGGATGTGCAATAACTGCAGAATTTCAACATCTCACTCAACCAGAGAAATTCACCACAACTCAAGAACTAACAATGACCACGAACTTTAGCTAGAGAACAATGTGTGACAGTATTTTTAATGATCAATTGATCAGCCCAAACATATTCCATGGAGAAACAATGACACAACATTTCGACTCATTTTGTAACACAGTTACCTTGACAAAATATTTAAACAAAACTGGAACCCTATCTCATTGAACTGTGTACTAAGCATGAAGAATGATCATGCAACGGGCTTAAACCACTGAGCAAACTGTGTAGTTCCTACTAACAACACTAAAATTCAACATTAGAAGTAGGCCTACTTAATGTATTAATATACTTTAATGATCAGTCTATTATCCCAGCAGCAACGGCAGCATGCAGAATCCTTAATAAACATTTATACAAGATTATAATGCTTATTTCATCCTAACAGCAATAACAGAAAGTATCGTTATCTATAGCAGTAGTAATAATACTTAATGATGCTTTAAACTTACAGATGTCATTCAATATACTAAGTCAGATTAATTCAATTTAGAAGTATAAACAAGTCATCAATTTACTGAGTAGAAGGTATAAGTACCGGTATGCAGAAATTTTGTTAATTCTGTTCTAACATTTTCTCTCGATTTTCAAAGCTTTGAGATAGTTAGGCAGTGAATAGTGAACTTCTTTTTTATAATAGCTGAGACTAACAGAGGGTAGATGGATGTCTGATTTGTGTCTTGTATTAAAATTATGAATTATTTAATTAGTACTACATGTATTTTGGTTTTTAACACAAAACATTACAAAGGAAAGAATGTACTCACAAGGTAAAGTCAATATTTATAAATTTTTTAAATCTTTTCACATGGTGTCCTTTTATGCATAACTGTCACTATCGTTATACCAGTACCTTTCTTTTGTAAAACAAAAATATGTTCAGCTTCAGATGAGAATATTAATCCACATTTCATTACACAACGGAAATATGCAAAGTATAAAACTTTAGGAATGTTTATATCACTAACAGAAAATATGGATCTTAATGCTTCAACAAGGAGAGCTTAATTTAGGAGTAATATATTACATGTGGGTTTTCCAGTTTGATTGTCCTTATAGATTGTTTGAGATCAATACCGTTTAATCTAATCTTGTAGAAAAACTGAGCACTATTACATGTAGCTACTGGTACACTAAATTTGACTACAATGGAATTATCAACATTAAGTGCTAGTCTATTTACATTAAACAATACACTCATTAGATTTAACACTATTAGATGTGTTAATAAGGTGATTGTATCGTAATCACACTTTTGACATCTGCAAATAAGATTACCTGGGATAATTTATGTATGTTTGAGATTAAATCATTGATGTAAATTAAAAACAATAATGGACTCAAAATTGATTTCAAGGACTGAGCAGATAGAAATTATTCAAAGATGAGCACTGCAAAGCCATTAACCTTTAAGAGATAAATGTTAAAACAGTATTATAGTCATGACTTGATATGTTACAAATTGTGTATTATTTATAAAGTATGTTGATATTCTTCAATTTTATGTAACATTAAGAACATTAGATTAAATAAAATAATTTTAAATTTTTTCTATTGTAAAGTTTCTTTCTTGAAAGGAGCAAACTCAGTTCTACTACAATCAACTAGATCCAAAGTATGAGCATGGTCAAGGACAATGAATTTTGAAGAATGAAACTTTGTATCTAATGGCAAGCAACTAATCACTAGGATGGGAACACTATATAAAACCACATAGGGGTTAAGTAAAAAAATTATAGCTTTAAAACATAAAAACAAAAGAACTGACAGTGTTATCTCAATTACCAGCAGCGGCAGCAGCAGCAAGTGTGCATGTCTCGTAACCTGCATATTTATTCACCATAAATTTTCACACAATGGATTCTGAATAGACAAAATCTGTCTACTTATATATTTTTACTACCCACAATGTCAAAACACCTCTGATTGAGGTTCTGGTTGATGTATACTGTACATCTATTATCAGGCAGTACATCTCACTTGACGATAGGTGTCAGAGGAAGAACAATACAGTAATTATTATTTGTATACATTTTAAGTCCGATTAGTGAAATATGTTACTAGTCAATGATGTATGAAATGAAGAGGGAAAGGAACTGGCCATCCTACCCCATTATCTCATAGCTTAGTTACCTCATGAGTGTTACCTTACTGGTGTCACTTATGGGGCTCCAACCTGTCCTCGGACAGTTGACTAAACTGACAACAATGTAACAAAATTGAAATTAATTCTCCAGAAAAACATCAAAGGAGGTACATCTCTCTTTCTCTCCACTACTAAATACCAACATAATAAGCGAGAGGTCCAAAATGAATTACTAGGGAAATGGTCTGCTTCCCTAGTATTGCGTCCTGAACCTCTCGTCTGTTTAACAAGAAGGGAGCAAAGGCAGATGTGCCTCCTTCGGTGTAATTCTTTTAAAGAATTACCAAATTCATTTCCTGTCATCAGTACATTTTAGAACCATGTACGAAGTATCAAGGAATATGTTTCCAGAAAACCTCAAGTAGGTCTAATTTATTCAAAATTTGGTTATTTGTATGTTTGCGACAAAACTCACTACTTTCTTTTAAGTAGCCTTACAAACTCAAGAATAAATAAAAAATATAAACGCAATTTCAGTTCATAACACTTTGGGCCATAAGCTATCCCCATACTAGTCGGATGATCGTTCACCTTTTCCTGTCATCAGTACATTTCAGAACCATGTACGAAGTATCAAGGAATATGTTTCCAGAAAACCTCAAGTAGGTCTAATTTATTCAAAATTTGATTATTTGTATGTTTGCGACAAAACTCACTACTTTCTTTTAAGTAGCCTTACAAACTCAAGAATAAATAAAAAATATAAACGCAATTTCAGTTCATAACACTTTGGGCCATAAGCTATCCCCATACTAGTCGGATGATCGTTCACCTTTGCCAGCAGTCAGCCTTGATCCTCTACAGGCTGTTGTGCCACACGTTTATTAATTTTTAAACTTGAAGCTCAGGTTGTAAATAGACAATACGAGGGGCACAAATGACATTCTAAACTCCAACATACAGATGAAACTATTTTAAATGTAAAAAATATGCACAGTTTAAAACGTACTGTTGCACTACACAATGAAAAGTCAGAAAGAACAATGAGAATGAATGGCCCTAAAAGAACCAACCAAACAATGAATTCACATATTATTTAATTATATTTTACAAAATATGGTCAGTAACAAGAATGTGTACTTCAACATGTCATACGAAGACTGCACTGTAACACAAGGGGCCACAGAACAATAACAAGCTTGTCTCCTTCCACCCATTCTTTTTAATAATTCTATTCATGAAGTCACAAGGGAATTGTATAGGCCTACAGAAAAGGAGACTTATGCCAAAAGAATTCTTAAGCATACTTATGGCTTTTAGAGAACTGGAGGTTCATTGCCACCCTCACATAAGCTCGCATCGGTCCCTATCCTGAGCAAGATTAATCCATTCAATACCATCATATCCCACCTCTCTCAAATCCATTTTTATATTGTCATGTGAGTGCAAGAACTAGGTAACTTGATTTTTCATATTTTGTGACATTGCCTATTTACTTATTTATTGCACTAAGGAATATGTCTCGTTTTCATTTACCTATTTGTTATATTGGAAAATAGATGCCGCTGGTATCGTTTGATCAGTTACCAAGTTCTTGCATTACATTTTATTCGATTCTTGCTATGCTATAAAAAAGGTAGCTAAAAAACGCTAATTTCGAGTTACCTAGTTCTAGCATTCACACAACGATATTATCCTCCCATCTATGTCTTGGTCTCGCCAAAGGTCTTTTTCCCTCCAGTCTCCCAACTAACCATACATATCCATGAACTCATTATTATATCTTCTTCATCAGTTGACGCCATCATGAACCGCTATCAATATCTTCCTCAAAATCTTTCTTTCAAAAACTGCTAGCCTGTTGCACGTTTCAACATTTAACGTTCATGTTTCTGCACCATATAAAACAACTGGTCTTATTAAGGTTTTATATACCGTATGTTCTTTTCCACCTTTTCAAAGAATAAATTTAAATTTCCAATTTGTATATTTCCATTTCGTACTACAGTATATTCCAGTCACGAAACATAAACATATATACTTTATCTTTTCGGGATTTACTTCCAAACCTATCTCTTTACTATGAGCACAATTCAGGAACTAGAAAAGAGCAGTCTAAAACCATCATTGAATACACTTAAAAAATCGCGTTCTTTCTTTTTGATGCAAATAACCCACAGTAGGATTAGTTGAGGGCTGGATAATGGAGATCCTATTGTACTCTCCAATGACATAGTGAGCCTTAGTGCTTCCGACTGACTAAAGTTTGTGCTATCAATGAAGAACAAAGAAGTTACAGTAAAGAGACAAATTCTCGATGAATAAAACCTTTACTACATTTGAAGCAAATCAGCAACCCCCCGTTTTGCAGTGTAGGCTTTCACGACCGGAGTCTATAGATCTAGATTCATTTTCCGTGCTGAGAGGCCGTGGTCTATTGGTTGGTTTTATACCAGACGTTTTGTCTGCAACTGCGGCAGACATCTTCAGTGGAGTGGTATCCAAGGTCGCAAGACTCTTCTCGGCGTACCTGAGGCAACCACAGTTTCTTTGCATTCCCATTCCGTAATTCAGTACTCTGTTTCAGAGCTATCTGTTGCAATAAATCGATTCCAAGAATTTTGTTTTCTTGGAGCATTTTCTGTGATATCTAAGGCATGTCCAATACAGTCACACATGATCTGTCAAGCTGTGGGGAACAAACCGTGTACAATCTGGATATTTTTCCTTTACATGTTTGACACCAACTGCCAAGTGTGAGTTGTTACTGTACTTATAGTTTATACTGTCCTCTGTTTTTATTGTGATTTCAAATCATTCCATTGTTCCTATAAAGGGTCACTGGGACTGAGTTTAGAAACTTTTAAAATTTTTTATAAATTGCTTCCAAATTCGTTGTGTTTCTTGTGTCTGTACATTTAAATGATAGTAACAAATTTCATAAAGTTTCAGTTAGTTCCTTAGGTAATAATGTTCACTTATTTTAATTAAATTATGTATAAATTCAAAACATTCCTCACAGCTTCAGATTTTTTACTTGCATTTTTTAAATTACATCTCATGATTAGGAAAACTGTGCATGAATTTTTAGATTTGAGTATTGATTAATGAGATAAAAATTTTAATAGAAATCATAATTTTTACTCGATAATATTCTTTGATGCACTGGTAGAGAAGTATTGGGAAGCAAGAGAGAAGATGATGGCCATCCAAATTCCATCATTCTTGCTGAGATGAACTATTTTTGTACTCTTCTCACTGTTTATTTATTTACTTATCTCACACTATTGCATGTTGCCTTTATCAGGCTGAAGATAACTCTACAGCCCTGCATAAATAAAAGTAAATAAAAAAATAAAAAATATTCTTTGATTTTTTTAAAGTTAAAAATCTATATGATGAAAAGTTTATAATGAAGAGCTGATTTCATGCACAACTTTGTGTACTGTACCCACTGGAGCATGCTGAAAAGTTTCATATAAATCAGAGCAAATAGAAGCCTCTAGGGACCTTTTATTGATCACAAACGTAGTTCTGAGAAAACCCAAGTTTTACTGGCTGTGACAGTTTAAAAGAGCTGTGCATAGCATTTTAAAAATGGCTGTCAGACGTTTAAAAATGACAGATGAAGGCTAAGTATAGGACAGAATATTAAACAAATATATTTGCCTTTTTGGTAAAAAAAAGTTCGTCCAAATGTTCCAAGTACTAGATCACACAGTGCGGCAACTGAAACACGGGACTAGTGTTACGAGGCATCAACTGGTGCTGTCATCTACCAGAGGTGAATATGAATCCAAAGAGAGAATGTTCTTAAAAGTGCTACACTGAAGGTCATCATAAACTGACACCATTTGAGAAGGAAATGTGTGAGAAGAACTATAGGTCTCTCTCATATACTGTGTGTGTGTGTGTGTGTGTGTGTGTGTGTGTGTGTGTGTGTGTGTGTGTGTGTGTGTGCGTGCGTGCGTGTCATAAAGCAAGAATGAAACAAAGAAAGCACATAAAATTTACAGTTCAGCTGGGCAGAAGTGTCATACAGGCCCTATTGTATGTCAAAAGCAGTTAATTTTGTCAATGTGAGTTGAACTTCAAAGCAAACAACAGTTGGCTACAACGTTTTAAGGTCAGACATGGGATTACTTTCATTAAAGTGGCAGCTGTAGAAGAAAAATCAAACACAGTGCTGGTAATCAAATGTTATTTCACAGTATGTAATGTTTCATAGCTATTTCTACTGTACTCTCTCTTTCACAATAGAAAATTTGGGAAAAATTTCATAATCCTTCAATACAACAATAAACCTAATATAATACAATTTTTCTAGTCCCCAGAAAACTGTTGTATTGAGATGGCGAAGAATCGGCAGAACAGAGATAAATTCTCTCTTTTCTCTGTGGCTTAGTGGATAAAGCACCAGCACATAAAGCTGGAAACCCGAGTTCGAGTCTTGGTGCCAGAGAGAATTTTTTTTCCATTGTACCAATTCTTTACCATATGGAGATGCAGAATTACTGCACTGAAACTCCATATTTACTTCGGTACATCATAGTAATATGTTGTATGAGGTTCGGCTGTATAAAAAATAAATAAGGCTGTAAGTTATTTTGTATGACAGCAAGGGAGCTGTGCACAAAATGCTTGTGACCGGTGACCAGACAGTTACTATTATCTGGAAACTTTGAGATTCCATTGTGTACAGTGTAAGTGTCAAGAAGAAAACAGTTTGTTCCTATTGCCTGACTACACAATACGTCACAAGGCTTGCATTACTAGGAAGTTTCTGATCAGCACAAAAAAAAATATGTGTTGTCTCATCTATTGTAGTCAGGTAATCACCGATCTTAGCACCATGCGACTTATTTTTGTTCCCAGAAATCAAAGTAACCTTGGAAAGGTGTTATTTTGATGTGGTAAAGCTTGAATAGAATTCCATACATGGCCTTCCACCATTCCTTTCAATTGCTTCACGATCATTGTCTGCAGTGTGTAGGTGAAGGAGAAAGAAGAACTTAGTAAACAATGCTTAGATTGTTCATACATGGAATCTTCACTTTTTAGTCCCTTTTTCCAGATGTTGCACTGAGTGGAACAATCTTCACAACTAATTAGAAAATCGGTGGTTTTTTATTATACATAACAAAGAAATGCTACAAATGAAAGATATACTTTAAAAAGTCAAAGTACCATCTTTTTCATTCACTAGAACCAGTGCATCCAGGCCCTTCATGTGATATGTTGACTGTTTCAGAGGGTTATCATCTGGACACCATCTGCAAATGGAAGTACAAGAAGTAATGAAAATTTAAGACAAAATATAATAACAGTAGTGGCTCGTGGGTATTGAATTCAGAGGGGCTGCATACATTATAAATCATGCAACTTCCTTATTTAAAGATTAGTTCCATTCGCCTTGTCTTGTAGGTTGCAGACTTTTGAATCACCTTCTTATTAATATCGTTTAACATAGTCTTTTCAATGGACAACATGGCTAATGCGATCAGTCCCTCTTCTTTCATCGTATTTCTAAGACAGGATTTTACTCTTTTCATATGAGGCGCCTGAGATCAAAATGGGCTATGTGACTTTTTTTTAGAAAATGAATTACTGACGTCATGGGCAAGTTTGGGTTGAAGACTTTATACAGAGAAAGGTTCAGTTTCAAAATGGTTTATTTTAGACGTATAAAATGCATGGAGAAAATCAGTACATAGATCAAAATGGGATATATTATTATTAATGAATTAATCAAAATGGGATATGCCAACCATTATTTGAACAGAACAAAATGGGCCATATTTCATATTGTTACGTTATATTTCCAGAGCACATGAAACAGAATGGTCAATGTTTGCCAAAGTTTGTGTGGTTATAGTTTTTCCACCAGATTTTTCAGAAAGCCAACATGGTTGAGGCTTTAGTTACACAGTAATTATACGTCTACACTTCTCTTCTCATTTATAAGGCCAGGACTGCATTGCTATGAAAAATATTGATGAAAGCTAATGTAATAAGCATTATTTTATGAATTACGATAATACTACGTCAGATGGAATATTACATTCCATCTTGAGTCTTGTGTACACTACTTTTAACACTTTATTACAGAAGATTGATAAATGGGCAACTTACAGTGTTATATATTTAAGCACGTGTTAAAAGAATTATCCTTGCAGGAAATGACTGCTCTCTGGACCAAAATGATCGTATTTTAATTATTTAAATACAATTTCAATTAAGTAACATATTAAACAATTTATCCTCCTATCAAACACGGATGTTCCCTGGACCAAATGTCCTATTTTAATTATGTAATTACTTCATATTTATTTCTAACAACTGCAGTGAAGCGCACAGGTATGACTAGTTTTTAATATTTTTCAAAATGTGGAAACAGTAATGGTAGGCTTAATGATATTGAGGGTCCCAATTATTTATTTTTATCTAAAAATAAACTATTTGAATTAGTTGGGAGGCTGGGATGTAAGTGTGGAGGCAGAGCAAATCTTGAAATAAGTTCTTCTCGTGGTTATAGTCACACACTGGTTTTATATGCGAAGATTGTGGCTTTGGAGGAAATGTTACTTCATCAAGTAGAGTAAAGTGTGATGATACTTCAAGCTTTGCTTTTGATGTCAAACGCAGGATTGTACGAGCATTTTCCGAAATTGGAAAAGGTTACATTGGTACAAGAAAGTTTCGCAATGGTCATGGATATGAACCCATTGTCTGAAACTGCATACAATGATCATCTAAGTAAAATATGTGTTACTGCTACACACACTAGTACAGATGTTCTAGCTTATCCTTGACAAGAAGTGCTTGATACCCACAAGCTACATAATATTATGGTCAGTTTCGATGGTACTTGGAACAAACGAGGCCATACCTCAAATTTTGGTGTCGGTTGTGTGACTGATGTAGTCACAGGATGTGACAGATTTTGTTGTTTTATCGAAAACAGCCAAAGATGTTCAGTAGCAAAGAAAAGCTTCATGAGAACAGTGCAGAATTTCACTTTTGGTTTGAAGGCCATAAACCAGATTGTATCATAAACTATATTGGTTCCTCTCCTGCCATGGAACGAGAAGCTGCTGTACGCTTGTGGACAAGATCTGTTGGCCATGGATTTAGATATACAACAATACTCAGTGATGGGGATTCCAAAACTTTCAAAGAACTGGTCGGGCTAAATGTATATGGAGACAGTCACCCCATTGAGAAAGAGGAATGGGTGAACCATGTTCTGAAATGAATGGGCACTGCTTTACATCAACTTATTAGTGAGACAAAGAAGGGCACCACTTTAGGCCCGGTTCACACGAACGGAATGTCTGTGGAACGGCAGTCGCGCGGCGACCGCACCATTCTGAGGCCACACGAGCGGATGAAAGATGGACGGAAGGATTTGAGATGGACAGTCACCATAGATGCTAATCACTGTGCAATACTAGTGTACTTCGAAATGCAGTTATTGATAAGCAAAGTAAAGATGAAGACATTGAGTACATCCAATAGTCAACAGTCCTTTATTACAAGGAACTTTTCATGTATTGTTTAACTAGTTGCACAAGGAGGAATCAGTTTATTTTAATTAACTTCAAAATGACATTTCCCAGCTTCGATGAATTTTATTGTATCATACTCTGAAAAATGCATTCAGAAAGAATATATTAACGTACGACTGGCTATACCTCCAATAGAATGCTTTCTATAACATTTATGGCAAATTAATGTCAATAGTTGTATGCATTTAATTGTGGAAGTGAATAAGTTGTTGTTGTTTTCTAATGCCAGGCATTTGACAATAAAGTCATTTGACCTCTTGCACTCCAATATTTTTCAAAGATATTATCATGACCAGCCAATGAAGAACAGATTTTGAGGTGTTCCGAATCCATTTCTTGGTTTGAGTTGAGTTAGTGGACTGATATATTCCAATTCTATGCAGGTGTTTAGCCAAACAATCATGGCCTGTTGTCAATCTAAATGCAGCTACAGACGATTTTCGTGGTAAATCGGGAATTAACTGTGGATTTTGATGCAGAAAGTTCCATTTTTTCCCTTGGGATTGTGTTATCAAATTTTGTTGTTAAAGTCTAAGTATGTAGATTTAATAAATCTCTTCACAGAGTAATACGTAGATTTAGTAACAGGTCTGTAAGTAGTTTGGACATATTAAACCATGCCAAAAGATTAGAAAATCAGTATTATATGTCCTATACTAAAAAAAAAGGGAACCCCTTGGAATGTAGCAATTATAGAGGCATCAGTCTGCTGAGCAATGTCTATAAAATTCTCTCAAATGTTCTTTATAAAAGACTATCTAAATATACAGGAAGAGAAATCGGAAACTACCAATGTGGCTTTAGGCCCAACAGATCGACAATAGAACAGATATATACACTCAGACAAATTTTAGGTAAAACTAACGAATACGATGTAACGACACACAATCTATTCATTGACTTCCAAATGGCGTATGATACTATTAATAGGCAACAACTATATCAAGCAATGGCAGCACTGAAAATACCTAATAAACTCATTAGACTAGCCCAGATGACAATGAAAGAAACTATAAACTGTATTACGATCCAGTCAGACTTATCAGGGGAATTTGAAACCAACAGAGGTATAAGACAAGGAGATGCATTGGCCTGCTTGCTATTTAACACAGCCTTGGAAAAAGTGATAAGAGAATCAGGAATACAGACAACTAATACAATATTATTATAAGTCTGTTGAAGTTCTGGCATTCGCAGACGACCTAGATATTATTTCTAGGTCACAGAAAGCACTAGAAGAGGCATTTATCTCCCTGGAAAAGGCAGCAAAGATAATGGGATTGAGAGTTAATGAGAGCAAGACTAAATACATGATCTCCAGCCGCAAAGGAAGTATTATTAATAAAGCACCAACTTATCTTACAATTGAAAATTACAAATTTGAATATGTAAAAAAATTTATATATCTTGGCTCCATGATCAATAATGACAACATCAGTCTTGAAATTAAGAGAAGAATATCTATAACAAATAAATGTTACTTTGGATTACTGAAATATATTAAATCGAAATTCTTAACCATCTCAAGTAAAATAAGAATACATAAGACGCTTATTAGGCCGGTGTTGACGTATGCCTCGGAAACTTGACTATGAACAAACAGGACATCAGAAGACTTAGTATCTTCGAGAGGAAAATTCTGAGAGCAATTTATGGACCCGTCAAAATAAATAATGAATGGAGAATTAGATATAATAAAGAAATATACGATCTGTTTAAGGAGCCAGATATTATAACAGTTATTAAAATTGGTCGATTGCAGTGGGCTGGACACCTGGTAAGAATGGACAATACTAGACCCGCTAAAAGAGCCTTTACATCCAATCCTGGAGGAAGCAGATCTAAAGGAAGACCGAGGAGCAGATGGGAGGATAATGTATACGAGGATGCCAACTTTATTGGTGCACGAATGTGGACAGTCAAGGCCAGAAGTAGAGACGGCTGGAATAAAATACTGAGGAAGGCTAGGACTCTCAATGGGTTGTTGAGCCAATGATGATGATGATGATGATGAAACTGTAAAAACTCTGTAGCCATTAAAGATAAATACTTCAAATATGCATGGCATGATGAAGACATAGCCTACGAACGAGTGATTTGGAGAGATGGAATTTTGTTATCTGTTAATTTACAATTTTTATGATTTTTCTAATATATAATTATAAAAAAATAGTTTTAAAATAGCTTTTTTATTTTTTAAATAAATGAAATATTACTTTTTTTAATTTCCTCACTCAAAATTGTTGAACAATGAATTAGCTTTCTTTTAAGTCCTGAAACAACTTTCTAAGTCCAAGCAGAGTGAAGTTTATCTGTTTTAAGTGATCACCTGCATTTTACGGTATGTTATAACCTGAGAGGAACTGGGTGGTCAGAAATTTAAAATTCAAGTTTGAAATGACATATATAGGACCATAGATGGAGTTATGGTGGGGGCACTGCCCCCCCCCCCCCAAACTTGTCTGAACTCCTATTTTTTTTTTTATTAATGTTAGAAAATACTGCATTCAAAAGATTTTTCTTGGTTTTGTTTCTGATTACGTTTCTGTACTTAAATTGACGAATTAAGTCTTTAGATCATGTGTCGGACTATAATATTTATTTTAAATTTCTGAATGTATAAGAATTTCTATACATCATTTGAGGAATAGAAGCATTGGAGAAATATGAATAACATACTGCACAACAATGCAGAAAAAAAGAAAAGTGATTCCAGTATAATGTGTAAATAAACTTAAAGACGAGATTAAATAAAATAATTTGAATTTATATTTCATGATATCTTGCTTTTTGAAATAAACAGATAAATTAAATGTAAAACTGTCTGTATATTTTGTTACAATTTTACTTTCAATATATTGTTGTGAATATGTTATAAAAATACCGATCAGTGACAACAATGCACAACAAACACGGAACTGTGACTCTGTACCGTCAATACACCATTATTATGATTGCCAGCTGTGCGAGAGATTTCGGGGCAATGAGTTTGAGACATTCGTTCATTCTTTGTCAGTGTACAAAAATCTAAAAATGGGTTAACTAGTGTTAAAAATGCTCCAGTTGCAACATAAGTAATCACTACCACTATCAGCACCACTACTGATGCTAATGCTAGTGTAACCAGTACTGTGTGATGATCAACCTATTGCTAGTGCTAGTGACCATGCAGTCAGTGAAGTAGATATTTCTGATCTTGGCAATCTTATTAGTGGCACTTCCAGACCAGTTGTCTCGGAGTTTCCCCAAAGTGAATATGCTGGTATTGAGAGAAGTTTTACAACTTCATGGTACAATAAATCTGAATGGCTAGAGTACAGTGTGGAGAAAGATGCTGTATTTTGTTTTCCTTGCAGACAATTTTCGAGTTCTGGTAAAGAATGTGTATTTACCAAAAAGGGCACTCACAACTGGAAGAAAATATCAGAAAAACTTAGTAAACACGCGATAAGTTCATCTCATTTGTTTTCAGTTACTAAATGGACTAATATGGAACATTGTAAGCATCAGTAATCACACAGATTTTCAGTTCACACAAGGATCTGATTAACAAAAATCGACAGTATTTATTTAAGATAATTGACATACTGTTGTACTTAGCAAAGCAGGGTTTAGGTATAAGAGGACATAATGATGGTGAAGAATCGTGCAGTAAAGGAACCTTTCTGGAGTTATGTGAAATTTTTTCGGAAACACGAACATTTCAAAAGTAAATTCAGTTGTTATTATAATCTGACCAGTGGAACTGTACAGAACGAATTGTTAGAGATATGTTATAATGAAACAGTGACAAAAATTGTTGAAGAAATTAATGATGCGGGGTTTTATGCACTTCTTGTGGATGAAGCTAAGTCTCATAAGTGCCAAGAGATGAGTAGGCTATATGTGTTAGATAGCTAAGGGATCTGCTGTAAAGGAAAACTTATTAGGAACTTCATGTACTGGTAGTGCACATAATTTCAGTCACATGTTAAGAATTTGGGGATCACAGCATTAATGATTGGGCAATCTTATGATGCTGTTATGGCGGGTGTTAATAGTGGATTGCAGGCTTTAGTTCATGAAAACCTCAAGTATGCATCTTACATACACTGCATGGCTCACAAATTAAATCTTGTTATAGTTTCTACTTGCTTGTTATGGATTTAATATAATGAGTCATTATATGAAATTTTCTCTCATCCCGATACGCATGTGCAATTTGTGGATATTCAGAAAAAGCTTAAAATAAATAAGCATGAAATCAACAAACTCAGTGATACTCGCTGGGCTTTGATTTCCATTAAAGCAACATATCCTGCAATAGTAAGGGTGCTAAAGAATACATCTAGTAACTTAAAACACCCAAGATGTTCAATTGCTAAAGAACTGCTACAAAATTTTCAATCCTCAGATTTCCTTGTGTTTCTGATATTTTAGAACGTCATTTTTCAAATACAAATGTTGTACGTAGATCACTACAGCGTCTCGATTCATGTATTGCTTCCTGCAATCTGGCAGTTCAAGGGGCTATTGGAATTTGGAGTCAAGTAGGAATGAAAAGATGTGGTTGGAGATGTGGGAAGAAGTAATAGAATATTGTAACAATAATAATTTACAACATTTTCCTAAAGATATTTTGAAAGAAAATGACACATTTACAGAGCAAGAAAGATGTAAATACAGACTAAAACGACCTCGCACAATTTAAAAAAAATTTGATGACTATATTGTTAGTGAAACTGTGGGGCAAAGATACAGGAAGGGCTGACAGCGCATCAACACAGAGTAAGAAATAGCTTAAGTGTTTGTATTACCCTGTACTTGACATGCTATTAGCAGAAATAAGATTTTCAGATGGAGGTATGATATTAGCAATGTCATGTGAAGAATTTTTGAGATTGAGATATTGAGAAGGCGCAAGATATTTTATTGATCATTCATTATTCAGTGCCACAAACAAATAAGAGAATGTTAGAAGCTGATATAGATATTGCTAGGAATGTGGCAAGCACTAAACTCAAAGAGGACACTTTGCAAGTAATAATAAGTGAACTTCTGGATAAAATAACAGCTGATGTTCTTCCAAATGTTAATAGCATTAAAGCTGCCTTAAAACTGCGAAACATGCAAAAGGACTTTCTCAACAATGTGCAGAATAAACAAATGGCTTCGGTCAACAATGACACAGGATCGATTGTCAAACTTATTGGTTCTGTATTCGGAAAGTGATATTGTTCAGTGCCTACACCGTGATGTGAATGTTGATAAATACATGCAAAACAGAAACAGAAAATTCACACAGCAATAATTCAGTGAATTTCTCAACACAAAACAGTTTCTGATTTATTTATCTATTTATGTCCATAACAGGACAAAGCCCCAATTATAATAGACAGTACAGATAAAAAAAAAACATGTTGTTGTTGTTTTCTAATGCCAGGCGTTTGACAATAAAGTCATTTGACCTCTTGCACTCCAATACTTTTCAAAGATATTATCATGACCAGCCACTGAAAAATGGCAAGTTGTAGCCGATTTAAGTGAACACCATATTTTAACGTTTTGGTGGCTACTCATTCACACACAACCCCCAGAATGTCTGGAGGACCACACCTGCTGTTGGTCGACGGGTCCATTGGACCTAGCTGGGAGATCTTATTGATCACCAAAAAAAAAACATAGAATTGCATATAACACGAAAAAAGAGGTAAAACAGATACAAGTGTAATATTCACGTATGCATACATACCTAATATTCTAGATGTCGGGGGTCGATGTTTTCGCACATTTTCAAAGGTACCTCCTTTTGCTTCAATGCACTGTTGCGCTCGGGCGTGAATTGCGCTTATCGCTCGGGAGAGTTGCATGTTGTTCTTTATGTCGCATCCAAAATACAATCGATTAATGCTTCTCTCATTTCCCCGTTCCTTTGCTATACCAAGTCTTTCATCCAACCTCATAGACAGTAAATACTCTTCGATATGGTACCCTTCTGTTCGGAAAGTGTCGTTAATGTTCAGCAATGGCACGCAAGGTACTTCCATTGCACAAACCATGAACATACACAATATCGGCATAGTCTGTAGTCGAAAACTTATAAGGCATCTTGAAAAACACAACTTAACACTTCCGATAACTGTATCTGTATAACTACTGTACTGTAGGTAACTGAGTGAACTGCTGTGAACTGATAAGTGATAGTGTATTTGTTGTGACATTTGTAATGCCTCACCACCCGGTTTGTTTCTCTTCTCTTATCTACATCGCTCACAATGCAGATTCCAGTGTTACCTCATTCATTGCGATCAATGGGTGACCTTGTCTCATATCAGCAGCATATGGTAACGTCTGATTCACATTGGGGTGAGACGTTTTACCAAAAAAATTCATCTAGCTCTGCCATCATTCGAAAACAGACCTATGTTCATATGAACTTTTTCACTCAAAATGGCCTAAGATATCGTATCCTAAATTTTTTACCTTTCCTCGTGAATCACCCTGTATAAGAATAGTAATTATACTCATGACATAATCAAAAGCAATACCATATACTTAACCTCTATCACTCAGTCAACACATTTAATGGACAACTCTGTTTTCTTTAGTCACAAAGAGTAGGCTATGTGAACAATTGCATGACATGTAATTCTTTGTTTCAGCAAAGACTTGTGCCGGGCCGGGTATAGAAGTAGAAGAGGCAGTGTGCTCCCCTCAGGCTCTGGAGCATCGGAAGTAAAGAAGTGGTTGTATACGTTGATGCCATCAATTTTTTTGGAGCCATTTGTTGCTGGAAGAAGATAAAATATTTTTCTTTTCTTCTATAGGTCTAAGCCTGTAAGAAATGTAGATAAATATCCACATCCCAATAGGTTGTTAGGTTCAGCTAGGTTTATTATTAATTTATGTTAGGTTAGGTTTAGTGTAGTTTATGAATAATTTAAGTTAGGTTATGTTCTTTTAATTTTCCTAACCTACTAAATTAATCTGGATCTCTACCGCAATTAGATGTATTTGGCTAGTGAAAAAAAAATGAGGAAGATTGTATAAACAAGGTATATTATATCAGATATCATTATTCTTTCCAGTTCGTTTATAAACACCCCTACTGAAGTAGCACCAGACATACCAGAAGTACCTTCACAGGTTGTAGAGGAGGAAGTACAGGACGTGGAATTTCTATTGGAAGAGACTTCTGCTGCCACCTCCAGTTCGACGAGTACGAATGGGAGAGCTTCTAGAAAGAGGAAGGAAAGTGACAATGGTGTGCTGAATGAATACTTAAAAAAAAAAACTACATAGTGGGGAAAAAAAAAACTTCAACCATGTTATTTCTGGAAAGTTTACACGAGGATGTGGAAAAACTTAGTGAAAGAGGTCGAAGGGCCTTCAAACTTAGAGTTCAAGAAATTCTGAACACCATGTTAGATGATGAAGGTAGTGTTTAATAAAAAATAGTGTTGTTAAATTTCTTCTTTTTACGTTACATTTTTATGCTTCCTTATTTCTTATATTTCCAGATTGAATTTCGAAGTCAAAGGTAACAATTTTTTTGTGATATAATGAGTAGGGCAAGATATTCATACATAATATTTGAACATTTTATATCAGATTACAACCTAGTCTATATAGGCCATACCGGTGTTAGGTAATAGTCATAATAGTTTTTATTTTGCTTATGTTACAATGATATTGTTATTAATACTGCATTGGTATATCCTATAAGTTGTCTAAAGTTCTTGCCCTGATAATGAGTAAGTTTACATTAGGATAAGTTTATGAAAATATATATGGTAGGCCTACTTTATTTTATCGTGAAACACCGTGACAAAGTCTCTGTAACAATGAGAATAAAAACATTTCAATATACACTATAAGGAAACAAACAGAACATATGTAAGGCTTATTCTCAATGTTATCAGAATATTATGAAACAGAAGTTTTACACTCAACACTGAAGTTAAATATCTCAGCATGATTTCTAAAGTTCAATAAATTAATTCTAAAACTAGAGAATTCATCAAGTCCTTTCACTCAGTAAGTATGGGAAGAGCTTTCTTAATTCAGAACTTGAGGTTGAGGTAATAATAGCTAGTTGTGAACTGAAAGTTATATTTTGAAAGTTCTGCAAAAAAAAAAAAAAAAAAAGTGTTAGTTATTAATAAAATACCAAATACCAATTTTTAGTTATGTGAGTCTAGACAGCTCTTTTAGGACGAAAAATTTCACGATCAAGATATCGTAAGTTATAGCATTGAACAGAACAAATAAATCAACACATTTTACTTATACTCACAATTCTCCTCAAAATTCTACATCAGCTCTCAAATGTAGGATCTAATAGTGGAGAATTTTTAGTGAACAGCAAGAAGCCAATAGGTACCATACTCAAACTTGTTCATTATTATCATACTGATTTTTAATTTTCTTTCAAAACACAAATATCTTACTTTCAGTATTAATACACTGGTGTAATACAAAGACTTCTTAAATGTTAAAGGAATGCATACTGTACCATATTGATAAATTTTATTTTGCTCACTAATATAATGAGTTTGTTTTGATATAGCTACTCATTTAAGGTGGCTGGAACAGTGTAATGATCGAGACCGAGCTGATTTTTTTCCTTTCATAATATTAGCGAAGTTGCACTTTAATTTATTTTCCACTACACTTATTGTATTCCACAGAACTTACATTAGCACTGAAGTTTTAAAATGTAGAAAAACTCAAGAGTTACACAAATTTTTGGCGAAATGAGCTGAGGCCAAGAATTCATCATAGATTATTTGAAATTTGCTTTAAGGTGGTAAAAAAAAAATAACTCGAAGGGGGAGGGGGATAAAAACCAACCAGGTAATCAGAGTGGCCTCTATAAAAATATACGCTATATAACAAACAGATTAATTCGATTTACATGCATATAAAATTCATCACTTGCGTTACAAACAAATATACATTGCAGTGATATGCAATGAACTACACAAATGCCTTAGTACTATTAAATATTTTATTCATAACTGGTTTCAAAACTGGTCTTAATTTCATTGTTCTTATCAACCTAAACAATGGCTTTTTACACAGCACTGAATTAAAAACTTTTGTGCGAGATCGTGCGTATTTGCTTGGTTTCCGCACAAAACCAACCCGCGGTAAGTCTAAAATTCCACATTCAGTATTCCCAACCGAAAGACACATAACAATTTCCCTCTTCTTACCGCTTAAGTGACATATTCATTTTACTGCTTTAGGCTTTTAACATATTATTTTTAGAGACATTCAATATAGTAATAATTATAAATTGGAAACTTACCACTGCAATTTCACCTAAATTGCACTGTTAATTATTGTTTTTATACATTTGCAAAAATTAAGTAAACTCTAAAACTCCACTAAAGTTACTGCATTTCGTGATGCATGTAACATTAAGGAAGCCGTTTGTTTTAAGTTCGCATTTATAGACTGGGGGGGAAAAAAAGACAGACGTATATCACGGCCTGCTGGAGTATAGTAAACACAGAAAAAAATTTTAAAGCAACAATGTTGAAGATAGATATTTTTGTTTTCCAAAATTGCCGTCATTGAACAGAAACCAAGATGGAGATTTCATTGCAACTAATTAGAAATTCCTCTTTCAGGTATGTAATAAACGATCTTCGCACAAAATAATGTACGATACACGAGCGGTATGTTTTCTTTCAATTCTCGGAAATTAAAAAAGCTAAACTATGTTTCACTTTTCAAACTTTTCCTCGAACATGAAAACTTCAACATACCGCTCTTGTAACGCATATTACTATTTCACATTAGCAACCATAAAATCCATAACTTACATTCATTCATTTATAACTTGTTCACAAACAATACATGACAAAGAAAAGGCGTACAATTTAAAATTGAATTTAGATACCAGTAATGGATAAAATATTGTATAGCACATAAGAGTGAAGAGATTTTATGCACTCGTGGAAATTATCGCCCAAGCTATAAAATCCAATTTTACACTCTTATACTATAAATTACTATTAAATAAATGAAGGAAACATGCATTAACCTAACTTAAGCCTGGTTCAGACGGTGCGTGTTTCTGTGATGGATTCCAAGGTAGCTGTGCGGATGGGTAGCCTGCGTGCTGACTGGCTGGCTCCCGTGTTGCCTACGGTGATGGTAGTTGTTCACACGGAGCTGGCTCTTTTCACAGTTCAAATTGGAAAATCATCTGCTGCTTCATCTGCTGCCAATACTCATGGTCAGAAAGAAACTAAACCGTGAGTGGAAAACAACTAAAGTCCTAAATTAACAGTAGTAAATGTCGTAATAAAGTAATTAAGCCATAAGTGCAAAACAGCTAAAGTCCGATATTTAATTGTCGTTTCTTAGAAACTAGAAAATATAGAAAAAACAGGTTTAGTTGGAAAACAACGAACATGGCGACATGGTTTCAGTGGTGATATTATATGATCGTCTTTGGTTTCCAGCCTGCAAACCATCACGAAAAATAGCAAGGAACCTACCCTCGAAATCCAGCAAGCTAACCATCCACGGAGCCACCAGAGCGCATTACTTCCGGTGAGTGACCACGCAGGCGACCCATCCGTGCAGCCACCTTGGAATCCATCACAGAAACACACACCGTCTGAACCGGGCTTTATTCTAAACTCTCCAAATAAATACAGTAATTACAATCTTATTATCATATTCTATATGCAATTCCTTACCATATTAATTATGATTTGTCAGGCATAATGTTCAAACAATATCTGATATATTTGCTCCAAAATGGTACTGGTAAATGATAAATTTAAAAATGGTTAAGAGTCTTAAAACTCTACTGCTTGTCTATTCCCCTTGTGTAACATAGTCTCTGTTGAAATATTCTTTAAATCTGTCTCTAATTTCTCGTGAGCAACGACTTGAGGCATTCACATTTGTTTCTGTATTGCTCTGTATCTCACTGGTTAGGTTCACAAAGGCAAAAGTTCATCACACACTTTCCCAACTCTGTCCAATATCATGTTATGTAGAACACACGTAGCCTTTTTATTATTTTGTCTACATTCTCAGGTTTAACTGATATAGGTGTATGAAAAATTCTAAATTTGGAAGCCAATAGCCCAAAGGCACACTCTACACTGCTTCTTGCATGTGACAATCGAAAGTTGGATATTCTCTTGTCAGGAGTGAGGCCCCGCCTTGGATACAGTTTCATTAGATTAGGCAGTAATCTAAATGCCTTGTCGGCCACTATCACATGAGGCGAAGTTGGTCCTCCAGTGTACAGTGGCTTATCATCTGGAAAGCCTATCTGTTTATTAATTATTTTCTCCCCAAATGCAGAACTTACAAATACCCCACCACCACTGTTCCTCCCAAATGATCCAACGTCAATGACAATGAAACGTAGATCTGCAGACACAAGTGCCATGAGGATAATGGATGTATACATCTTGTAGTTAAAATATAAAGATCCACTGTTGTCTGGCTTTTGCATCCTCACATGCTTCCCATCTAATGCACCCACGCAATTAGGAAACTGTTTCTTTGTTTCAAATTTGTGTGCAATGGTAGCCCAGTCTTCTTTATTTGGGAATACCAAGAATTTCGGCTACAGTGATGAATAGATTTCAGGGATAAATCCACTGATAGTATTATGTGCCATCCTAAATCTGTAGCCAGGAACCTTTAAAATAAATATGTTCATTGTTAATTGTGGTGCATTAAAAGTGAGGAATTAACATTAAGATACATTGATAAGAGATGTGTTCATGTACATAATTAGGTCAGTTATATTTTAAGCAATGCAGAATATTCTCTTGATTCTGTTCTCTGGTCCAGATGAATGTATTTGAATACCGAATACTTGTATTAAGTCGAATTTTAGCTTGAATAGAATGAAGGTAAGTCTTTTCTTGAATTTGTGCTGCTAACTGTTTACTAATTGAATCATGAATTGCAGAGTAAATTTTTTAGGTGATACAAAAAACTGATTATCTTCATAAGCGTTTAGTATTTCGAAGTGATTATTTCTTTATTAAAGCATAATAATAAATTCTAATGTATGACATACACGAACTTCAATTTTTTTCTTTACTATTTTCTGGAAAAAAGTGTGAATTGCCTGAACATGTGGGATTTCAGCAATACACGACCAATAGCAATCATTTTATTTCTTGAAAACAATTTTAGGTAGGAAAGAAGACAGAGAAGGCCATTTTTGTATATTATAAATAAATAAATAAATAAATAAATAAATAAATAAATATATATATATATATATACATACATACATACATATATAAGCCAAGACATTGAAAAAAGTACATAAACATACTAAATTGTGCCAATACATACTTACTTATGGCTTTTAAGAAGCCCAGAGGTTCATTGCCACCCTCATGTAAGCCCACTATCAGTCCCTATCCTGAACAAGATTAATCCAGTCCCTACCATCATATCCCACCTCTCTCAAATCCATTTTATATAATCCTCCCATCTATGCCTCGGCCTCCCCAAAGGTCTTGTTATTCCGCCGATTTTGGAATAGACATCGACGTACTTGAACTGCCAACATAGAAAACAAAAAATCACACTCAATCGCTTTCACCTTCATCTTGACGGGATAATAAAAGCCTAACCTAACCTAACCTAAGTGCGTCGGTGTCTATTCCAAAATCGGCAGAATCCGCTCAACGCTCGTTTAACCATATTATTTTATAATATAATTTATGATATCTGAAATATAAAATATTATTATTACAACTAGTTTGTCACTGAGAAATAAGGAAAAGCTGTTAACTTGAATTTATTTGAAGCAAAGTGTTACTGGATTATGCAATGAGGTAGGCGATGTTTGGATCCTGTGTCTCAACTCTATTCTCAATTATTATGTTAGCGTATGCTCGATTACACTACCTCTAGCGCTTGAAAGTGGAACTATCCGCTGGCGCACAGAGAAACAAAACACAGGAAAATTAACTCAGTGTCCATTCTTTATAATCCCTATTCGCTGGTGATGCTACATATAGCCGACAGAAAGCGCTTGATGTTGCGCGACAAATAGCAAGTGTAAATAGGGACTTAAAAACATTAATACGTAAACAATGTGAAAGTGTTAGTAATAGTGGTGACTTTACAGTGTGTGATGCCAACATTCCACAAGTATGCTAGTTTCTAGAGCCACAACTATATTGGCTAATATTCTAAAATGAAACAAGATAGTATTGCCGGTGCTTCAGGAACAAAAAGAAAAGTGCAGACTTTCATAAAAAACAGGTACGCTACCGGTAACAGTGTGTATTTAGATGACATCTGATGAATAACTTTACTGATTCTACTTCTTTAGAGAACTGCGCATTCCTGTCGTTTTTCTGTACTAACAGTAGTAAGAAGCGAGCTTTGAATGATTTCCGCAGAATTTGGAATAGACATAGACAGATTTGAACTGCCAACATAGAAAACAAAAAAATCATTACCTGTTCAAGGGGGCCACACTCAATCGCTTTCACCTTCATCTTGACAATAATAAAAGCCAAAACTAACCTAACCTAACACTAAAATCCTAAACTAATCTAACCTAACCTAACTTGTCACAGATTCGCCTATACAAGGCATAACAAAAGCCTAAACTATCCTAACCTAACCTGTTACAGTTTCGTATATGCAAAGCATAATAAAAGCCTAAACTAACCTAACCTGTCACTAAAATCGTAAACTAACCTAACCTAACTTTTCACGGATTCGCCTATACAAGGCATAACAAAAGCCTAAACTATCCTAACCTAACTTGTCACAGTTTCGTATATGCAAAGCATAATAAAAGCCTAAACTAACCTAACCTAACTTTTCACAGATTCGCCTATACAAGGCATAACAAAAGCCTAAACTATCCTAACCTAACCTGTTACAGTTTCGTATATGCAAAGCATAATAAAAGCCTAAACTAACCCAACCTGTCACTAAAATCCTAAACCAACCTAACCTAACTTTTCACAGATTCGCCTATGCAAGGCATAACAAAAGCCTCAACTAACCTAATCTAACCTGTCACTAAAATCCTAAACTAACCTAACTTTTCACAGATTCGCCTATACAAGGCATAACAAAGCCTAAACTATCCTAACCTAACTTGTCACAGTTTCGTATATGCAAAGCATAATAAAAGCCTAAACTAACCTAACACAGATTTGCCTATACAAGGCATAACAAAACCCTAAACTACCGTAACCTATCCTGTCACAGATAAGTACGTAAGACATAATAAGTCTAAACTAACCTAGCCTTACATAATAAAAGTTTAAACTAACCTAGCCTGTCATAACACTCCATTTTCTTATCCCTGCACACTTCCCTGAGGTATGAAAATGGCCGAATTTCTATGCCGCTGGAACATTGCAAACTAGCTTGAAACGTTTGTAATGTCTCGTATGATATGTTGGTACGACATGTAAGACTCCTGAACATGCATATATCCACAATAGGAAAAGAAGTCAATCAACGCTCGTTTAACAACCGCAGTACGTAGCAATACTAGTAGTAGTAGTAGTAGTAGTAGTAGTAGTAGTAGATAAAATAATAATTATGCTGATTACTGTCTTGTTAATATAATTTACTATTAACTAGAGTAAATAACGCCAAGCACCGCTATTAAATATACTCAAGAGAAATGGCATGCAGAGCATGCCCCATTTGTATGATGTCACGATTCTGCTATCCAGTCCTGATAAAGAACTTATAGCGAAGGCCCCAGCAGACCCTATGAATGAATGAGTGTATGCCCTCTTGTTCTCCTTTGTATCCACTGTCCACGTAGAACTACGTCTTTCTCCTCAGGAGGTGCCTATCAGTGATAACTCTGGATTTTTTTTTTTTCTTGTTAGGAGGAAGGGAGGGAGGGAACATCCCACGCACTACGACCTGAGGTCTATTGTACACCCCCTATATGGGATGAGTTGCATGCCCACCGATCAATCCCCTACGCGCACTGACCTAACCACTTGACCCCCTTAACTATCGGTCACAACAGCCAACAAAGTCCATGTACCACTCCTGCTCCGGCAACCCCTCCAAGGTTCCCTTAACGGTCTGAGGCAGAAGTCCTCCACAGAGAAGGTTTGCCCCAGGTTCCGTTGCAGAAGCTATCCATCATCACTTGAATACAATCCACAGAGGCCGGTTGAGAGAGCCAGGAGCTTCGGAGGGCCGCCTGTAGAACGATCTGAAAACCAGAAGAAGCAACGGGATGATGAATGAAAGGATGATAGGGGAGGAAAGGAAGTGGCGAAGTTGAGTGGGGTTCCAGTCGCCTGATAAAGTTACCTGATATTCACCTATAGGAGTGAGGGAAAAACCCCGTAAAAACCTTACCCAGGCATCTCGTCCCGACCGGGAATCGAACCCGTGCGCGCTGAGTTCGGAGTTAGACTCGCTAACTCTTCAGCTACAACAGTGGACTAACTCTGGAATTAACTGTCACTGTCCTGGTGGAGTGGAAGAGAAGGCCTGATGGCCTTAGCTTTACCAGAATAAATAAATAAATTAGTATCAATAATAATAATAATTATTATTATTTTTATTATTATTATAAATAACCCACACTTGTTCTCCTTGTCTCCTCAGCAATTAGAATAATAGTTGGAGCAATGGCTAGAGAATTGTATAGACCATTTTTTTTTAAATGAGAGATTCTGACCTTAACAAATCAGTACATATACTCTTTAATAAATTTCCTCTTACGTAATAAAGAAAATTTTCTAACTAATTCAGCCATACATAGCACAAATACCTGCAGAAAGAATGATTTTCATACACCATCATCAAATTTATCATGCTATCAAAGGGGAGTGCGTTACATGACAATAAAAATTTTCAATGGTCTTCCTGAAGACATTAAGAATCATTACCAAATCACTGCGTTATTTAAGGTGAAAATAAAAATTACTTAATATCTCACACATTTTATTCTGTAGATGAATTCTTGACATTTCACAGTACTGAGTAAATATTTTAGTACTATTAAATGGTAAACATATTGCATTGTATAATATATTATTGTTATTAAGGTACCGGTATTAATTCTGTATATATTTTATATTTGCATTTTTATATGTTAAACGTAAGAAATGGATATGTTAGTCTATATTCTATGCTATAAAGCAACTGTAAGAATATTATGGAAAAAATTAATCTATCTGCCTGCCTGCCCATCCATCTGTCTTCACCTTGATCGTCTTGTATTTTCTTTGTTTATGTATTCCCTATTTTCTCCTTGTATTTTGAGGAAAAAAAGTTACATTTGTTCGTACCAAATTTTCTCTTTAAAGGACAAAACTAAAATTTTTTCAAACATCTATTATCATAATACACTGCTCTCTTAAACTGACTGAGCATATTGGGAATTCAATCAATAGCTTTCCCAAAATAGGCTATGAAAAGTTTCATATAAAACAATGGAAGATAAAATTAATGTGCATTAAATTGTGAATTATTTGAAAGAAACATCATATATTCTGTGTGACAATGTCATGAACTGTGAAGGTACGAAGGTACTTGCATATCATATGAAATATACACTGTCTACATATCGAAATAATGGTCTTTATACATTGGGAGGAAAAAACAAAACAAGAAAAATATATATTTTTGCTGCCAAACACTTCGCCATTCTATTTCATCACGTTCGTTTGTATCCTGGCAGTAATATTAATGCAATTTTTAGACACCAAAAAATGTTGTAAAGTGAGTTTTCAATACATATCATTACAGCTTTAAAGAAACTATTGAAGTAATGTCTATAAACTACAAACAAATATTATATGTAGGCTACAGATATACTAGGTTTGAAGATTATGGCTATAGAAACAATTGAGACAAGATATACACGTACGGAGTGTTGACAAATTTATACGGATGAATCTCTTATGTCATATTCAAGAGGTGCAGAAACTGGGATGAATATGTCCTGTCTTTTCATTTTACTATTATGTAGGAGAATATACAACAAATTTTTAAGTTACTGCTATTTACATAGGCCTATTACTTACAAATGGCTTTTAGAGAACCTGGAGGTTCATTGCCGCCCTCACATAAGCACGCCATCGATCTCTATCCTGAGCAAGATTAATCCAGTCTCTACCATCATATCCCACCTCCCTCAAATCCATTTTAATATTATTCCCCCATCTATGTCTAAGCCTCCTCAAAGGTCTTATTCCCTCTGGCCTACCAACTAACACTCTATAGTTTGACAACTTCAAGTGAAACCCCGTAAAATACGCCAACTTCTGGAATCTCTCTCTTTCTTTCTTCTCTCTCCCTCGCTCCTCGTCATTCAGTCACCAATCACCATGTAAATATCTGAGAGGGTGCGTGTGGGCATCGTGACCAATAGAAGAACCACTCTCCAGTATAACCACAATAACGGATTCTTCATTTTTGCCTCTTCTGTCGGCTAGGAAGGTTCCATTATGATAGCATTGCAGGCAACTAGTCAACCTTTTAAAGCTTTTGTTAGCAGGTTTGACAAACTGTGAGTGGACCTGCAAGTACACAGTGCATAGTGCTCTCTCCCTTCCCCCCGTGCTTTCTCACTTGCTCCTCCCCAAGACAGCCAGCACTCACGTAGTAACTCTGTCAGGGTTTGAGTTCGATTTGTCAATCTATATATGCATTTCTGGCTATTTACATATTACGTTTGCAAAATCTCTTATACAGATTAAATAAATTCTAATTATCAGATTGAAGGGCAGCCATACAGACTATAATCTTACAATAGACCACAAAAAAGGCTGAAATACAAGATTATAAAAAAAGATGCATTATCTAACTAAACTACAGACAAAAAATAGTTGATTCCTTCCCATTGTTACATAAGGAAAATGAAACAGCAGACTTTTGGCTAAAAAGGGAACTGAAATTTTACAACAATCCAATAACAGACTTCCATTTTATTCTGTAAAACAACTAATCAGTTCGATCAGTTCTAATCAGTACTTCTAAGTAAATTCAGATCTGCCCAAAACAATAAAATTCGGATGGAGCAAATGATACAACCTGGAAATTTTGAATGGTTAACCCCGAGATAATCCCTCAAGGGCCTCATAAATCAGGTTGATAACAAGTCATGTCATGATTATTTGACAAGCCACCTGAACAGGATAGGAATTTCAACATACATCAGCCCGTGTACGGTATTGTGTGATGCAAATGAAGAAATGAACATCTAACACATCAAGGGATGCAAAACATTGCTACAACAAGATAACATCGTACAAAAATATTGGGATACAAGACAGCGATTGACTTATTGTCAAGTGCTTAGGATCTGGACCAGCAACAATATATCACCTGTACAATCTAAGTACAACATTCGTATAAAAATATGTAACATTCAGGAAGGTAAACATTACACTGCAACCAGACTTGCAATCGAAGTTCATGCTGTAAACATGCCGCGTTCCTACAGTATGTGGGCTGTACTTTGTAACTTGGGTGCACAACCTGAGACTGTATCTTGAATAAAATCGATTAGGCACGTTACCAGGGGCGAATTTAGGCCTAGGCAGACTAGACAGCTGCCTAGGGCGACAGATTTGAGGGGCGGCTTTTAAGCTATTACTGTTAATTTTTTTTTTTTTACATTTGTTAAAATTTGATTCATAACTCTTTAAAAGAGTACATGAACTTAAACGCACAATGAAAAAGATATCAATAACATTGGCAACAATCAGTTAAAATTTAATCAACAGTATGCCAAGGAAAAATGACAGTTTTTCAATATTAGTGTCACAATGCAATAATAGTACCTTTTCTAATGTTATGCCCTCTCATCGTGAGAGTCTCACGAAATAACATTAAAGAACTTAATGGTATTATATAATGATACGTTAGGAAGGCAAATCTCGTTGCTCGCAATCATAAGCTTTGTGATGAAATTATGAGAGAGACGCTGCTCTGTCATAAGAGTAGCCAGTATCAACACTCAGTAATCCCCATGCAGACTTAAATTCAAAGAAAATACCGCCAGTCATTGTATCAGCCGGACGCTTGGGAGTTCAATTTAATTTGAAACGGTAAAGAGTGCAGTTGTTTTGTACCTAGGAGACATATTTTAATTTTCATTATAATAAGTGACAGTCGGAAAAATGTCAGTGGTTCTCAATACCGGAAACACATCTGATTGAGGTTATGGCTGATATGTAAATCTATTACCAGACAGTACATCTCATTTGACGATATGTATCAGAGGATGAACTGCATCTAAAATCTGATTAGTGTAATATGTAGCTAGTCAGCGATGTATGCAATGGAGGGGGAAAGGAACTGGTCACCCTACCCCATTATCTCCTGGCCTAGTTGCCTTATGAGTGATGCCTTGATGGTGTCACTTGTGGGGTCCATACCTGTCTTCAGACAGTTGACTAAATAACAATACCAGAAACTCGAGAAAGACAAGGCAATAAAAAGAGAGGAAATGGTGAGAAAAAGTGCAAAAATATGTGTTATTTAAAAAACAAACATAGCCAGCTTGGTCCAGTTCGAGTCCAGGTACATCAGAGTGTAATAATGTGGTGAACAGTAGTTTCTGAAAATAGTGCAGCGTGTGGTTTATTTTAGTCAGGCGTTTCTGATATTAGAAACAGTAATAATGACGCAGAATCAATTATTTCATTTGATCCAAATGACGCATATAGGGCGAAATAAGGGGCAGAAATATTTTTCTCTGCCTAGAGGCGCCAAGTAGTTAGATTCGCCCCTGCACGTTAACACACCGAATGGTGCAAGAAACATGATGCATGGCACATGGAGTGTGACACATAACGCCATGTTATTTGAACTAACGAGCCATTCAGTGTGGAGTCATCAGATGGAGATCTTCTGCTATTGTCAATAATAAGAATGCGAAGATAAAGGCATAGGTTTCGGATTCATTGGTTCAAAACGTTGAAAATCATGGTGCTTGTAGTGTTTTTATTGGTAGAGTTAGCACAGGATCCAGAAAAATTCGCAGAATATTATAGAATGTCCAAAGAATCATTTGAAGATACGACAAACTGTAAATATTCCTAATAGATGGAAAACATGTATGAGTATTACACAAGCACATGGACTTTTCACTCTGATTTCTGTTGAAGACTTGGGTAGAAATAGTGTTGGTGCTAGGGTTGGCAACTATTTTTGAAGAAAATACGGGAGACTAAGTGGTCTACAATATTTGACATAAAAAATTGAAAAATTATTAAATTCAGTTAGCGGCACTAAAAACAATTTTATTCTACATTTTGGCAGTTAGGCTTAAATTAAAGTATTTTGAGATATTTTACCTAGCGTAATAGTTTCAAACAAATTGTAAAAATTACCTGCATGAATAGTTGAAGTTGACTGTGATTTGCAGTTCTGATTTGATTAAAGTGTCGCTCTCCTTTTTCGAACATCTGAGGATTGCGAGACTTCATATGTGAGTATAGGTATATATCAATGTTAACAGTATTAAAGAAAGCTTGTTAAAATTGGCCATAAAGTCATTTAAATATGTGCTCCAGGAGCACTGCTCCTGCATATATGACTTACCGGTATATGTCTAAAATGCAGGTAGTAGGCCATTGATGATATAATGAGGAGAGTTCGGCTGGCACCATGGATCGTGTCCTGGCATAGCTCAGTTGGAAAGAGCACTCAGCACGCAGAGTTGAGAGGTCCTGGGTTCGATTCCCGGTGCTGGAACGAATTTTCTCAAAATTAATAGGTATCTACATGTTGACTACTAACAAAAAATAGTAGTCTCGATTATTGAATGAGGATGGCGAGACCTCATATATGAATGTATGTATGTATGTATGTGTATATATATATATATATATATATATATACACATACATACATATATATATACATACATACGACACTTTTCATAAAAGAAACACTCTTTATATTAGCTTAGCTGCACATTTCAGTGCATCTCTGGAACAACAGAATCCATCATATAAATCACCTTCAACCATATAAAAATTAAATGTTTCAAATAAATTTTTATATTATGCAAAAATAAGGGAGAAAAAGGATCGAAGAGAAGAAAAATGTGGAAGTTGGGAGACTGTTAAAAATTGGGGCTAAATATGGGAGAGTTGGCAACACTAGTTGGTGCTGTGCTGCCCATTACGCCGTATGATGACCGACCTACAGATGAAAATGTCTATACGAGGGATAGGTCAGTTTCTTATTTTTTTAAGTCTAGCGTAGCTCTTCCTTGGCAATTAATTCCCAGTGGCTTAATAAAACTTGTTATGATGTGGGATATTTATATTTAAGTGAAGATTTATATTTTAAAACAAATAAATAAATGAATGAATACATATACGAGAACTAAATAGCTACTTTCCCGGACAATCCTATTTCAGTTTATGTTTTACTTCTGCAGCTATCTCCGCCCAAATTTTATCTCTGAGATTCTTCTTTGAATAATCTGCTCCTGTATAGTCGTAAATAACTGGATACCTCTTCATCACATTAAATTTCTGGTAGTTCATGATGATCGGAAAGTGTACACTGACAACTGAACTCTGGGCTGTAGTGGCCAGGTTGCATGAAGTACGACACAAAGAATCAGCATGTTTTATCTTGGTTATGATGCAAGGCACATGCATTATGTTGCTTGTGTGTTGCATTATCTGGCCTGACTAGTAGCACCTAAAGGCGTTCGTTTATTCTCCTTTGATGCATGCTTAATGTTCCATGCATACTGCTTCATGTAACTGTATCGACTGGTGTGTATCAGTGGCGGCTCCTGCGTATTTCTTAAGAGGAGGAAAGAAGGTAACAGGACGAAATGACACCTTCTTGAATGAAACATGCTGCAAATTAGCCAACATGCACACATGTAAGACCAGGTAGTGTTGGGGTTGGCCTTCCCTTCTGTATAGCAATAATCTGTTCTTGTAAACTGAGTTTCCTAAATTTTCCATAAAATATAATGTTTTCACTTCCATTCATTGTTGAATAATTGCACAAATTAACAATTACAAGGAAATTCACCTCGCAGCATTTTTCGAGCACACTACAGCATCACACGTGTTGGAAGAGACTATAGCTACTAACACGTAATCGGAACTGCGGAAATGGGAATGGGAAATAATCTGAGGAAAGCGAGAACACAGCACCCACCCAAGTGGTCTGTGTTGCCACATGTACATTTTACAAGTTCAGTATCACATGCTTTTGAAGAATATCAGTTCTTGTAAAGTCATACTACCATTATTGTTCAAAGTTGCCGGTGGCCAATTTTTTATGTTAAAATAATGTAGTTTGGAGTACCTACTTTCAATTTCAAATATATTTGTACAAAACTGACAACTTGGCTGTTGCTCTGTCTAGTAAACAATGAATAGAAGTGAATTTCAGGGGCCAAAAAGATCTGTGATACCAATGTAGAACTACTTCCTCTTTGTTTTATATAAACACGACTTTAACTTTCAAATATCCTTGAAAGTTTCAAACCATGAATAGTAGCCTATATAAAGTGCAATGAATAATATTTTTGGTTTATAATTTTAGAAAAAAATTTATACGGTGTCTTTCATAGCGTTGCGTTAAAACTGTTTTATTGTGCCTCCTCCTAGATGTGTTATAGTCTGGTTGAATGCAAGATCGTTAGATGGCAGCGGTAGCGAGCTTGCTGCACGACCAGTCGGTTTCTATTTCCCGCCCATGACTGATTCAGAGGAGGATCTCCTCCCTCTCCGTTCATTTACTCGCTTTAAAACTCTGCTTCTTTCTCTGGCCACTAGTGCGCTGTTGTCTATGTGTGCTAATTGCAGTAAAGGAGGAATGGCTTGGCTTTCCTCCGCACAAACAATTTCGCATCTTTCTTAGAGTTTTCTAGCAGCACATGAGCGCGCATCGTTTAAAACTCGATCAACCGAGGTTTTCTTATAGCTGTGAACTTAAAAATTATCGAATCTTCCTTGCATTTCAAGGCACATATTTTATTTGGTATTTACTTTCGAAAGAAGAAAAATGTGAGGAGGACGTTCCTCCCTTCCCTCCCCGAGGAACTGTCTCTGGTGTGTATCCTGTCTTACTTGAACTGCTGTGTTCCATAGCTTGTCGGTTTTTCGCTGTGACATCAAAAGGGGTTTAGCAAGCTCGAACTGCATTAAGTGTGGTTGTGCAAATAACATTTATTTCAGTCTTCATCAACAGTGAACATAGAGTGCATTGAACAAAATACAACACACTTTACCGCTACAGAGTATATATGCAGAGTACTTTTTATCATTACTGTTACATCAGGTTAGTTTAACATTATGGGTGATATTCATAGACATTTCGCAGCATGCACTATGAGCGTACTAAGCTAGCCCCCTGCTATTCACTGGTTACTTGTACAGAATTCAAATCATATCAAATCGCTTTCACTGATTTATGAATACGAAAAACGCTGATCATCCACTGGAATACGGCCCTAAATGTTTAACACATCACTGCCACTTTCTAGCATGCCATATTGTATTTTTGGTCCAGGGAAAATACACTTCTTTTACAGTAATACTCGTAAAAAATAGGAACGTTTTTGTAAGAAAGTATTAATATTTTCTCTAGACTAGGGTAACCAGACGCCCCATTTTTAACGGGATTGTCCCTTTTTTCAGCTTCTTGTCCCCTGTCCCGAGAAAAGTATGCTCGGTGCGCCAAATGTCTCGTTTTTTTAAATGGCATCGCATTTCCCTAAATTATCATTAAGATATTTATTTTTCTTTTATTTTATTATGAAAGATAAATACATTAACTTAGTGTTACAAACATAATTCAGATTGTAAGTTTTGTGTTAGGAATACCTGGTACCAATGCATCATCAGAAAGAGTGTTTTCGTTGTTGAATTCAATTTGGTCTGACGAAAGGAATCAGTTTCCAGTTAAAACCATAATCACAAAATGTAATTTCAAAAATGTGTCTTGCATGGACTTTTATAGTTTCTTGAAGGAAAAGCCAACACTTCTACAGCAAATTCACTCATCAAAGAAATATGATGCAAATTGTACAGTTGATCTTCATGGAGAATGTTAAAATACTTATTATTTCTCAGTAATATTTGCAATTACCATGGACATATACCGTATATGTTTAACATAGGTACACATGAGTGAACTGGTGTTAAATTTCTTGAATATCACCACTGGTTAAAAGGTAATATGAGGCAAAAAATTTTGTCACGAAACAAGTTCAGAATACAGTGACATGAATATAATTGTAAGGTCCAATTAATCTGAAGTATTTTTAAACAGATAAGTTAACCTATTTAATTCAGACTAGCTGCCACATAAAAAATTGTCAACAGTGACTTAAGCCAAGTATCCATACTACTCTATTACATACTCTTCTCACTTTATAGATCTCTTGGATATGGAACAACAAGTTTTGATGGAGAAATCACTGCAATAAGTGAAAGTCTCAGGAATCTTCTATGCCACATCAATAAATTTAAGAATGCAGTTATTTTGTCAAACTCCAAAACAGCTATTCTATCAATAGTCTCTAAACATACACCTTCATCTCAAACAGCAGAAATAACTAAAATGCTCTCTCAATTAATATCACTCAATAAAAGAATTGTATTCCAATGGATACCATCCCATTGTGGAATCCTGGGAAAAGAGATTGCGGATGCATTAGCAAAGAAGGGCAGCACTGCTACTTACAGACCTGTTACTAACTCTACATATTACTCTGTGAAAAGATTTATTAAATCTACATACTTAGACTTCAACAAACAAAATTTGATAAACAATCCCAAAGGAAAAAATGGAACTCTCTGCATCATAATCCACAGTTAATTCCCGATTTACCACGAAACTCGTCTGTGGCTGTATTTAGATTGGCAACAGGCCATGGTTGTTTGGCCAAACACCTGCATAGAATTGGAATATATCAGTCCCCTAACTGCCCATTGTGCAACTCAAACCAAGAAATGGATTCGGAACACCTCAAAAACTGTGCTTCAGTGGCTGGCCATGATAATATCTTTGAAAAATATTGGAGTGCAAGAGGTCAAATGACTTTATTGTCAAACGCCTGGCATTAGAAAACAACAATTATTATAGCCTAGTTATTGTAAACAGTGTAGTATTTATTACTTTAATATAAATAAAACTGGACCTTATTGCTCACTGACATTATATAAACACAAGTAGGCTAATAATGAATGTTTAGATAAAATGTTGATTCATGTCAACTTTAATAAATGTCTCGTCTTTTTATTTTGTAAATCTGGTCACCCTACTCTAGACCAAAAATACACCATGGCATTCATAAGAAGTGGCAGTGATGTACTGAAACAACAATATTATAATAATAATACTTTACTGCTATGAGGGCTATTCATAAAGTAACTTCCGTTTTCATATAGCGTGTGTAACAACAGAGACAGTGGCGCCGCTCTTGCAGTGGAGTGTACCTTGAAGCAGTATGCATCAAGCAGCGGTAGAGTCAAGGTCGTGTCTTTGTTCCTGTCAAAATGTGTGCTGCAATTGCAAGTCCCGCCAGGTGTGAGATACTTTCTGTAATAAGATTTCTTGTGGCCAAAAACTGTAAAGCCAATGAAATTCATCTCCAATTTTGTGGAGATTATAGGCCAGACATAATGAGTGAAGGTGGTGTAAGACAATGGTGCCGTATGTTCAAAAATGGGCGAACCAATGTCCATGATGAAGAGAGAAGTGGTCGACCGAGTATCATGAATGCAGATCTGATTCGTTGACGAAAAGGTTAGAGCAAACCGCAGGTTTACCATGTCAGAGCTTAGTGAGGATTTTCCACAGATTAGTCGTACTCTTCTGTACAAGGTGATTACCGAAGAGTTGGGCTACGACACTTTCTGCCAGATGGATGCCTAAACTCCTGAGGAACAAAAGGCTCAACAGATGAGGGCAGCAGATGAGACTTGGGTGCTTTATGTGAATGCAGAAACAAAACTTGAATCAATGCAGTGGGGCCATACTCACTCCCCGATAAAATCCACAAAGTGTCGTCAAACACTTTCCACGAGGGAACTTATGACAACTGTCTTCTGGGACAGAAAAGGAAATTTGCTAGTGGAGTTCTTGGAGAGGAATGCCACTTTTAATGCTGAGCGTTACTGTAACACACTAACAAACTTGAAAAGGGCCATTTAAAACAAACATCGTGGCATGTTGAGCTCTGGGGTGATTTTCCTGCATGACAACGCCTGGCCGCATAGAGCGTGTCGTACTGCGACCAAACTGCAAGAGTTGACTGGGAAGTATTGGATCACCCTCCCTATAGCCCAGATTTGGTGCCTAGCGATTACCATCTCTTCATGCACATGAAAACGTGGCTTGGCTCGAAGCGCTTTGACAATGACGAAGAGTTGAAAACCAGCATTGTAGGTTGGCCGAATTCTACAATTGCGGAATTTCAAAGCTCGTCAAACGCTATGACAAGTGTCTCAATGTGACTGGAAACTGTGTGGAAAAATAAATTAGGGTGTATAATTTCAAACGTATTGTAACCCAATTCTGTAATGTTATTCACAGGTTTGTAAAAAATAAACTGAAGTTACTTTACGAATAGCCCTCGTAGAACAAAGATACATATTGCTTTTTTTTATATAAAAACATTCTAACATCCCCAGAAAGAGTAAGTTCCATACTCGTGCTCAGAGGGCATTCCACATAAGATATTTTATTAAATAACAGAGTAAAAAGTAAAAAAAGAAAAAGAAAAAAGAAGAAGAAAAAAGATATCACAATAAATGAATCTTAAATTTTCTCTCTAAACAGCAATTTTTAATTGATTTTTTGAAATAAGGAGTATTAGTAAATTGTATATTTGAGAATTTAGCTATTAAGCTATCATGTTATAAAGCCTTGGACTGAAGTTGCTACTGTGATGCTACAGCTATGATACATTTAGGTTCTGTTAAGCGTAATATGTGTTTTCTGATCTTTTGGTTTTATATTTATGTGAATATAAATTAAATATATTTCGGTTTTTTATGTACGAAATTCAATAATACATCTTGTTATAAATATGATGGAAGTCAAATACTTTAAATCCTGAATACAACAGTTCTGAAGGATAATCAAGAGTTTATTAAGGCATAATTTTATTATTCTTTTCTGTAGCAGAGTTATTGGCATGAGGGAGGTACTATTAGCACTATATTAACTTTCTTAAACATCAACCATAGTACACCAACTATTTACTTTTCTTACACATAATGCTACCACCACCACTAAAAAATTTTGATCAACACTTCAACCATTAATGCTTCATTATACTAGGGTAGACGTAGCATTTGTGGCCAGTGCACCATTAGTGGCCATTTTCAAATTTAAAATGTTATATTAAGTGCCTAATTTAGTTCTGGCAATGGGAATCATGCTAACATGTTCCAGTGTGTTGCTGTGCAACCATGATTCTGATTGGTTGCCATTCAGCTCCAATCTTTTGTTGTACAAAATGGTTAATTCATAAATGTATTGAAGTTGTGCTTCTTGCTTACGTATTTTCTTTAGAGTTGCAGGTAAGAATTACAATATAAAACCTGTACTAGTTTCTATAAAGTTACATGATATTGTTGTTGTGATCCATCTCAAAGCATAAAGGTATCTACTGATATTCAGTATTTTATGAAAACATAATCACAATCCTTGATACCAGGGATGGCCACAAATGGAACATGAATGTAGTATCAAGCACCATTTGTGATCACAATAATGACCACAAATAGGGGTTACTTAAGCACCATTTCTGACCACTTTTGAAATGTATTATTCCAGTTAGGAAATTCTAATATTTTGTTTTTTCTTTATTTTATTTTTTTACAGCACTTTTACTTAACATGAGTTCTAAGAAAAATCGTGAATACAAAAGAAAATTATTTCAATATTCGCCATCAAAAGTATCACGTGCTCTGCGTGCAGTGAGAGATGGAATGAAAGTTGCAACAGCTGCCACAACCTTTAATGTTCCCAGATCTACGTTAAGGAATAAACTATCAGGACGTGCACCTGAATCATCTGGAAAAGTTGGACAGTGTGCGGTTCTCGGAGATGTTGCTGGCAAAATGGTTGAAAAGTTGTGCGAGGTCTGGATTTCCAATAAATAAAGAAAGCTTGCTGGATTATGTTGAAAAAATTGTACGAAACTGTAAACTAAACACACCATTCATCAATTGCAGACCTGGACGTAAGTGGTTTGATGCATTTATGAGAAGACATCCTGATCTAAGTATAAAAGAACCAGAGCATATCAACAAGGCTCAGGCATTAATCACAGAGGAAAAAATCCGGAATTGGTTTAGGGAAATTACTGATCTGCTTACTCCTGAAGAACAGGAAATATTAAATGATCCCCAGAGAGTGTGGAATTGTGATGAAACTTCATTCTGCCTTTCACCCTCAGGAGGCTTAGGTCTAGCACCCAAAGATGAGCATGTTTATGACACGTCAAAGACTAGTGATAAGGAGAACATTACAACACTTATCACAGTGAATGCATCTGGAGTATTGGCACCTCCTCTGACTTTGTATAAATATGAAAGAATTAATATGACAGTTGTGAAGCAAGCAAATTGAAAAAAAAAAAAAAAAAAAAAGCAGAAAGAGAATGAAATTAAGAAGAGGCGTGAAAATAAACAGAAAGTGTCCTAAAGATCAAAAACTAAAAATCAAAGGAAGATGGAAGATGAAATAACCACATCCGAAAGTGACATTGCTATTTCATCTGAATCTGAACTTTGTGACGAATCCAGTGATGAAAATGTTCATGCCAAAGAGGCTGAAGTAAATGATTGGGTACTTGTTGCATTTAGGCACAAGAAAAGTGTCCGAAGATTTGTGGGTTTAATACAAGAAAAACATATTGATGGATGGCTTGTGAAATTTGCTAGACGAGTTGGGGCGAATAAATTTAAATGGATTGTAAATGATGACATATCAGTAGTTGACAATGAACAAATAGAAAGAGTGTTATCTCTTCCCAAATTCCATGGAAAAGATGACCGTGCAATATGCTTCATTTTCTCTGGAGGCTTTAAACGTTTGAATGTGGAGTGATTTTTCTGTTTATTTAGTAAGCTTAACATAGTATGTTGTTTGTATTTAAGATTTGTCTGCTGCAAAACATATGCTCATTTGTAAACTCAAATTACAGTAATTTATCCCTTATCTTGTTAAATTTATGGAAATGAAAGATTGTGACAATGTTATGGCAAAAACAAAAATGGCCACATATGGTACAAGTGGGTGGCCAAAAATGGCGTTTTCGTCGCCACAAATGGTGAAAATTGTAAATATGTATAAAAGTTTTTGTGTAAGTGTATGTATTTGTTTTGAGCTATGCTAATAAAACAGTTCATAGTAAACATATTAGTTAACACGTACCTCAAGAAAGTTGGGGATTTATAGTGTCCCATTTATTGATTTTCTAAATAAACTTAAAAATAATCCTAAAAGTGGCCACAGATAGTGCATCTACCCTACTCTGATTGCTCTCTGCAATTCTTTTATTTGGTTATTGAACGACCCTGTATTAACTACTAGGATATTTGGCATCGATTGTATTGGTAATAGCGTGATGATATTTGGCAAGATGAGGCCGAGGGTTCATCATAGATTACCTGACATTCGCATTCGCCTTATGGTTGGAGAAAGCTTGGAAAAAACTACCAGTAATGAGCACAAGCTGGAATCGAACCCATGCCCGAGTGCAACTTTGGAGCAGCAGGATGCTTGTCTTTGTAAGCTTTTTATTTGTTATACACATTAATAGGAACATTTTCACAATTCACTTTTTTGCTTTAAAAAGCTAACAATTTGTGTCTACTTACTGATGTCCACGTTTTTCTTCAATGATATCGTACACCGCAGCATAGAATAATGAATCCACAGAGAACTTGATTTCTTCTTTTCACTTTTCATTGAAAAATATTCCAGCATAAACTTTTCAGAAATATTCTCTACTTTTTTTTTACACCAATCTTCAAACTTCTTATATTCCTCTTCATACCTCTGTCGCGATTTTGTTGGAATTAATAATTCAGTACAGCTGTTAATACAATACCATTGACACCTATATTTATAAATAGTCATGGTGATAATACCGACAATAATAACATTCTTCAAATGTTTCTTGTACATGGCCCTCTATATGAACTGATCACTTACAAAGCAAATGTATATAGCTTCTAATGTTTCTCGTACAAGGCCCTCTATATGAATCGATCACCTACAAAGCAAATTATATAGCAGGCAATAAAAATGTTACATTTAGACAATATTCAATTTTACATTATTTTTTATCAAAGCGGATAAAACTTTGTACGATACACATGTCGTAACTTCATATTACAATAGTAGACTGGTTATCAAACTCGGCCTGCAGCCTTGTTTGACAAAATCTCGTATTGTAAAATAAAACGTTACGACATTGGTATCTAAATAACTATTACATTATGTTTTGTGCAATATTAAAATGCTTGATAATATCGTATTGTCAGTGCTCTTCCATCCTGTAAATGCTATTTTTTTTAATTTAAAACATTTAACAACCAGTTCTACATTGTGGACAAACTAAACAAGCAGTGATCTGACTGAATGACAAGACATGTAAAAATGTGATAGCTTTCAATTGCATTATATTAATTTCTACTGAATCATTTCATTGCTGTATAGCCTACTATATACCAAAAGATGTATATAGGCCTACCAGTATTTAGATATGGTGGTAGTTTCCTAGTACCCGGTACTTGTTACATAGGTCGTGTTTGTGTTTACACAGTGGTTTCCTATCTTTTTACATATTTTTTATTTCAAAAGTTTCATTTATTGGAACTGAGGATATAATATATCAGAATACACGATTTGTATTCAAGACTTTGCCATTTCTATGGAAGGACAAGCCTCGAGAAGGATTAAACACTGTAAGTTCAATTTTATTTAAATACCAACTTGTATAATGCATGATGCTGTCACATTTTAAACATATTTTAGTGTGAGCACAAAATTTCCATTTCCTATGACAAGTTCATAAAGATATTCACGCGAAATTATTTTGCTAAGGAAACCATCCTTCATTATGGGGGGGAAAAAAAAAAACTGTGGTAACTCACTTTGAATTGAGTACCTACTTAACCTTACAAAAGGGCTAAAGAGCCAAATTAAAAATAAATAAACAAACAAGGAAACAAGTAAACAAAGAAGTACAATTCATATTTATTGTAGAATGAAGTTATTTCATATTCTGCATTTCCTCTACAAGAGTGCTAAGTGAAATTCGTAACTTAGTAAGTACTGGTAGTACCTATGAGCATCAAACGGCTTCAATGACGTCACAACCCAGTTAGCCAAGCCACTTTCCTTACAAAAGTGTCAAGTAGCAATGATTTTCGTGTGCATTTCCCTCCTTCAACATATTGTAACAGCTGGTCTGCTGTATTTGGTGTTATAGCTTAGTGAGTATAACGAGGTAGTTGCGTATAATATATTGTTTCAAATTCCTGAACCAGTCATTAAGAAGGGAAGGTTGAAAGAGACTGGCAATGAAAGCAAAAAGTTAGAGGCAGCAGGAAATGAATATATGATTCTAAATAACGTTCATTCATCTATCTGCAAAGAAACCATATTTATTAGAGGTAAATCTATGCTGTGTAAGCTGTATATGTATGTTAATTTGAAAATGTATATGTTACCAGTACTGTTAAAACCCGAAATCCGTCAAAACCAGTAATCCGTCAAACTATATCATACTTAAAGCAAAATATACTGATTTTTTGTGCTACTAATATTTTATTTGAGAAACCACATACATTGGAAATTTCGGGTCTCATTGCACCTTCAGATTACAAGGTAAGTTTCTTAAGAATAGTCAGGAATATTGAAAATCATATACAGCTGACAGTTTTTTACACTTTTGTCAAAACTAAGCAGAAGGGAACATGTGTAGTTTCTCAAATAATTGACTGAATAATTTTTAATCACAACAGAAAAAAATACACCACTAAACTGGAGAATTAGGTACCGCAGCTTTCAATGTACCATTACAATGATAATCAAGTACACAATTTTGTTAACATAAGGACATGACATTTACCTGTGATGTCGTTACTAGGAGAAATTAATTTTTTCTCTCACTTTCTCCCTCATTCTCAACATTACTGAGAGATAGCTCCACTATTAGCAACAAGGTTGGATAAGGTTTGATGAGGAGATAAGTACATTAGTGTTAATTACACACTTTGCCAGTGATAAGGTTGGCTGGGGTTTGACGAGGAGATAATGTATTAATGTCAGTTGCACACACTGTTGATTTCAACGATATTCCCTGGACCACATCATATTTCTCATTAATTTGTCTGTGGTAAAGTGTTATGATATCTTCGAAAATGTGCATTTTCTTTTAGTGTTATTAAAAAAATCGCCATTATACTCCATAGATCTTACATTTAACAAGTACAGGGAATTATCGTCCACACCTGTGGAGTAACGGTTAGCGCGTCTATCCGCGAAACCAGGTGGCCCGGGTTCGATTCCCGGTCGGGACAAGTTACCTGGTTGAGGTTTTGGTGAATGTTACTTATGTCCCGCCCACTATAGGAGACATAGGCCAGTTTTACACTAATCCTAAACATAAAAAGGTATCCCCGTAACATGCCATGAAGGCACTTGGGGGGCATGGAGGTAGAGCCCCATGCTTTCCATGACCTCGGCACTAGAATGAGGTGGTGTGGTCGGCACCACGCTCTGACCGCCTTTTACCCCCGGGAAAGACCCGGTACTCAATTTTATAGGAGGCTGAGTGAACCTCGGGGCCGTTCTGAAAGTTTGGCAACGAGAAAAAATCCTGTCACCACCTGGGATCGAACCCCGGACCTTCCAGTCCGTAGTCAGCTGCTCTACCAACTGAGCTACCCGGCCGCCAATCCTAAACATATGGAATAATAAAAGCGTAAACTAACCTAACCTAACCTAAGTGCGTCGGTGTCTTCCAAAATCGGAGGAAGTCGCTCAACGCTCGTTTAATCAATATTATTCGTTCAGTGGGTGGTGGATACTCTACATTGACAGAGGTTTTTTCCGGGGTTTTCCCTCAACCCAATATGAGCAAATGCTGGGTAACTTTCGGTGTTGGACCTTGGACTCACTTCACCGGCATTATCACCTTCATCTCATTCAGACGCTAAATAGCCTAAGATGTTGATAAAGCGTCGTAAAATAACCTACTAAAGTAAAGTTAAAGAATATTATCACCAATTTTACTAGTAACATTTCGATTCTCTTTGTTTACGGCTTAGTATGGCCTGGTCACTAATGACACATGTAGCTCACGACAGGAAGGTCTTGACTGTGAGATCAAACCGTACATGTGCGGACTTGGTTAATGAAAACCTAAACTAACCAAACCTAACCTTCGTATATACAAGATGGGTAACTGGAGTACAAATGGAACTTCATTTGATTTGGAATGTACACGCGAAAATAAATCCAGATAAGAATCACGCTGACACTACAAGAGAAGTCTGTGCATGTGCAGTTTGATCTCACAGCCAAGTTCTTCCTGTCGTGAGCCCCGATGCGAGCATAGTTGGCACTGCTGTATGGCAGGCATTATCCAGTTGTTCCAAATGAATAAAAATTTTTTTCTAAGTTGACTCTTCAAATGCCGCAGATAGAATAATACAGAGTGGACCCCTCAACTTTCCTGATTTCCATTGCTTCTAAAAGAGAAACCAAAAACACGAGGATTATTATTTCTTATTTCATCAGAAAGAACAACAATAATAAAGATAATACGCCTTCATCTCCACCTTTCATATCTAAAAAACAAAGAATCGAGGAATAGAAACTCAATATGGCATATTTGAAATTTTAATGGCATCTGCAGCAAGGCAACATGAAGTGGTTGAATGCCAGATCTTCGGGAACTTTATAGCTAAAAGATGTAGCAATGTTCATCCATAACACAGAGCAAAGTCCAACATGCTATTATAAACGTTCACTTGATGTGGAATTGAGGCAGTGTGTCCAAACATGCCATCCAGTTCTTTCTACAGTTTACCGTATACATTGTTCTCAACATCATACTGTAATGTTCATCCACCACAATGCCCGTTACCATATTAAGAAAATTCCTTCAATTCCCCTAACCTTGTCAAGCAATGTACTCAATTCAAACCCAAATTTTTCTAGCATCAAGTACGTCCAATTGCCAAGATGTGGATATGAATTTTCAGGCTTTTTTAATTTTTAAAAATAGTGTTTCATGGTGTTACTTAACCTTTTATATATTGGTAGAAAATAAGAATATCTACCTGTAGACTTCTGACACATTACCTGTGCACTCGGCTGAATGGTGTGGAATTGCCTCGCTATAACTCACTACAAAAATATCAATTCGAGGAGGCTTACTTAGTGCAGCAGAAGCAGGAAATATACACTTCTGAGAACACGACAGGTAGACGTGTTATTTACTCCGCGAGAAAAATTAAAGTTTTCTGGAAATGTAGTAGTGTATGCACAGAGTCTTTTATCATTATTTTCTCCATTAACAGAAAAAGTGTCCGAAATCTAAATGTAAGATTGAATATTCTATTAAAATTACTATACTTGTGTATTTTGTTTAAGTCCTTCATTAACCCTCCTGCTGCCAATAGAACTACTCCACTGATGATTTGTCAATGTAATTTTCAGTTTTCTCCATATTTCTTTTTGAAATTCCATGTATTTCTCGTTATATGCCTACTAACAATTTGAATTAAAAATAACCTAAATAATTAATCTACTTTAAGATATAATTCACATTATTCATGTGGGGTGATCTTGTTACCCTCCTTGATAATCTATCATGAAAATTCCAGGGTATAAAATTCAATCTGTAGCTTAATTCTCTTAATTTCTAAGTTAGTCTGCTTTCAAATTATTTTATTTTGTGATATTTATACTAATTTTTATATTGTTATTTATATTATCATGTTTTTTTGTTCCCTATTTTTAATTTTTTATTTCTGTGTGTTATGGTTTTTCTAAAAGTGATTTTGTTTGAAATAATTATTAGTGGAGCCTCTTTTCGATAATGGTTTATTTAACGACCCTCACAACTGCAGAGGTTATATAAGCATCGCCAATGTGGCGGAATTTTGTCCCGCAGGAGTTCTTTTACACGCCAGTAAATCTACTGACATGAGGCTGTCGCATTTAAACAAACTTAAATGCCATCGACCTGGGACGGGATCGAACCCGCAACCTCGAGCACAGAAGGTCAGTGCTATACTGACTACGCTACCCAGGCGGACTTCCTCTTTTTGATATGTTATTGTTATATAGGTGGTGCTCGAATATTTTAATTTCAACAAAGAACTAAAATTTGATTTATTAGTTTTATATTTTTATTATAACTTCAAAAAATTTTTATTTTATTTTATTATAAACAAATGTTTTTGAAATGTTCATTGTTTTATATATGGTGTTCTAATATTTAAATTTAAAAAATTAACTGAATTGATTTCCAATTTATGTTATAGTACTGTGACTTTCATTGCTTGTACAGAAGTGTTTTCTACCATGTCAAAATTATGTAGCATTAAGGAGTTTGTCTTGAAATGAAAGGGAGGTAAATTTAAATTTACTGTACATGTTACCTCATTGTGTCATTGGTAACATATCTAAAGTTCGTTAATTTTGGTATACTATGTTTTCAACAAAATGGAACAGGACTTTTGAACCACTCTGTATTTTTTTAAATAAGATGATTACTTTATATTTTTACACTTTTTGTCTATAGAAAAGAAGATCCCTCTACTTTCATACATTATTCAGGTTCTGGCACAAATCCAGACTTATTACTGGTAACATCAGATATCCATCACGAAACCAAGAAAAAAATAATTGAAGACCCCGGATCTGGCCATAGAGTCATCATTGCTTCTATTCATCTCCACCAAAACCGAAGAAAAGAACCCTACAATAACAAAACAACATGGAATTTTAAGAAAGCGGATTGGAAACTATTTACTACAGAACTAGACGAACACATCCAGCTCAACACACCACTAATGGAAAATAAAAACTCAGATAGATTGAACAAATATTTCTGTGAATCTATTCTTAAAATTGCAAAAAAGCACATCCCACGAGGCAAACCAAAAAAATACACCCCATTCTGGACAGAAAACCTGAATTTATTGAAACAAGATAGAGATAAAGCAAGAATCAAAGCAGAACATAGCAAAACACCAGAAGATACTCGAGATTGGGGGAGGAAGACTGCCATTCTTAAAAAAGCAATCATAACAGCAAAAAAGAACAGTTTTAATAAATTTATCGAAAATATTAATTACAGAACCGATAGCGCTAAAACATATAAATTTCTGAAGAATATTTCCAATACACAGGAAAATATTAGCCAACCTATTATTCACAATAACAAAACACTAACAGATAGTAGAGATATAGCAAATGCATTTAATAAACACTACTCAAACTCTCACAGATTACATCCCAATATAAAAAAAAATGACAAATTTATCAAAAGAGAATTACATAAATATATAAAAAAACAATATCACAAAACCTGAAATATTCCATCAAAATTTTACTTCCAAAGAATTAAGCATAGCTATACAAAATTTAAAAACCAAGAAATCTCCAGGTCCCAACAACATTCATTCAGAATTTTTTAAACATTTGGGGAAAAAAGCCAAGTCTGTACTTTTATCCATTTTCAATTTATCATGGAACACCTCAATTCCTGCAGCTTGGAAGAAAGCAATCATTGTACCAATTCACAAAAAAGGGAAACCTGCTCATGATGTTAATAGTTATCGACCAATAGCACTATTAAGCATGATAGTAAAAACCATGGAGTTAATGATCTCCAACAGATTAACTTGGTATTTAGAATCCCAAAATCTTTTATCACCAAGACAAGCCGGTTTTCGACAACTACACTCTACTAATGAACAAGTCATATGCCTCAGCCAAGAAATAAAAAATAGTTTTAACAAAAAAGAAGATGCCTTGGCAATATTTATTGACTTTCAGTTAGCATATGCTCTGTTTGGAGAAATAAATTATTATTAAAACTCCAGAAATTAGGTATCTCCAGCAATATGTTCAGATGGATATCAGAATTCCTTAGACAACGATTCATTGCTACTAAATTCAATAACTCACTTTCTAGTTACAGACAAACATATTGAGGTCTACCCCAGGGCGCTGTCCTCAGCACAACTTTATTCAATATTTATATAAATGACTTACTCTCCATATTAGAGGAATCAAACATGAAAACAGCACTATTTGCAGATGATATACATAGTTTTGTGGACTTCCAGATCTCACAGACATAGAGACAAAATTCAAAATTCTGCTCTTAAAGCTCTAAATCCACTACATGAATGGAATAAGAGTACATCAAATTTGATGACACTCAATTTAGGCAAAAGTAACTACCAAATATTTTCACTTGGTAAAAAAGAAAGAGAATTCAATATCCAATACAATGGCCAACACCTTCCTAGGACTTATGAATCCAAATATCTTGGAGTTATTTTCGACAGTAAGTTAACATGGAACAACCATTTGAAAAAGCTCGTAAAAGATTCTCCCTTCTGAAAAGACTAGCAGGAAAGGAATGGGGTTGCTCTAGAAATACTTTGAACACTACATACAAAATGTTTATACAGCCAGTTCTGACGTACTGCGAGAAATTTTAATTACTTCACCTTTCATAAACGAAATAGAACGTGTTCAAAACCAAGCTCTCAGACTCATCACTGGTGGAATCAAAACAACTCCAATAGATTCTATGAGATTCCTCACTAATATTAACAGCATCAAAATGATAATTAATAGAATAAAAAGCACTGATTTAATATGAAAAACTTATTAGATTACCAGGAAACAATTGGCATTCATACAGTCCTCTCCGTAGATTAAAAACTCAAAAAAGTTTCATATCCATGGTTCAAGAATTAAAACAGAAAATCAACATCCCGAATTTAAAAGAAAACTTACAAATTAAACCAAACCCTTTAACACTATTAAATATAGAGTATAATATAAATTTAACACAAGAAATACTGAAATCAGAAGTAACCACTGAAATAATGAAACAATTGTCTTTAGAGACAATTAATATTAGGTACCCTCCACAAAATTGGCTTCATTTATACACCGATGGATCCTTGATCTCCAGGGAACAAGGTGCCGGTGCAGGTGTTATGTGCTGTCTCTTCTCACTTTATAGATCTCTTGGATATGGAACAACAAGTTTTGATGGAGAAATCACTGCAATAAGTGAAAGTCTCAGGAATCTTCTCTGCCACATCAATAAATTTAAAAATGCAGTTATATTGTCAGATTCCAAAACAGCTATTCTATCAATAGTCTCTAGACACACACCTTCATCTCAAATAGCAGAAATAAATAAAATGCTCTCTCAACTAATAACACTCAATAAAATAATTGTATTCCAATGGATACCATCCCATTGTGGAATCCTGGGAAACGAGAATGCGGATGCTTTAGCAAAGAAGGGCAGCACTGCTACTTACAGACCTGTTACTAAATCTACGTGTTCCTCTGTGAAAAGATTGATTAAATCTACATACTTAGACTTCAACATACAAAATTTGATGACAAATCTCAAGGGAAAAAATGGAACTCTCTGCATCAAAATCCACAGTTGATTCCTGATTTACTACGCAAATCGTCTGTAGCTGCATTTAGATTGGCAACAGGCCATGACTGTTTGGCCAAGCATCTGCATAGAATTGGAATATATCAGTCTCCTAACTGTCCATTATGCAACTCAAATGAAGAAATGGATTCAGAACATCTCAAAATCTGTGCGTCAGTGGCTAACCATGACAATATCTTTGAAAAATATTGGAGTGCAAGTGGTCAAATGGCTTTATTGTCAAATGCCTGGCATTAGAAAACAACAACAACAACATTTTTCGTAAGTCTATACATACAGTAAATTGTTTATATTTCAAATGCTTAACAAAGATCGGTATATGTTTTTGATGGTGGTAATTTTATTATCCCCCCCTTGGTAGTATAGTAGTAAGTTGTAAAAAACCTTGGTAGCAAGATGGTTGAGAACTTGATACATTTCAGGAACAGTAACACTTATAGACTGTTAGGAAATTGTGACTAGATATTGCGGATAGTATATGAATCACCAAGCAATCAGAAAATGCATTGTCATGGTCAGATTTTCTTGGACATAAGTAGGTTCTCTATTCTATGTGGTATCCTTTCTTGCTACCTAGTAGCGTCCCCAGACGTCCCAGTTTAGCTAGGATAGTCTCGAATTTCTAACATTTGTACCCCTGTCCCAAAAGAGTGTGTCTAGGATGCCAAATGTCCCAGTTTCCTCCAAGTATAATATCGTTTATGTGATAAGGCATTGCAAAAAATTTTTTTCTTAAATTTCCTAAGTGCACCCCCGCCATGTTATTACAATTATTGAAACATACTTATGTACAAATTTTCAGATGTTTAGGTCATATTTTGACCCCCGCCCACCTCAATAATCACTTTTGCTATAAGGTACACAACATGTACAGAGCAAGCAAGAGCTACTTTTAGTTTTGCAAATGAATGAGAGCTCTCTGATAACATGAGATCTCTCGTTTTTGATACTACAGCTTCAAATTCAGGATGGAAAATTGGAGCACGTGTACAGCTCAAAAAATTACTGGACAAAAACTTGTTTGTTTGCTTGTCTGCATCACGTTTTTGAGAGAATTTTGTGTTCGGTTCACTAGAAATTGTTTGGTGAAACATCAGGTCCTGAAAATGACAATTTCATTCAATTCAGGTACTCTATTTGGGAAACTATCAATACAGAAGAAAAATTTACGACCATACAAATCAAGGACAGGTCACTGAAACTCATAATGGAAAATACAATTCAAGCACTGAAGAGAATACTTTCCACCTCAGATAGAAATAACTTATTACCTCGTGCTGATTATTGGAAGTGTGCTGAACTGATGTTGTTAATTCTGGGAGAAATACCTGAATGAGGAATACACTGGTTAAAACCTGGAGCAGCTCAGCACACTCGATGGATGCCGTCCATTTTGTATCCAGCAAAGATGTTTGCTTTCAGTGCTCAAGCAGGATATGACAAGATCATGATCGATAAATTAGAAGCACTATGCAAATTCAATGCACTCCTCTATGTTGAAAAATGGCTCTCTTCATCCAATGGTGCCGATGCAGTCTACAATGATCTGAAGCTGTGGCATGACTTGACCAAATACCGCAAGCACGATCATCAAGTTGCTAATGCAGCCATACAAGCCATGGAAGGACACTTGTGGTATTTAACCAAAGAGTGTGCAGTGTTCTCCCTATTTTCAAACAGAGTTACTGATTCGGAATGGCAGAAAATTGCTCGGACATTATTTCGATTTCTGAGACCAAAAGAATTTGAGAGGGGCATTCCAACATTTCCAATCCTGAACCACAGTACGAAATTCTCGTCTCTTAGGGTACGGCCACACGAGCTACATTTGTAGCAAGTTTTCTGCTACAAATGAAGCTGCCGTAATTGTCGCAAAATGGGTGGCCACACGGGCGCTACAATTACTGCCAGTTTCTGCGTTAAATGTCGCTATGTGTGGCCACATGATATGCCACACGTAGCGAAATTTGTAGCTAGTTCTTTTGCATTTTGCAGCACTCAACCGTAGTGTAGTAGAAAGCTTTCTTCCGAGATGGATTATGAAGCCAAAGTTGCTTTGTGTGTGATGTTAGTGTACATTATTACGGTCACACACAATTGTAATGCGCATGAGAAGAAAATTTATAGCAGTGCCATAAAGTTAACTTTTATTCCTGTGTCGATTTTACAACAGGCAATATTGTTCGTCAGTAACAATCGGAAGTACGGTGTGGGTGAAGGGTTTGCTGGAAGGCTGTATGAAGACCTAATTTCTCGTGGTTCTGTAGAAGGGTCATTGGGATTGTACGACAGATTAGACATGCTCTTCCCTTTTTAATACATGAATTTCTGAAGCATCTCCAAGTAAAAAGGAGTTGTAAAAATGACTCAAAACACAACTCAAAGAGGCCATCTGTTTGTAACATATTTGAGAGATCTGTCTTGTAAAAGAATTGTGTTTTTTAACAAATGAAGTCGCTGTGAAGGGTTTACTGGAACACTATTGTATGGATTTTATTATTGAAGGAAACCTTTGGTCGAAAATGAAACAAAAAAATGCGTACTCTCAAAGAACGGTATTTTGAATAGAGTATAAGTAAACACATCTATCATAAAAGTTATCTTTTTCTTGGTTTTGCAGAATGCTTATTGGACATTGCGGCAATTTAAACTTGACCCTTATATCGCAAAATACAACTAAAAGTGGAAATTTCTTTATAAACAATACTGATTTGTGAGGTCTGTCCTGCAAAAGAATTGTACGTTTTTTACCAAACAAAATTGCTGTGAAGGGTTTGCTAGAACGCTATTGTATACATTTTATTATTGAAGAATTCTTTAGGTCGAAATTGAAAGAAGAAAAATGTATGTAGTTTTTAAAGAAAGATATTTGGAAGAGAGTTAAAAAATTAGGGCAACTCAGCTGGACTATACATAAGCGAAGCAATATTTATTGGCACCGTATTGTTAGTAACAAAATATGTCATATATAATAATAATAATAATAATAATAATAATAATAATAATGGCTTTATTTAACCTGGCAGAGTTAAGGCCGTAAGGCCTTCTCTTACACTCAACCAGGATTAAAACTTGCTTACACAGTTGAACATAAAACTGGATCGGAATTAAATAATTACATACTGATACAATTTAAGTACATAACGAGATCAAAAGAGGTAGTTACATAAAATTTAACTCATAAAATAAAAATAAACATAGTAAAATACATATTAATGTTGTTAGAATCAAATACGAATCACATAAAAAACAGAAGCCGATAATTCAATAAAAAAATGTACGCAGTAAAAATAAAAATAAACACATTAGTATACGTATTACTATTAGATTACAATTAAGTAGGATTTACATAATTAAACCAGAAACCGACAATTGAATAAAATGTACAGAAAAAAATAGATTAATAATAAAAAAACGACAACATAGTGGGATACATATTGGCGTTAAGTGATAAATAAACACGATTTCGATAATAAAAATAAGAAACAAAAAAAAATAAATAAAAATAAATACAGTGGAACACATTCCATTAAATATTTGCAACGCGTTAGATTTGGCAACTCATCATAAGATATTTTTCTAATTTACATTTAAAGGAAATTAAAGTTCGGCAGCCCTTGACTTCGGGCGGCAGAGAATTCCAGTGACGAGAATTAGCAACAGTGAAAGATGAAGAATAAAGAGATGATGTGTGCAGTGGTATTTCTAGCGTGTTATATTGTGACCGAGTATTTAAGTTATGATACCGAGAAAGACTGTGGAATCGGACAGATAAGTAAGAGGGAGTAGAGGTGTGCAAAATTCGGTATAAGAGAGAAAGGGAATGTAACTTTCTCCTCTCATTTAACCTGAGCCACAATAATTTATCGAAAGAAGGCGAAATGTGATCGTACGGTAGTAGCGGACATTACAAATGAAACGAACACATGCATTATGAACACGTTGCAGTTTCTGGGATAAATCCACCCTGAGATCACTGAATAAAGCGTCACAATAATCGAAATGAGGCATAATAAGAGTCTGTACAAGCATCTGCTTTAATTTAGCTGGATAGTGGTACAATCGTTTTAATGAGTGAAGAGTGGAAAATACTTTCTTGCATGTGTATTTGATATGCGTGTCCCAGGTAAGGTTAGATTCAAAATTAACTCCCAGATTTTTCACAGTTGAACTGAATAGAATGATCGCTTTATTCAGAGTCACAGGAGGAAAGTTCAGCTTATTAATATCGAGGATTAATCTTTTATTCGAAAATAAGATAGCCTGTGATTTATCTGTATTTAAGTTAAGTCCGAATTGTTGAGACCAAGATGAAACGGATTCGAGATCTTTACTGAGTCTATTAATACAGTCACTTAGTCTATTAGGACTGGCAGAAATGTATAATTGAACGTCATCTGCATAAATATGATATCTGCAATATTTAAATGACTTGGCGATATTGTTAATATAGAGACAGAAAAGCAATGGATCCAATACCGAACCCTGGGGAAATCCTGACTCTACTGTCTGCCAGGAGGAGAACCGATTATTAAAGACAACACACTGCTGGCGGCCAGTGAGATAGGAGTGCATCGTACTGTTATAAATTTGTCATGATAATAATTTCCCATTTAAAAGTCAATCTCCCTCTCTACTTCACTCCCTCATAAACACAAGTAAATTCTGTTGTTATGATTACATATACATACTGAGAATTTCAACCATTAAAAAGAACGGGTTTTCCTTCCAATTTCAGAATGCCTTTCTTCCATTGTAGACCTACATCTTATCCAATAGAAAACAGAGTTTACGTTCTCTTAAACATGATAGATCACGTTTCTCAGATTATTAAATTTCGGGGGAGGGGGAAACTGAAAGGTGAATCTTAGGGTATGTTACAGTTTCATGTCTCATAAAGTTTTTTTACCAACAAAAGAAAATTTTAACGCTAAAAGATAAGCGGGGTGGTACAAATTGCGATATCTTATAGCTAATTCAAGAGACAAATTTCACTGCACTCATCAATGTCACTTGTTTTATTTTTAAATACATTAGGCCTGAATAAAATGCCAAGCTGTTGTATGCCTGGCTGCAAATTCAATTACCAGAAAGGAACTTAGTGGTGATATTTACTTTTCCTTCTGGTGAAGTAACAAAAAACAGGAGTAAGATTAAGAAAATAGTATTTAAAATTAGCTTACGCGTGTTTCCATACGCATTTGTAAATTTACATTGAGCTAAATTATTGTAATTCTCTACTGTAAAATGAATAACTTTGATTTGTTATTTCACTCTTTTTAAAGTCTTAATCTGTGTGTCCTTTACATGACATTTGATTTTCGCTTTCTATCTCATTCCTAAAAAATTAAAGCATAACCATTCATTTTACACGGTTGTTTGTACTTTTACTACAATTTTTTTTTTTGTTTTCGTTTGCATGATATTTATTCTTTATTTATTGTCAATTAGTAGATAAAAGTATTTTGACATGTATATTCTTTGACTCACTGAGTCTCCTCTGGGAATTAGTAAAGCGGAAATAAATATTAATATAAATTTAAAGTTTAAAATATGGATTTCATAATAAATTCCCAGTAACTAACAACAATGTTAATTCGTTTAAGGTGGAAAATTATTGGTCACGAGTAGACCTAACATGTCAGACGGCGCCAAACTTGCTACACTTACTGCTCCGTGTGGCCGCTTCCATTTAACTCAATGCGGTCTATAGTTCCAGCTACATTTGTCGCAGAAAGTTGCTACAAATGTAGCTGCACGTGTAGCCACCCATGTCGCTACGTGTGGCCACCCAACAGCAGTAAATATCGCAGAAAAAATGGACCCGGACCCATTCGAGTTGCGACACGACCTTGGGATGCGCCAAACTTGCTACATTTACTGCTCCGTGTGGCCGCTTCCATTTAACTCATTGCTGCCTATAATTCCAGCTACATTTGTCGCAGAAAACTTGCCACAAATGTAGCTCGTGTGGCCGTACCCTTATTGGCCCTAAATCTTGGTTCTTGAGGTCCAATGGCTTGGACAATCCATTAGCCAATGGCATCTAGATCCCAGATATCAAGAAGCTGAGGCATACATACGGCATTTCAAAGTGGTGAATGATCTCTCTGAATGGGCCGTAAAGGTGATTCAAGACTTCTCAACTAGTGTTATCAATGACGAAACTCAAAAACAATACTTAGAGACATTAAGGATGTTAACAGCAGCCTCCAACAAACCTTAAATTCAGTAAATCTAGTGATTTGATGTGGATATTGTATAGCTGAGAGCAAGATTTAATTACAGTACTTATTAATTACTATATATGTGGATTTACAGTATTGCATAATGACCTGCATTAAAAGAGAAACATTTAATATTACATTTTCACATTATTTTTCTATAAGAAAAGAATGTCTTATTAGTCAGTCATGTTGGGCGGGGGTCAAGACATGACCAAATTACCTAAAACTTGGTATACACTCATATTTTATCAAGTGAAACAACATAGAAGGAGTGCATCTCGGAAATTTAAAAAAAAAAAAAAAAAAAAATTAATTTAATTTTAAAAATAATTTTCCCCATATCCTCATGCAATGGCCTACCTATTTAAAATTTCTAAATTTCATTAGCAAATATTCAACTGGTTGCAGTTCTATCCCCTCTGACACTCAATGAGAATATCTTAGTATGAGCATGAGTAACATTCTTACTATTTCCGGTGTTCGTCATTCTGATTCTGATTGCTTCTCTAACTGGCATTTACAGTTGCAGTTCGGATACATTTGCACATGGGAGTTTTGTTTTAGTTTTATTGAATTTGAATGTTAATCATTATTAGATGAACATTAAAAGTGTAGACCACGTGTAGGAAGTGAAGTCTGTTCTTTGAATGTTGTTGTTGTTGTTTTCTAATGCCAGGCGTTTGACAATAAAGTCATTTGACCTCTTGCACTCTAATATTTTTCAAAAATATTATCATGACCAGCCACTGAAGCACAGATTTTGAGGTGTTCCGAATCCATTTCTTGGTTTGAGTTGCACAATGGGCAGTTAGGGGACTGATATATTCCAATTCTATGCAGGTGTTTAGCCAAACAATCATGGCCTGTTGCCAATCTAAATGCAGCTACAGACGATTTTCGTGGTAAATCGGGAATTAACTGTGGATTTTGATGCAGAGAGTTCCATTTTTTCCCTTGGGATTGAGTTATCAAATTTTGTTTGTTGAAGTCTAAGTATGTAGATTTAATAAATCTCTTCACATAGTAATAGGTAGATTTAGTAACAGGTCTGTAAGTAGCAGTGCTGCCCTTCTTTGCTAAAGCATCCGCATTCTCGTTTCCCAGGATTCCACAATGGGATGGTATCCATTGGAATACAATTCTTTTATTGAGTGATAATAATTGAGAGAGCATTTTAGTTATTTCTGCTGTTTGAGATTAAGGTGTGTGTTTAGAGACTATTGATAGAATAGCTGTTTTGGAGTCTGACAAAATAACTGCATTCTTAAATTTATTGATGTGGCATAGAAGATTCCTGAGACATTCACTTATTGCAATGATTTCACCATCAAAACTTGTTGTTCCATATCCAAGAGATCTATAAAGTGAGAAGAGACAGCACGTAACACCTGCATGTAGTTATAGCCATTCGTTCTCTTGTAAAACCTACCTGCACATAAGAGGAAGAAGAAAGTGGGCTTAGAAGCTTCCCTCCCTAAAAGCTTCCACTTGCAGCTAGCTAGCTAGCTAGCTCACTTACCTCCACCATAGGATTTTTACTATGAGCAATGGTGCACACATTCATTTGGTTTCACAAGATAACGAATTGCCTATATCAGTTTAGTTTCTTACCAGCATGACTAAGAGAAAGTTCCTTTCTTGTTTTACTGAATTTGAATAATTTCAAGGGAAAAATTGTTCCGGGGCTGGGTATCGATCCCAGGACCTCTGGTTGAACGTACCAGCACTCTACGTTAACAGAAAACCACAATTCCAAGTCACACAGAGATTGTGTGCACTCGTTGTGGGTCTCTGGCGTTTCGTCAGCCCACACGAGTTGTGTGGATATAAAGGGAAAAATTGAGATGGTGTCAGGTGGAGTTCCCGGGTAGCTCAGTGGTAGAGTGCTGGTACGTTCAACCAGAGGTCCCGGGATCGATACCTGGGCCCGGAACAATTTTTCCCTTGAAATTATTCAAATCTGCTTTACAGGGAGCTTCACCTGAAACACTAGATTTGCATGAATTTGAATGTTAACTATTATTCAATGAACGTTAAAAGAATAGACCTGTTAGAAAGTGTAGTATTTTATTTTAAACAGTTTAATAGCTATCAATTCCTTACCATCATGCCTAAAAGAAATTATAAATTTCTAGACAATATAAAAGTGCGATATCCTTAATTGAAAAAATTTATTCAACTCAAAAGTGAAAATCAGTGTTGAGCATCAGTCACGTAGGTAGGACAGATATTGTAGACTATATCAAGACTACAAAACACAAAACTGCAAAATCGGCAAGCATTCCCTAAATTCTTCAGGTACAAATTTATAGGTAAGAAAAAGAAAAGGAATTGACTATCCAAGAAGCCACTTCTGCATTTAACACTATCGAACATAATCAGAGATTCATAATTGATGAATTTCATCTCTATTCTCTTTAACCCAGGATTGGTCGCTAGGAAAAAGTCATGCGCTTGGTCGCACTTGTGGGATTCCCTTCACATTACGTTTTCTAGTTCTTTTTTAAAATAATGTTCAAATCTGTAATAAATAATAAATTTGTACTTGCATTGACTGTTATATTTATTTACATTGAAGTGAATATGAGTAGGCTAGTGTAAAAAAGGACATGAAAATGTGGCACTAAAACAAAATAGTAATAAACTACGCAGTTACAAGACAGACAATTTTAATCAATACGAATAAAGTAGGCCTATACAAGTAAGAATTGAAGGTAACGCAGATCAACGTAAACATAGAAAAAAAAATGCAATAATTTCCATAAAAGCCTGATGTCTACTACTCCTCCTCTTGGTCAATAAAATGTCACCATCTCTGGTTTTCTTTTCTCTCCTGTCATCATCTATTCGGTCATCATGATGAATTGTTGACAGAAGCAACACACTTTTATTCCTTCTTAGAATAAACGATGCCAACATGCCTATTTGTTTAAAAGCTGAACGTGCCGTTTCTGGATGATTGGCACACAATTGTCACACAGGTCATTGCACCTAGTGTAAGATGACACACAGCAATTGTCACATTTCGCCTTCTCCAATATAACCTACAGCATATTTTGACATACTGTACGTATATGCAAGTTAAATAAGAATAATTAACAATTTTTTTAAAATATATATACATACAGGGTGATTCAGGAGGATTTACTATCACTTACGGAGCTTATTTCCGAAGACATTCTGAGCAAAAAATGTCATCTAAACATGAGTCCTAATCTAAATATTTTCAGAGTTACACTAATTTGAAGTTATTTGTAAAATACCATTATTATTGAGTTTTAAGGGTAAAAGAATATTACAGATAAAGAATGAACTAATGAGAGTATCAATTCTTTAATTAGCTAGAATTCTGAATATTAAAGATATTATTAATTTGTCCTACAGAATAATATCTGTAATATTTCTCCTCAAATATTAAATAGAATTGTGAAGCTAAAAATGTGCTGTGAATTCCATAATTGCTTCGTACAGAATTTTTTTCGATTTTTAACTACAAAATTACATTTTTCTTACGTATTTATCACAATTGCTACAAATCAATTGCTTATAAATTCTGTAAGATTGTACATTAGGATGCATAATTAAACTGCAAAGAATCAAGTTTCTAAAGTCGTATAATTTGTAATAATTTTTGTGAAAAGTGCATGTGAATGATATACTTTTTAGTTAAAAATTGAAAAACAAAATCTGTACAAAGCAATTAACAACACAGTTTTAGCTTCAGAACACTAATAATTATTTCTGAATAGTTCATTCTCTATTTGTAATATTCTTTTACCCTTAAAACTTAAGAAAAAAATGTATTTCACTAATAATTTTGAAATTAGTGTAATCTAAAGATATTGAGATTGGACACATGTTTACATGAAATTTTTTGCTCAGAATGTCTTCTGAAATAAGCTCCGTAAGTGGCGGTAAATCCTCGTGAATCATCACCATCATCATCATCATCATCATCATCATCATCATCATCAATGGCACGACAGCCCTTCATGGGCCCTGGCCTTCTTCAGAAGTTTTCGCCATTCCTCCCTATCCAATGCCAAACTTCTCCAATTTCTAACACCCAAAGTCTTGATATCATCCATCACACAGTCTTCCCAACCTTCCTTCTTTCCATCGGAATAAATTTGAAAACTCTCTTCGCAACTCTATCATCTTGCATTCTCACAATATGCCTGGCCCAATCCAATCTTCTTATTTTTATGAATTTAACAATATCCGGCTCATTATATAATCTGTACAGTTCGAAATTATATCTTCTTCTCCATGTTCCGTTTCTCTAACTGGTCCAAAGATTTGCCTAAGAATCTTTCTTTCAAATGTACATAATAATGTCGCATCTGACTTCGACAATGGCCAAGTCTCAGATGCGTAAGATAGTACAGACCTTATAAGAGTTTTATACATCACAATTTTTGTATTCCTAAATATAATTTGAGATTTCATATGTCTTCTAAGACCATAAAAGCATCTATTGGCAGATAATATTCGTTTTTTTATTTCAGAACTAACATTATTTTTGTTGTTAATTTCAGAGCCAAGATAGATAAAACTATGGACAGTTTCAAATTTAAAAGAGCCTATTTCCAGGTAAGGGGGTCCATTTATATTAGCTCTCGTGACTGGCATATACTTTGTTTTTTCTTCATTAATTTGTAAATGCATCTTTCTTGCTGCCTTTTCCAGCTTAATAAAGGCCTCTTTCATTGCTGCCTGACTTCTTCCTATGATATCTAAGTCGTCCGCATAAGCCAGCGCCTGAATCGACTTATAGAAAATAGTTCCTCTAGTATTAATACGTGAATCCCTCATGACTTTCTCCAGTGCTATATTAAAAAGGAGACAAGCTAGTGAATCTCCTTGTCGGACGCCACACCTAGTAGAAACAGAGTTAGACATCATGTTTTGAATTTTAACTATGCACTTGGTATTTGTCATCGTAGCTTTCACCAGAGAGATCAATTTTTTTGGGATCTTCAATTCCTCCATTGCAGCATAGAGTCTTTCTCTATTTATGGTATCATAGGCTGCTCGAAAATAAACAAAAGGATGATGGGTCTCGATTCCAAACTCGTTGCACTTTTCAAGTAACATCCTCATGAATCACTCTGTATATTTGGAAAAGTTGTTGAGTATCATAAGTATTGTTTATAATTTTGAGGCTGATAAATTTTACGAGTATTATTAAATTGTATTTCATACTTAACAAATCGAAGTTATGCTCGCAGGAACATAGATAATCCAGGATTCGGCCCTCATCTTTATACTCATCATAACACTCAGCAATACTGTGCAACTGACGATTGACTCATGCATAATTCATTCTTTGTCTCTTCCTTATTCTTCTTCCGGCATTGAGTTCAAAAATCATTTGTGACATGTCTTCTTCTTCCGTTTTAATTTCATTCAGTACTGAACACAGAAAGGGTGACTTTTTTCAACCATTAGTTGGAAACATTGATGCCATCCCTCTGTAACGTTATTAGTTCTTGGCTCTTGCAATATGACTGCATTGTATTGGTTCCATAAATGGGGTGCATACCTCGTCTTCCCCTTCCATCTTCCTCGAATATAAGTTACATTAAAATAATCTGCAACTTTTAAGGGTAGTGGGTAGTGATGCCTGTATGATTAAATAATTTCAGTACAAAAGTTTAGTTCAATATTTTTAGGCACTTGAAATTTGGTGTTCAAATAATATGATGTCAGTGAACATAGAAAAAACAAACTTTAAACTCTTCTCATTAAGAAAGAAACCAGTGAAAATAAATCTAAACTATAGAGATGATAAGTTACAAAGAACTGAAAAAGTAAAATACCTGGATATACATTTCGACAATAAGCTCTCATGGAGAAATCACATTGAACTGATCAGCACAAAGGCAACAAATCGTTTTAAATTACTAAAAAGACTGGCGGGAACGAAATGGGGTAGCTCAAGGAGTACACTCAATACAACCTACAACACATACATAAAGCCTATCTTAACGTACTGTGGTGAAGCACTAATAACCTCATCAACCACAAATAAACAGACATTAGAACACACTCAAAACCAAGCTTTATGTCTCATCACTGGTGCAATCAAAACTACTCCAATTGAAGCCATGCAAATAATCACATCTAATAAACCTGTTGTAACAGATCTTGAAACACAAGCCCTTTTAACCTATGAAAAATTAAGAAGGCTTCCAAATTGGGATAAATGGAGTAAATACAAAGATTCTAAATTTACATTGAGGACCCAAAATGGATACATACAAGAGGTAGAAAAGCTTAAGCAAATTCTAGAAATACCAAGTGAAAAGGAAAACTTGATGAATCGATATAATCCACTTAATAACTTCAAAGTAGATTGCTGCCTTGATCTTGATGAAGTCTTCAACAAAAAAGATATAAATCCAGAAATAGCAAAAGCCATTGCCCTACAAACAATTAATAGAAAATATCCACAAAAGGACTGGTTGTACATTTACACTGATGGATCTCTCATGGATCAAAATGAAGGAGCTGGAGCAGGAGCTACTTGCCAATACTTTTCTCTTTATAAAAATGTTGGCAAGTACACAAAAAATTTTGATGGCGAAGTTGAAGCCATTTATACATCACTTCAAAATGTATTTGTTTGGCTAAACCAGTGCAAAAACATAGTCATCCTGTCTGACTCCAAAGCTGCAATCCAGTCCATCAGCTCAACTACATCCCCTAAAATGGAAAAAGTGAAAGAAATTCATTGCATGGTAAAACAAATTCAAATGCTAAATAAAAAAGTGGATCCCGGCCCACTGTGGACTGAACGGTAACGAGAAAGCAGATATGTTAGCAAAGAAAGGAACTTATATCAACTTAAAAACAAATTTCAAGTTCCCATATGAATCAATAAAGCGAGTCATAAAAAGAATAAGTTACAGCGAACAGGCAAAACATCAAAATTAAAAATGGAAAGAATCATTCAAAGATCCAAAACTAATTCCTGATCTACCTCGAAAATCTGCCGTGGCCATGTTTAGATTGATTACTGGTCATGATTGCCTCAGTAAACACCTCCATCGTATTGGAGTACTGAATTCACCTAAATGCTTACTGTGCACCAGAGAAGAGGACATGGAGATGGAGCAGCTGGCTAATTGTGAAACTCTTAGGACATTTGTGGACCTTCCATCAAAATATTGGGAAGCAAGAAGGATGATGACTTCATTGTTAAATCCAGAGGATTAGACACACACACACACACACACACACACATATTTTTAGGCATTTAGTATTTAAAGTGGAACAAAAATTTCCATGGTTATACAATAAATCATTCTGAATTCAGTTCTATAAAAGACAACTAATTAGTTTCTTATCCAAGTGCAAAAGAAAGACCCTAACTGATAACCTGTTTTCCCACTTTGCTAAATGTACCCCAATCTTCAGGTGCACATCACTTGCTACAATCTTCACTCATATGCCTTGTATTTCTTAAAGTTATCAAGTATTGTATATTGTAAATTCTAAAGCAAAAGTTACTTAAATATTTCACCCGTAATGAAACAGAAAAATATTGAACTTTGATTAACCATTTTTGCCATTTTTTTAATGCATATATTTCCCCCCCCCCTTGTGTTATGTGTGTGATATTCTTAAACCCGTAGGTATACTTTGTAGAACACAGGCTGTAGAAAACACTGTAAAAGTTTCATGTAAATAGATTCAATAGTTTCAGAGAAAAATGCACTTAAGTTTGGAAAATATCAACTTACGAAAAACTGCATTAAAAATGATGCATGAATTACATGTGCCATCAAATTTAAAGAAGTCATTTAAAGGGATTATCGTGCATCCCCACAATATATTATTTAAAGAGCAAGTTTTGTACTTTTTAAACACAAAACAAAAAGTAGCATTTTTAACCACTAATCATAGCTGGTTCCCTTAATAACAGTTCTGAAATATCTTCATACAGCTAGTCATATGCTAAAAGGTATATCTGCTCTTGGAACGAACGCCAGACTTAACAGCTGATGTACTCCATTCCTAAATGCCCTATTGTCTGCAATGTTATATGAAGCTTGCAAATCTGTAGCCTTTACAGTCCTGTAACCTGATTGTCCCAAGTGAAAGAAACATAGGCCTCTAATCTGGTAGAAGCTGCAGGAAACACAGCTTGATGGGCATTAATAAAACATTGTTCTAATAATAATGTATGAAATATACCAGCAGGCTAAACAAGCAGTATGTATAATATATAATAGGTGAAGTGAACATAGGTTAAATGTATCGTAGGTTAAAATAACAGTAGGCAAAAGCTCCACGGAGTGTGCCAAATGTCACGGAACCGAACATGGTGCTACAGGATGACCTGATTACCGTATTCAGAAAAAATTATAGAATTTCTTTTTTATCATCATCATCATCATCATCATCTCCTTCAAGGCTTAGACTTTTCGACCTATTCCGCCTCCACCAAAATTGGTCTCGCCATCTCTTAACTGGTCTTCCTAGTGACCTCCCTCCTTTTGGATTATAATCCATGGCTGCTCTAGCAATACATATAATTGGCATTGTATGTAGGTATGTGTTCTTTTCAGTCCTGTTGTTTTGTTCTGATTATTTCTATTGCTGTATATTTAGTGCCTTTCTTATATCTTCAATCCTCTTTCTATCCAATAAAGTATAGCCAGCTATGTATCTAAAAAATTTCATTTCTTCTGCTTCGATTCTTCGTTTGTGGTCTTTGGTTAGAGTCCAGCATTCACAACCATACAAGAAAGCAGGGAATTGCCAAGACTTTATAAAACTTCAGTAAAGTTTCCTTTAGCACCTTTTCACCTAAAGTACAGCGAATTGTACCACAAAAATACTGTAGTTAAATATATTTAGTTTAATATAAATTTCAAACTTTTTCTCATAAGTTATAGAGCAACCCAAATATTTAAATGTACTAACTTGTTCTATTATTTTACCATCTATAACTATTTTTGCTCTAATTGGGTGAGGTCCTAGAAAAGCCATTGTTTTTGTTTTACAGTCCCATTGTGAAGAATTAGATAGTGTTCTATATGAATGGTTGGCAATTAAAAGATCTAAGGGAATGTGCATTTCTTGACTGAGAAAGCCAAGGAATTGCACCAGAAAATGAAACTGCAAGGTGAGTGTGGATTTTTCGTTGGGTGGGTTAACAGATTTAAAGAGAAATATGGAATCCGAAAACTAGATGAGTCCGGTGAACAAAGGAGTGTCGACAAAGTGTCAGTGGATCAGTTTATTAATCAGTTCCAGAAAATTGTGTCTGAGAGTAATGTTAGTGCGGAACAAATACACAACGCTGACAAGACTGGATTATTATGGAGATGTCTTCCACAACACTGGCATGTGCGACAGAAACCTCACCTAAGGGCTTCAAACAAAACAAAGATCGTTCAGTGAATATGCTAAATTAGTGTATTTTTGTGTTAAGTGATGTTTTTTAATAAAGAAAATCTACACAGTTTATGTTATTTAGTTATGATCAAGTGACTGAGAAATAAGCTTCATATGACTGCGATTTCAATAGGTTGGCATCATAAAATACGAACAGGTAATTTGTTAAAATACTTGTTCAATTATCCGGAAAAATCTCGTATCCGGAATTTGCCTGGTCCCATTGGTGCCGGTTAAGAGGGATTCTACTATAGTTGTAAGATTTAGTTGTTTTTTCTTAAAGTTCTCAGAATTGAGGTTCTTTCTTCAAGCCTAGGGGGATAGACGTGGAGTAGTTATTCATTGCAATATTTCTCCAATTATTTAATATTGGAGACGCAAATCTCTTGACAAAACTACTTGCGCTATAGTCATCTATGTACGTCCCCTTTGGCTGCTCTCCAGCATAAATTACAAAAATGTCTGCATAAAATGTGCGGACATCTACCAGAGAATATATTTTTATGCTGTATTTTGTAGCTTTATTTTCAATATATACGCGAAATTTACACCTTCCTCGAAAATCTTCCAACATTTCGTCCACCGTTCCATATTCTCCAATCTGATAGCTTGCTTACAGTGTGATTGAATACTGAATACCTGTGCCTGTCATTTATGTTATCCAACCTCAAAGCACAAAGGAGAAGAAAAAAATCTTTTCATACAGATTGTAGCTCTCAAGCACTCTGGATAATCCCATAATTTGTTAACTGAACAACTGAATCTACAATAATTGCATTTTGCAAAGAATGACATTCGTAAGACATTCTGAGAATTGGCAGAAAAGCCCAAGCATGGTTGGTCGCATGATAAGAGAATCCCTCACAGATGATGCTGGGGCTTAATGAAATCGCAATTATGGGTTTGGTGAAAATAATAGCTGCTTGTGACTAAAAGTCATAAACTCAACTAGAGAGAAAACCAGAATTCAGAATCAAGATTTAAAGAGATGTGAGAGCAATATTCATACAGCGACCACTGGCGGGTTAAAGTCATGGATAAGGAATTTACTTATGGACTAAATGCAAATCCATAACCATAAATGATTTGACACCTCATGCTCAAAAGGACATCACTGAAGATTTAAAAGGTTCGCCCTTTTGCATATTATAAATTGATACATCAAACCACATTGACAAGAAAACGTCATCAGTTTTTGTTGGTACTGGAAAACTCCAAATTTTGAAATTAAAAATTAAATTTAAAATTCACCAATACACGTGGAGAGACTTCAGATATTCTGGTTCATTATACAGTGCTCTCATTTTATGAGAAAACTTTGCATCATTCCTCCGTTGGCCAACTTCCTGCTCTCCCGACCGTATCGTGGGAAGCCAGTTCTACAAAACTTCCCAGCAGTTAGTTGCTTCTGAGAATTGTACCGGAACATGTGAGTGACTGTTGCTTGTGTACTAAGTAAAGTGTACGCCGGGTAGGGTTGCCAACCCTCCCATATTTGCCCCTCATTTTTAACACTCTCCCGGCTCCTGTATTTTTTTTCTCTTCGAGCATTTTTCTTCTTTATTTTTGCATAATGTAAAAATTATTATTCTAAGCATTTGATTTTGCCGTGAATGATGATTTATATGCTGAATTTTGTTGTTCAAGAGATGAATTAAAATGTGCAGTCTTCAGAGAAGATAATGCTTGTCAGAAATAGGTTTTTATTGCTGACTCGTTTAAAATCAAACCATGTTTATATTATAAACTGGAAAAAACTGGTGAGTTTTATTCTAAGCGTACCAAGTAGTAATGCTCATACAAAGAGGGTATTTCATTTCCTGAACAATAATTACACAGATGTTCAAAACAGGAGCACGATGCATCTAATTAGGCTGACCAGACATCTCCGATTTCCTGGGATAGTCCCCGGTTTTGAGATGCTGTCCCCGGGGAGAAAATGTCCCTGTTTTTGTCCCCGGAAGTGAATTTTGTCCCCAGAAGCTTTGATTTTGTTTCAATAGCATTTTACTGAAACTGCTGTGATTCATGCACATTTCTGAAAGTTTCTCAGTATGAGACAGAAGAACCAGTGAGCACAGTATGAGATATTCTGCACTCTTTGAGAAGAATATAGCATCTTTCTCTTTGGTCATCTTAGCATTCGCGTTGCATGGAAGCGTTAGAACTGTCACAGCGTCCATTTTTAAGTAATTCAAAAAATGAGGAATTTTGTGACAAACCAACAGATGAAAAGTGGTAAGATGTTTTTCAACATTTATAAAAAAAAATTCCATTGAGTTTGAAAATCTTCTCAAAATAGTGTCATTAATCATGTGTCTTTCAGTCAGTAATTCATCAGTTGAAAGACTTTTCTCCACAATGAACTCAATCTGGACTGATGAAAAGTCAAGAATGAAAATTGAAATATTTAAAGCTTTGTTACAAGTGAAAACAAACTTTCATTTCTCATGTGAAGAACTTAGTGGAAAGCTGTATGGGAATGAACAGATTCTTCAGACAAGTACTTGTAAAATGTGTGTTAGAGTTCAGTGTGTACAATATTATGTGAAAGACTTCCATGCATGCGTCAGAACTGAAATTGAATTCTTGAATTCTTAATGGCTATAATTATGTATAGGAGTTACCTCTGTTTCTGCACTTAATTAAAAAAGTTAAGATATTCAACAAATTTAATGTGCAAAGTTCTATCATTGTATCTAATGTTACATGTATTTTCTGCAACATTTCAATAGAGCATGACTAGGTAAGTGTTAGTGGTTTTTCTTGAAATTGCCGATGTCCCCTGCTGGACCACAAAATATCTGGTCGGACTACATCTAATCATACCAGAACAGCAAACTGCTGACGACTTCAATTATTATGCGACACAAAATGTGTCTCAAAATACTCTTAATTTAAGCTTAGGTGCTGAAGTGCAGAATAAAATTCTGTGGCCGGGAGGAAAAAGGTCTTAAGTCAATTTTTTTGTGAAAATGAGATTTTTATATATTGTGAAAGCGGAAACAATTCTCTACAATCTGGTAAAATGGTTAAAGTCAAATAAGACTCCTGACTGGATTTATAGAGCATTACTGTAAACAGTCCTATAATAATTGTTTAAGACCCATTTTGCATTCCTAATAATTTACATTTCTCATTTATTTTGACATGAAAAAGGTCTTATGTTTACATAGTCCCTTCTACTCAGTTTGGGTTCTAGTCTTAAAAGGGCTTAAGTGCGGCTATTTTTGGAAATAATCAAGAAAATTGTTAAATGAGCAACATTACCTATTTTAGAAGAAATATAAACAAATAATATCCAGGGAAAACCTCTTAATTAAAAAAACTCTATAATTGACACCAATTGCCATCTTTCTACTGATCTCCTGAAAAGTATAAAATTTTTACTTAAGACCTTCTTCCTCCCGGCCACAGAATTGTTTTTAGTAATGGAACTGAATAATTTGTCAATTTTCTATGTGAAATTTTGTCGATTCCTTAGTCTCCCATATTTTCTTCAAAAGAAGTTGGCAACCCTAATGCCGGGGTTCTGTTGTAATCTAGATCCCTTGTAAAATGAGAGTACTGTATTATGGAAATTGTTGAAAGATTTAACATTTCAGACAAAATACTAGGAATATCAGCAGACAACAATACAAACACCAATTTTGGTTATTTAAAAAGAAACTTTTTATAGGCTAACTAATGGCGGGTACTTGACTTTTCGTCATTCACCCATATGAACCCAGTTGTGTAGACCAATTTACCAACAGAGTCATTGCCAAGGATGTGACATAGGAGGCTGGCATACACTACACCCATGATGAGGTGATAAGATTTGTTGGAATGCCACAGAGGAACCGGAACTGCTGGAGAAAACCCATGTTACCTGGATCACGGGCTTGCCTAACACAAGTTATAAATTGAGGTATGTCGGGGATCGAACCCAGGTTCACAACATAATAAGTCCAGCACTCTACCACTAGACCACTGTGGCGGCTGGTAAAAAAAATATTTAATAAATAAAAAAGAACTGAGTAGGCAAATATGTGGGGTAGTTGTGCAGCCCATATAATACACAATACTGTACAGAACTGCTGTAGGTATTTTGCCACTTGACTTTCAGGCTGTTATAGAAAGGATTTTCCAATTTTTTTCGTTTGCTTACAGTCAAACTGGAGAGTTTAAAATCATTCTGTGAATTTTCTGAAGGAGAAAATAAAATTACGTTAGACCATAGCAAAACCAGATGGTTTTCTTTAAAGCCTGCTTTGAGTTGTTTGAGTGAAATGTATAAATCCCTCAGGTCTTGTTTCTTAAGCTTGGATAAATTTCCAAGCAGGCTTGTGGTCTTTTTCAACAAAAGGGAGAATTTTTACTATTTCAATTTCTTAAAAAGTAAAAAAGATATTTTCTGAAGCTGTACTGATGACTGAGCGTGAGGATTCCTCAGGTATTGAAGTGAAAAAATGAAGCTGACAATCTTTTGTTGAAGCTTAGGGCAGGACAAGATGAGGTCTTTATAAATAGTAAAGTACTTTATAAAGTAAATAATCTCCAGTCTGCTGATTGAAGCCCATGTGACATCTCTGGGATATGTGCAGCTCCTGCAGACAGATGCCACCTGTAGGCAAATTCCTCCTGGTCAACCTGTTAACTGTTAAATATGATTAATGAAATGATGCTAATGAAGGAGAAATGAGTCCGAGGTCCAACACCGAAAATTACCCAGCAATTCTGCTTCGAGTGGTTGAGGGAAACATGGAAAAAAACCCCAACCAGACTTGTCCCAACCAAATTTGAACCCAGGCCTGCTCGTTTCATGGTCAGGCAGGCTAATCGTTACTCCATAGTGGTGGACATAATTACTGATTACTCTACACTGAACAAAATATAATCATGTCATTTAAACATTATTACCGCAAGAATCTTGTGAGAAAAATAATATGTGCAATTGACAAGTTGATTCATGATGCAACTCTGATTAAGGTAAATGTTCTGGATGTTCTGCATGTCATTGCAGAGGCTTGGAAAGCAATCACAGATTCAATAATGTCAACTATTTTCATACTATATGGATTATCTATGGATGAAAGTGGATCTTTCAGGACTGAAAGTGGAACAGAATTAACACGACAGACGACTAATGTGATCGATTAAAAGCTGGTGTGTCATATGAAGAATATGTAACATGTGAAGTTCAAATCATGGAACAATTAATGTTAGAAAGAAATCTAACATTTGATGCATCTGAAAATGAAGAAAAGGACGAGGGAAATAAAGAAAACAATGAGTCCCCAACAATTTTCCTGTTAGCGCTGGAAGACATCAGCAATACTACTAAATACCTAATGAGATTTGATTGTGATGATAATGTAATGCCTGCACCCAGCAGTGTTGAAAATGTGGTATATAGGGTTTATAAGAAAGCAAAAACCAGCAACCTGCCTTAATGGATAGGTGGAAGAAGTAAATCAGATTGTAGGTAATATTATTTACCGTAATGATTTTATAATTAGTCTTTGTAACTTTAAGTAAATATACTTTTTCCTCCCTTTTACCTACCTATAGCTATTAGTAAACCAGTATTCTGTTATGTTAAAATGTTTACATTTCTCTGTTGTGTTAATATAACAGTTGAATATGTGTAGAACAACAGTTGCTGCTGTAACTGCGTTCTTCCATGTTTGCACCACAACCTAGCTGATAGAATGCTGGTAGGTTCCAGGTTACATATTCTGATGCAGGTTTAAAAAGTTTATGCGGTAAACACATTGCATAACTTTGTCCTCTTTTAACCTTGGTATGCAATGTAGTTACAGAATGGGATTTGGCTCACATGTTCACACACAACATTTACAGAAATGTCAGAAAAAAAAGGTTAAAAGTGTGTATTTTACAATAGTAATATTCCGAAGCTTATTGTATGGTTTCGTAACAAGCTGTTTTTTATGTTAATGGGTTGTAGCCCTTCGCCCAACTCCAAGCTGGAGGACCACTCCTTATCGGCTGTCCACGACTGCTTATTCAATATATTCGCAGCTACCCTCCACATCTGGAGGCCACATAATAACTCGAGTGGGCTGACAAGACGCCAGAAACTCTCACAAACTCTGTGCAACTTGAAATTGTGGTTTTCTCTTAATGTACCTACGGTAATGTATTAGATTTGCAGAGGTTAAAGGTGTTTGAGAATAAGGTGCTTAGGAAAACATTTGGGCTAAGAGGGATGAAGTTACAGGAGAATGGAGAAAATTATACAATGCACCTGACATAATTAGGAACATTAAATCCAGACGTTTCACATGGGCAGGGCATATAGCATGTATGGGCGAGGGAAAAAGACCTTTGGGGAGGCTGAGACATAGATGAGAGGATAATATTAAAATGGATTTGAGGGAGATGGGGTATAATGGTAGAGACTGAATTAATCTTGCTCAGGATAGGGACTGATGGCAGGCTTATGTGAGGGCGGCAATGAACCTCCGGGTTCCTTAAAAGCCATAAGTAAGTAAGTAATAATTCATATTAGCCATTAACAATGAAATCCCCATTGAGTTTTCTAAGTGAAATAACATACCACTTCCTAATGAATACTGAAGTCCTTCAAATTAAATTCAACAAGTGGAACCAGTGTCATCAGTTTAAATTTATGATATGTTATGTGATGTATTCTAATGCCACTTTGTTTCTATTTCGCTCGTATTTCATTTTCATATATTTCTGTTCGTTTTCTTTCTTTTACATAGATGGCAGTCCTAGTGGCTTATCATCTTTGCTTTTGATTATATCAATTGGCACCTCAAATGAGGGTAGTAATTCACGGGTGCTTGTGTAAAGGGGATTAATTATGAATTGGCTAAAGTGGGATAAGTAAAGATTTGAACCCTCCACGATTATTTCTGTTAAATCATGCTTCCATCCATAATGCAGTTACAGTGCTCTGTATTTTGTGACAAAGTGGTTTTGTTCAATACCAAAGGAGAGAAGTTTACATATCTTATAATTTGACTTAACCCCCTTTACACGAGTACCCGCGAATTTTGCATGTTGGATAGCCAGTGTCTTGTATGATTTTTCTACTATGGGTGCTTTTTCAAATTTGTCAGTTAAAATCCCTACTCCTGTTTTTCGGACATCATCCATTGGAAGTGACTGTAGGGCAGCATTCGACTGGAGTGGTGGTGCATCATGGAAGAGTGATCTGCGATGTGCAGCCGAGTACACATCAGAATTTGATGTCTGACAACAGTGGTGGTTGTTTGTCCACCGAGTGAGGGGTCAATTGACGAGATGTGTAGCTGTACAGCAGCAAGTGATTAGTAACTGCACTATAGTTTCGCCTGTGTTACACGGGTTTTCAGTCTGCTGGAGCTGACTTGGTGACTCTTCCTTGGACTTGCGGATATTAATTCAGTGGCTGGAGTGGTCCGCAAGTAATGCTTGACAGTGCAAGTTATAAGTATGAATGTGTTTGATTATATGTTGACTTAATTCGTATTGGTTGTCTGAAATTTCTTTATCACTGTCCAGTGAGTGCACTGTCGTTTGTTGACATCTGTATGTAGGCACTGCAGGGACTATGCGGAGCAAGAGGGAGGGCATGTACATTCCACTTCAAAGCGTTATTAGCACGAATGTTATCAGCACATATAATCACATGCTCTCCTGCACTTGGTACCAATATAACAAGAAAATTATTATATTAATACCAGCACCTCTTTTAATGTCAATTATTACTTATAATTAGAGCCCGGATGTTTAGGAATTTATAACAGTTAAAGTAGGCAGGTAAAAAAGGCAATAAAACTTAAAAAGATGCACAATAATCTTTGAAAAAGGCATCCCTGTCACTTTGATTTATTCCAAATCACATTTATATCTATGGAAATAATGATTTACTTCCACCAGTAAAAAAGCCATTTTGCCAAACATCCTGGCTCTAATCATAATATTTCAGTTTATTTCATTTTACAATATTATATATTCTTACTGTGAAATCATTAATGTAATGTGTGCCGATAGCTAATTGTAATTAGTTCTTATCTACTGCTATATAGTCCTGCATTCAAAGTGAAATAAATCATGTGTTTACAATATTCAAAATGTGTGCTGTCGAGTGATTAAGCTGATTAAGGTGAATGTTGATAACAAGAAATTGCTTCACAGCCTCTGTCTCCGCTTATTATTGTTTCAGAGGAGGATTGATTTTTTAGTATGAGTCACGAATTGTAGTATTTAGTAGTAGTCGGTGTAATGTTAACAGGCAGATTATTTCTCGTTTTCGAGAATGGCAGTGCCACTAATACAATTCTAGTAAATGGTGTTATCTGTCCAGTACTCTCGCCAACTATAATGATCGGTACTGAGAGGGTGCATATTCACTGTACTTGAGCAACAGCTGAACTTAATACTGTCACAACGATACACTGCATGGATGTGAAAATTAGACTGCAACGCCTGAGATAAGAGATTGTCACAGGTTTCATTTCGAGCAGTTGTCTCCGCTGCCACAGGTAATCATTCATCAGACAAGTAATATAAGAGGCATTTTATTTCTAGGCCACGTTAGTTATTGTGCAGTCACTCTTGTTCTTTTATTGAATTTACCTCATTGTCAGGAGGAATTGTTTTATGTTCAGCTTTACTAGTAAGTTGTTATTATTCCCTTGGTCGGTGGAGGATAGATGTACCTTGCCTAATTGTTTGAGGATAGATGTACCTTGCCTAATTGTTACACAAGTTGAGGACTGCTTTCTATAATGTTAAGATTGACTTTTATGTTATTAAAGTAGTCATTATTAGTACGAGTTTGTTAGCGTTTTATTTGCTATTATTAAATCTCGAGACAGTTCAGTTATGTCATCATGTTCTGTATCCTGTCATGTCCTCGGCAGGGAGAAGGACACTATGCCACAGCTACAAAGACATATGTGTGCTTTAAAAGCATAAAAAGTCAGGTAATATGTTAAACTCTTCTGAAGTGTTACTTTTATATGGAAGCTAAGATGCCTGTTCTTCTCTCATATCTTTTACCCTTCTATAAAGAAATTCATGTAAAGTTTGTGACCATGGAGCTCATTGAAAAGTATTTCAAATGCTACCATACCATAAAATATATTTTATAACTATATATTTGATAACAATACAGGTAATGAGCATCATTATATTTCGAAAACAGTAGTGGAGCACCACAAGTGATTACAAATATTCACTTCAATTCTTAATTTTTTTTCAATGTTAATGTTTGAACTAATACAAAACATATATTACAGATATTCTAACTGTTACATAGGAAATTACATGTGAATTTTATGTTAAGCTGCAAAATACAAGGTGCAATCAACATATTTCCGAACTGTGCTTGTATTTATTATACTGTTAACCATATTATATGTATGTGTGTCACTGAAGATTGCTGCTTTCATGGCTGTTAAGTCAATCTATCAAACAGTGTCAGATTGTCTTTAAGCCTTCAGTACTCGTGTGGGGAACACCTGTCAACCAGCGTGTTTCTTTTCATTGTTGTATTTCCTAGAAAGGGTTTACAATGGTGAAACTTTAGGTACCTTCAAAACCAAGTTCACGTTCTTTAGTTTCAGTCTTGAAGTTCCTCATATTGTAGCTAAAGTTTTATTCTTCGGGTGGCAATTGTCAACTACGCAACTTTTTACATTACAGTTTCTGTAAAGTTCTGGTAAATATTCATTATCACTTTTGTGAGTTATATACTGTATCTTTAGGGATAATTTGTTTTATTGAACTTCGAAGGATTGTGGATCTACGTTTATCAGATTTCTTCAGAGATTAGAATACGTTCTCATGTATTACTGGGAATTCAAGAAACCGATATGCCAATCCCAGAACAAAGGAATGGATCCAGGGGCCGTTGTTACCTGGCGATCATACTAAGAATGATGCACCACATGTTTTAAAATCTAGTGCCATGGAACTAATCTGTAATAAATATGATAATTTTCTCCATATCTATACTGATGAGTCACGGAATCCTGATAATGGATTTTCAGACGCAGAGTATTATATCCCAAAATACAGGGCATATCAAAAGTCCGGTAACACTTTCAATATTTTATTACACAAAAACTACTAATAATAGCACTTCAAACAAACGTCAGTTTAAAGTCAAACTCTCAAAGTTCTGTTTACACCTTACAGAGATTCAATGTGTGAACCATGAGTGACTCGGCAGATGTCCAAATGATAATGAAACTCTTCCCATACCCTTTTCAACATATCCTCTGTGACCGTGGCAGCAGCTTCTCGAATTCTGGTTTTTAGTTCCTCTAAATCACGTGGCAAAGGCGGTACAAACACACGGTCCTTTAGGTACCCCCATAGATAAAAGTCACATGCAGTTGTATCGGGTGACCTTGGTAGCCATGTCATGAAACATCTGTCCCTTACTCCAGCACGTCCTATCCAATGATCAGACATCTCCGTATTCAGGTAAACACGAACTGCATTGTGGAAATGTGGCAGAGCCCCATCTTGCTGAAAGATGAAATCGTCATCAAGATCTTGTCTTGTGTCCACAAAAGAGGAGTGGCCATCCCAGGGTGAGTGAAGAGAACGTTGAGCGAGTCAGAGAAGCATTCGTAAGGAGCCCGGGGAAATCAGTCCATAGAGCGTCCCATGAGCTTCAATTTCCTTCAATGACTGTGTGGAGTATTTTGTGTAAGAGGCTGGCTATGAAAGCATACACACTGCAGCTTCTGCATATGCTAAATGAAGATGACAAATGCAAGCGCTATGAGTTTTCTTGCCAGCTACAACAACAGGCAGCAGACGACGATGACTTATTCAGCCGCTTAATTTTCAGCGACGGAGAAGTCTGTATAACGAGAAATATTATATATCATATTCAGCTCCCTCTAGTCTCGAAACAGAACTACTGGCCATAGAGACAGTGCTTTTACATCTCTCTTCCTTATCTGATATAATTATATGCACTTTTAGTGACTTGATGGGAGCTATTCTAAATATCATGAAATATACTCCAACTTCCTATGCACAAATTACAATTCTATACAGAAAATATTAAATAAACTAAATCTTCAAAAAGAAATAGTTTTCCAATGGATACCTAGTCATTGTGGCATTACTGGAAATTAGATTGTTGATAATATTGTCAAACAGGCAACATCTTTTGGGCCCAAACCTATGCAAACAACTTCTTTAACCAGCGCATATTCTGCAGTTAATTCCCATTTAACAAATTTATGGGTCGAATTATGGCATTCTTCTGATAAATGCAAAGTTCTTCAAAACAAACAAAAGAAATATAATGATTTACAAATGTTCCGCAGCATTCCCAGACACATACAAACTTTCTTAGCAAGAGCCAGGACAGGCCATATTATCACTCAGAAGTATCTTCACCGCTTTGATCTTGTTGACTCTAGTAGTTGTTGCTGGTGCAACAATAACGAAGAAGATTTGGAACATAACCTCAATTGCAGCGATATTTTACTACTTAATTAACTTATTATTCCCAGAACATGAATTTTTACCAGCAATCGAAAAGTATTGGGAATAAATTTGAATAAGGAACAAAAAAAAAGTTTCCTTCCGAGGCAGGATTCGAACCACGAAAGTCTTAGTTACCAGTCTATCGTGCTCTGGAGTGAACAAGACTCTGAAATCAGCTACAAGGGTAGGTCCGGTTTTTTTTTGCCACTACTGTGCATAAGCAAGACAATGTTATTGTTAATACTACAGTACATTATTATTATTATTATTATTATTATTATTATTATTATTATTATTATTATTATTATTATTATTATTATTATAGTACAAGGCATTGTGATTTTACCCTCTTTGGTGATAACTGGTATTAGTTGTCAATACTGAAGAGACAGTCAAATCAGCAATTTAAGAACTGCTCTTAAATGATCCTCACTATGATATATGCTATTTTTTTTTAATTAGTGCCTCTAAACGTTTCAGACAGATCTTAAATACTGACACATATAAAAATTCTGATGGCTTACAGGAGTTGAACAAAAGAAAACACACGCACACTCACATGTGCATGTATGTACACACGAACACACTCCATCACTATCACTCTACTATTATTATAAATTTGAATGCCTGACTATGGGATTATAAATACCTTCGCTCTCTTTGTGTGCACTTCTGGATGTATCATCAACTCTATTTCCATTTTCTTCTCCTGTACCAGCACTAGATACTCCTTCCTTTTTCTTTTCAAGTCTTGCTTTTTCCTTTTCATCAAAGTCTTCAGCATACATATCCAATGCATCATCATAATTTATTGCTGATCTACTCTCTTTCTTGACATTTTTACGTTCTGAATCCTCAATCTGAAATGAACATAAATACAATAAATAATAATTACAAGTTACCAAAATTCTAAAAATAATAAAAGAAATATGTTTTATTTAACGACACACTCAACTGCCGAGGTTATATAAGGACCGTTGGTGTGTCAGAATTTTGTCCCACAACAGTTCTTTTACATGCCAATAAATCTACTGACATGAGCCTGTCACATTTAAGCAACCTCAGGCACAGAAAACCAGCACTCTACCGACTACATCACCAGGCCAACTCTTAAAATAATTAAAAAATGTATTTTCAACTAAAGTTTTTCCAAATATCCATTCCTTTTATGTAATATAATGTTTTATTTTAATTGACAGAGTTAAGGACATTCAGCCTTCTCTTCTACTCAATCAGTATGATATAAAATTAGTATATTGCTTAAAGTGTGCTTAAATGCGACAGGCTCATGTCAGTAGATTTACTGGCATGTAAAAGAACACCTGCGGGACAAAATTCCAGCACACCAGCGATGCTGATATAACCTCGGCAGTTGCGAGCATCGTTAAATAAAACATAACATTTAACATTTATAATATAATATAATAGCTACATAATACATCATTAATGTAATACAATAAATACAGTTTCTTTTGTCATTCCAAAATACCAATACAATAATTATGTAATAATAATAATAATAATAATAATAATAATAATAATCATTATTAAGCCTACAATATAATGAAATGATTAAACTCAATCATGATTACAATTATAACTTCAATTTGACTATGTTCGTAAGAAATTGCTTAGCCTATTCTTGGAAGTAGTTATTGTCTGGTAGTCCCTAATATTCTGAGTAGAGAATTCCATTGACGAGGGACTGAGACAATAGAAGAGGATGAATAGTAATAATAAAAATAATAATGGTTTTATTTAACCTGGCAGAGTTAAGGCCATTGAGCCTTCTCTAACATTGAACTCAACATTCTATGACGAGAAATTGCTAGGACTGGCTCTCCTGTGACTTGTGGTAGTGACTAGACTACCAAAAGGGCTCGGATTTCTATTTCTAAAAACTCTGGAAATATGTATGCACTTAGGCCATAAAAGCACTAAAATATAGCAAAAAAATTGGAAATATGACGCAAAACAAGTTATTGGCTATTTTACAAAACTGTTTTCGTGAATATTAACTCCTTGTACTGGCCATAGCAGACTGTTCAGCCTATAAATATAGCAGGGCAAAAGACGGGTGAAAAATATCCAACGTCTGTCCTCTGCATGACAGCTATGTTAACAGGGTCACTGAATGTTATGGCAACAGCATAGTTAGAACCTCTTAAGTGTCACATGTTTGGGAGGGTGAAGAGGATGAAGGTGAGACCGATCAGCAACAATTTGACCATAATCCTAACATTCTTTTGTCCTCTGTATTTTGACAATTTACTGCTGGCGAATCCAGTTATCTTCAAACTTCATTTAACCACAAAATATTTCTAAAGAAAATAAATCTAAATAAATAGCCAAACGTAAACAAAATCTCTTGCCATTATTGACAAAAAACATGTTTGGAGAACTGTTAAGACTGTTGTAATGTAACTAAAAATATGCTTTTCTACCATTTTTGATCAAATATGACTTAATGCTAAAATATGGTAAAATATGGATTTTTATAAACAATAAACAATGATTTTTGGAGGAACTAAAAAATTCTGAACGGAAACTCAAAACACAATCTGGCTTCTTCCAGGATATTTATAAATTACAAAGTAAATACAATGTACAAACAACTGATAATATAGAAAAGCTTCTACTCTCAGTACAGCCACTTTCTCAGCCTGAAATTAAATGTGAAAATGATCTGATACAATACATCACTGTAAAATGTGACGTCGACCAATCAGTATTAAAATCATTAGCTATTGAAACCATATGTACAAGATATCCAATATCTGAATGGCTTCATATTTATACAGATGAATCTCTGCTTGATAAACATAGTAATGCTGGAGCAGGAATCTACAGTGACATTTTTAGCTTTTACATATCTCTTGGAACACTGTCCACTCATTATGATGGTGAATTAGAAGCCCTGAAACAGCTTTTTCATCACATACATAAATTTAACAAAGTGGTTATACTTAGTGATTATAAATCTGGACTCCAAGGACTAACATCAAGTCCTCCAGGAAACAGACTCGTAAGAGAAATTCTTTCTGCTCTTAAAATGCTACAAGGGCTCGTAAAGAGGTAGTTTTTCAATGGATACCCTCACACTGTGGAATAGTAGGTAATGAAAAAGCTGACTTCCTGGCCAAAAAAGGAACAAACATCAGACAAACTCAAAATAATACAATCTCTTTTCATGCCTCAAAAGTCAGGATCAAACACATAGTTCAGTCCTTTTGTAAACAGGAATTCCTGAAGAAAAGCGAAGGCAAACCTTGGAACATTCTGCTAGAGCTAGACAGTAATAACATCCCAGATTTACCACGAAAAAAAGGCTGTTGCTATATTTTGTTTAACAACTGGACATGATTGTCTCGCCTCTCATCTACATCGAATTAATATCTACCAGCATCCACAGTACACCCTCTGTAGAAATCAGAACTCCATCATGGATAAAGAACATTTGCTACAATTCCCAGCAATAAAGAAATTAGATGCTGATTTACCATCACAGCTCACCAAATACTATTGGGACGCCCGCAGGAGAATGGAAGAAATCTAAGATCCTTAGTATTGGCCAACAACAACAACATAATCAATAAACACTGTGACATGTTTAAAAAAAGCTAGAAATATGTTTAATTTAACTTAAGCTTATAAAATGAGACTGGGATAAAAATATGACTTGTCACAGAAATCCAATCCCTATTCATAAATACTAAGCACTGAGTTATGCATATAGCTTGGAATTATTATGGGTGAGAGGTACGACATTTCAGAATATTCTTTTCAGGAGGTGTGAGATGAATCTGATGTTTCTTCCCAAACAACTAGAGCACAGACTTTCCAATCCAGACATCTAAGTAAAGTTTGTAATGAGCAATGATGATGATGTATCAAGTTTTTCCAGAATATTCCCTTTTCCTGTGCTGTCATTCCACCACTGCTTCATAATTCACACAGTCATCCAGAAATCAATGGAAATCTATTACATTGTACCTATAATTTTTCCAGGAGACCAATGCCATGAGATTTTTGTGATAAATGATCTATGGAAGAAATCCCTGATAGCTAGCACTACTTGAGTTGTCAGTTATGGTACATTGAGAAACACAAAGTGAACCTACTTTACTCTACACAGATTAAAGCCTCCTTCACACAGCGACAGTTCTCTCATGACAGTTGCTATAGTCCACTCTCATGATGGGAAGTGTTTATACGAGACTCGGAATGAGACCATACTATCATAAGAAAATGTTAGAAGTGGGAATGGTTGAAGCCATGGCCAGAATTGTTAAATTAAGGGAATCATCAAGACCCAAAAAAAAATAAATAAATAAATAAATAAATAAATAAATAAATAAATAAATAAATAAATTTTTATTTTTTTACATTTTATGACAGTATGGTTCATTCTGCTTAATATGGTATTTGGTTTATGAAAATATTCGAATATTTAATATTTTAAATGTTTTTTAAAAAATATTAGTGTATTTATGTTTCAGAGAAAAAAATTTATCACTTTTCACAAAAAAATTATTATCTCAGGAACTAAAATTGTCTTAGAAGGCTGTGGTTCGGCTTGTTTTATAGTAAAATTAATGCTTCATAAAGTCTGTGTTTTAAGATCTTGTCCATTCTGATTTGCTAAAAAAATGTTGTTGTCTAGTGCCTTGCATCTGGCAATGAAGCCATTAGCAGTATTAGCTAAAAAAATGTTTGAGAGGAAGAACTCAGAATACTAATGAATCATTCAATAACGTTGTTGGGTATCGAGTCCCAAAAATGGGTTTGTTGATATAATCGTCACCTGAATGCAAGAACTAGGTAACTTGATTCTTCCTATTTTGAGATATTGCCTATTTACTTACATATTGCACTAAGGAATATGTCTCGTTTTCTTTTACTTATTTGTTACAGTGGAAAATAGATGTCGCTGGTATCGTTTGATCAGTTACCTAGTTCTTGGATTACATTCTGTGCGATTTTTGCTATGCTATGATAACTAAAAAACGCAAATTTCGAGTTACCTAGTTCTTACATTCAGGTGATGATATCATCGTTGGAACTTGGTGTACTAGATGCTATACTCACATTTAATGATGGATACACTACAAGAATACAGGCGTTCAAGGATCGGTATTCAAATAGGATACAATACCTCAAAAAACATGGCGGATGAGATAGATGTAACAAACACAACCTAGGAAGCAAGATCCAAGAGAAGGGGGGCAGTATTAGGTGAGCAGGATAGGAAGAAGACAAGGACCACCAACCAGAAGGGTTTTAAAACATTTTTTCTGTAATAGGTGAATTTTTATAGAAATTTTTACTTGAAACATGATTTACTTAAAACTACATTTTTCAACATAAATGACCTGTTTTCTCAGAAACTACTAGGTCTATCTGCATGAAATTTTTACGATACATTTCAGGTAACAGTGTGATGATATGGAATTCCTTTGATTGAGTTTTCTGTAATAGTTTATTAAAAAAATAATAATAATAAAAATAAATAAAATGTCTAATTCTTGTTTTTAATTTTAGAAGTTTATAAAAAAAATATTGTTTTTCTATTAGATATTTTATCATCAAAACGAATCAGTGCACTCAGAAGGAATGCATAAACATCCTGTAAAAATATCACATTTCTATACCTAGTATGTTCTGTGATAACAGGTCATTAATATTGCTGTTTTAACATTAGTAAGATAGGGCTTGACGACTCCCTTTAATAAAAGTGAAAAAATGAATATAAGAAACAGAAAAGAAAAGTGTGGGTTAGGAAGTGGATAGGGAGAAGTGAAAAGTGTGCTTGATGCTTTCAGCACTCTTATGTTAGAGGTGACAAATGAAGATTCAAAATCGTTTTGCAATTTCATTGAAAATATTCAGTTCATAGTAATTTACAGCAGAAAATTGTATTATACACCATATTAGTGTGGTGTATAATTTAATACATTATTAATTATTAGTAAAAGTTCTTGTATAGTATTGTGGAATATAAAGTTACAACTCTACTGTTGTAAGTATGGAGTAATAAAGTACAAATGTACAAGAAATCTTTGTGACTAATAACTGTTACAGCTCACTACACTTGTAATGTATTAGACCATACTTTTGTAGAATAGGGTCCATGTTGGATGCTGGCCTCTTCATTGCACTTTTGGTCGTCCAAGGTCTCGCTTCCCACAAGGATTGTAGTGAAATAGCCTCTGAGGCAGCCTGTTACTGGGCGTCCGTGATACATGTTCATACCCGTTGTTTCTGTATGTTGATATGGTATCAGTGATGCAGTTATGTTTAATTCATTACTGTTGTCGACATTCCATTTGTGATCATTAGGCCTGTGACATTGGAGCATGTTTACAGTGAAAGGAAGCCAATTCACTACAGGATATACACGGAGTATGCAAGTGTATGTGTGTATGGAGACGACACAACCGCCGTGGTACAGTTCATTCAAGTATGATACAAACTGTCGTGAAGTGTAGTGCGCTCCGCAGTATGGCTCAGAAGGAAAGAAACACGTCTTGGAAACTAGAATATTTAGTTTCACAGTATGGTGCAGATGTATTTTGCATTCTAAATAGCAATCTGTATTGTAAACTTTGCAATGTCAGCATTATGTCTGCTAAAAACAAGGAATATAATGTTCAAAGGCACATAAGTACAATGAAACACAAACGGCTGGAACAGTAAATGTGCAGAAGGACCGTATATTAAATTCAACATTTTATGAAGACATGTGTAAAGCATTTATACCTGCCGACAAACCATTTAACAAACTCGCAAATACGGCATTCCGCGAGTTTTTACAGAAATACACTAGAAGAGAAATTCCACATCAGACTACGTTACTGAAGTAATATGTCGAGAAAATTTACAACACATGCATTACTGAGATCAGGTGTAAACTAACAAACCAACACATCTGGTGTCAATTGATGAGACGACGGATGCTGTTGGGCGGCATGTAGTTACTGTGATTGTTGGGGGCCTGGATCCAGAAAGCCCTGCTGGATCATACCTACTGTCGTGTGATGTGATAAATGCTGTGAACAATTGAGGCGCACAGTTCCAAAACCCTCTAAATCCACTTTTTCACCAAAATTATTTTTTATCTCTTTATAGTAAGAATTAATGCACTCTATTGACCTATATATCAATAATGTTCAAAAGAGCTCTACATATAGTGAAAAAATTCATTTGAAAAATAGTTACTATTCCAATATCCTCTAAATCCAATCTCTTACTTACTTACAAATGGCTTTTAAGGAACCCGAAGGTTCATTGCCGCCCTCACACAAGCCCGCCATCGGTCCCTATCCTGTGCAAGATTAATCCAGTCTCTATCATCATATCCCACCTCCCTCAAATCCATTTTAATATTATCCTCCCATCTACGTCTCGGCCTCCCTAAAGGTCTTTTTCCCTCCGGTCTCCCAACTAACACTCTATATGCATTACTGGATTCGCCCATACGTGCTACATGCCCTGCCCATCTCAAACATCTGGATTTAATGTTCCTAATTATGTCAGGTGAAGAATACAATGCGTGCAGTTCTGCACTGTGTAACTTTCTTCATTCTCCTGTAACTTCATCCCTCTTAGCCCCAAATATTTTCCTAAGCACCTTATTCTCAAACACCCTTAACCTATATTCCTCTCTCAGAGTGAGAGTCCAAGTTTCACAACCATACAGAAAAACCAGTAATATAACTGTTTTATAAATTCTAACTTTCAGATTTTTGGGCAGCAGACTGGATGATAAGAGCTTCTTAACCGAATAATAACACGCATTTCCCATATTTATTCTGCGTTTAATTTCCTCCCGAGTGTCATTTATATTTGTTACTGTTGCTCCAAGATATTTGAATTTTTCCACCTCTTCGAAGGATAAATCTCCAATTTTTATATTTCCATTTCGTACAATATTCTGGTCACGAGACATAATCATATACTTTGTCTTTTCGTGATTTATTTTCGAACCGATCGCTTTACTTGCTTCAAGTAAAATTTCCGTGTTTTCCCTAATCGTTTGTATATTTTCTCCTAACATATTCACGTCATCCGCATAGACAAGAAGCTGATGTATCCCGTTCAATTCCAAACCCTCTCTGTTATCCTGAACTTTCCTAATGGCATATTCTAAAGCGAAGTTAAAAAGTAAAGGTGATAGTAATCCAATCTCTACTTTTCCAAAATCCTCTAAATACCATGCGACTTTTCCAATATTCTCTATAACCAGTATTTATTTTTTGCATATTCTAGTAGTGTAGGCCTACTGATTGTGAGATCTGGCACTTGGTATGCCTTATCATGTTTTCCCGCAGGTAGAGTCTTTGGTAGATTAGAAAAAGAATAAGGAAAATAAATACGATCACTGATTCTTCTGAATACATCAGAATTTATGTAGAAGAAGGAACTGTTAAGAAGCTAGTATATGATGTTCCTGTCAACAGCTGGAAGGAAAGGAGTGACACAGGTGCTGAAAGCATTTTCAACTTAGCCCCTTCTAAGAGAATTTTCTTCAAAAAGGGAAGTCAGGTGTATTAGTGAGAGGAGAATGCCACTATCGTAACGATTTTGGAGTTTACCGAAGTCTTTTGAAACGAGGAGAAGCGATCCATGACTTGCAGTTGCAAAGAAAACAGTTTGGGGTGGCAGTAATAAAGGAGAAAATTCAAGATATTGATAAACTTTTTTCAAAATATTTCGGTCCTTTGTGGAAAACAAACAACGATCTGGAATTTTATGCCCATCTCATCAATGAAAATGGAGAGCAAGCAGAGGAAGCAGAAGAAGACGAAGGAAACATTTTGGTTACCTAAATCTGTGCTTCATTGGCTGGTCATGATAATATCTTTGAAAAATATTGGAGTGAAAGAGGTCAAATGACTTTACTGTCAAAAGCCTGGCATTAGAAAACAACAACAACAACAACATTTTGGTCACCTGAAGCTGTAGGAGTAAATGTCAATTTATAAAATGATGGTTCAAAGTAAACCCTGGACTGAGTTCTATTTTTTATTGCTGGAATTCCATTATGATATTTGTGATTATTGCATACATCTGGAGATATTTTTGGTCGATGAAAGTAACGACCTGAAGCTGTAGGAGCAAACGTGTATTTGTAAGGAGATTGTTCAAAGTAAATCCTGGACTGAATTCTATGTTCTTTATTGCTGGGATTCCATTGTGATATGTGTGATTGTTGCATACATTTGAAGATATTTTTCTCTTGGAATTCAGCTCAACAGTGTTCTATTAAGAGTTGAGTAATGATTACTTTCGTATGTATTCGAGCACGTAGCCCACCATATCCAAATTTGTAGCATGATTATAGGTTATTTTCTTTATTTTATTGGGTTATTTTACGACGCTGTATCAACATCTAGTTTATTTAGCGTCTGAATGAAATGAAGGTGATAATGCCGGTGAGTCCGGAGTCCAGCACCGAAAGTTACCCAGCATTTGCTCGTATTGGGTTGAGGGAAAACCCCGGAAAAAACCTCAACCAGGTAACTTGCCCGTACCGGGATTCGAAGCCGGGCCACCTGGTTTCGCGGCCAGACGTGCTGACCGTTACTCCACAGGTGTGGACTATAGATTGTTTCTTGAGTAATTCTTTATCTTCAATCTGCATTCTTATTTACGTGAACAGTATAATAATCAATAATATCCTTGTAAAGCTTCTATAAAAAAATATGTTAGCTGAAATCTACTAAGGAAGAGACGAGTAAAGTGCTTTGTGTGGAGTGTGCCATTGTATATTTGCCGGCCTGGATGGCTCAAGCAGTAGGGGCACGGCATGTCTCTATCACTTGGCCCGAAAGGTTGTGGGTTCGAGTCCCGCCTTGGGCATGGGTGTTGTGTACGTACTAGTTTAAGAAAGCGGAAAACAGAGAAAGAGAAACGAAAAAGGGGGGAAAGAAAAAATGGATAAAGGGGAAAAAAACAAAGTAGAGTAAATTTCTACAAAAAAAAAAGAAAAAAAAAAGAAAAATATGGGGGCAGAAACATGGACATTACGACGAAATGAAGAGAAACAAATAAAAGCATTTGAAATGTGGATATGGAGAAGAATGGAGCATGTGAAGCGGACAGACAGAATAAGAAACGAAGCTGTGTTGGAAAGAGTGGATGAAGAAAGAATGATGCTGAAACTGATCAGAAAGAGAAAAAAGGAATTTTTTGGGTCACTGACTGAGAAGAAACTGTCTACTTAAGGATGCCATGGAAGGAATAGTGAACGGGAGAAAAGTTCAGGGCAGGAGAAGATATCAGATGATAGACGACATTATGATATACCGATGATATGCGGAGACCAAGAGGAAGGCAGAAAATAGGAACGATTGGAGAATGCTGGGTTTGCAGTGAAAGATCTGCGCATGGGCAGAACATTTATGATTGAATGAGTTGAAATCTTTGTTTTCATAGGCTTCATCTCGTGTCTAAAACTTGACATATTTAAAGTTCCTTTCCAATATCCGCTAAATACATTTATTCCTTTCCAATATCCTCTAAATAAAGATTGAGTTCCAAAACCCACTAAATACAAAAAAGAACATTAATTTTTGGCAATATGGTTTATAATATTTATATGAAAAATTATATTGATGTTTTCTACTTTCAAGTTAAGTTCACTAGAAAAAAAAATCAGTCATTTCAAAATAAAAACAAAAGCAGTAAAAGTTTTTTTCGTTTCCTGAAAAATTTGCTCAAATCGATTTAGAGGGTTTTGGAACTGCACGCCTCAACTACAATATGTAGGGTTTTTCAACATGCAATGCAATTATTATGGCCATCAGGTATAGAGCATGACAAGGTACTTCTGATTGTTACCGATGCAGCATCCAATATGTTAAAGGCAGTAAACATACAGAAAGATGGTATGCATCACATGTCTCGCCCGAACAGCAGAGGAGGTTAGACGCCATTCAGAGAGATGTATGTATTATTCTCTTCTGCAGACTGTACAGTACAGAGTGCTGCGTACTCTGTGTACCTATATCCTGGAGTGAGTTGGCTTTCTTTCACTGTACACATGCTCCAATGTCACAGGCCTAGTGATCATATAAAATATATCCGACCAAAGGTCTTAGGACTTCTCATTTCTGCACTTCTATTCTTTGAAGTTGTCAGAATGTTAAGGTTCATGTTTCTGAGCTATATTACAAAGTTGGAATTGCCATGACTTTATAACATTTCGAAATGTCTCTGGTAGACTTTTTTATTATGTCTTACTAATAAAAACTCTTATACAGACATTTAACTGTCTTATACTTACACAATGAATAACTCATTCATAATTCGTATGTAAATTCCAATAATCACTACATATGTCATGTATAACAATACCACTGTTACATAGCTATGTCATAGTTTCGTCATTACTTCATTACAAAATGTGATAGAATAATAAAATTGTGGTTCTCTATTGCATCCGATTCTGAGCGTTAGTGTGCCACGCTAAGTATCGACAGTACAACTGGACCTGGTCGATTACCACATTATATTTTGGTCAAAGAGTATAGCTACAGCAATATTATTCTAATTCTTCTGTGCTCCTTGGTTTGTTCTTCTGTGGTTACAAGGCAACCATCATCGTAAAATGACAATCTATACAAACAGCTGTTAGAGGGGTGCCCATTTTTTTTATCTCTGTACAACACTCAAACAAGGGATTTCTGTATATAACTACTGCAAAGCAATTCCCATGTATAATTACAGGCTGTTTATACATCCATAGCTTATGCATGGTTTATTAGTAATGTTTTCTGTCCCAACTCTACTTAAGTCTCCTATAAAAACTATATATGGTTTATTAGTAAGACCATATATCTCTGAAATTTATGTAAGAAAGCCATTCTAGATATTTATCTAAATGAACTTACCAACTTCGATATATGTTCATAGCTTTCCTGGTAAATATCCATGTTACCAGTTTCGGTAAGGAGACGATTAGCCAGTTCTGTCAAATCCGTTAGTTGCTGTTGGTTTCCCTGTTGACCATCATCTTGTCCAGCTTTCTTTTGCCACCATCGCTCTGATGCTGACATAGTTTTGTTGCCTCCTGAGGAAGTAATAGTTCTAATTTTTATTTTGCATTAAAAAATTTAAAAGACCATAATTTAGTGAAGAATAATAAACAGAGCTACCTCTGATTGAAGTTCTGGCTGATATGTACATCTATTATCAGGCAGTAGGTACATCACTTGATGATATGTATCAGAGGAAGATTAATTGTTTGTATACATCTGAAGTCTGATTAGTGTAATATGTAACTAGTCAGCGATGTATGCAATTATCTCCTGGCCTAGATGCCTCATGAGTGATGCTTTATGGTGTCACTTATGAGGTTCAGACCTGTCTTCGGACAGTTGACTAAACCACAACAATAAGCAGATCAATATTAAGATATAGAGATTGTATAGATAGTTTAAGAAGTAGGAGGAAAAGAGGAAAAAATGGAAAAAAATGGAAAAAATTGGATTTGGACTGATAGATTCTGCCCTTGGGCAGACAATTACGAATGAATGAAATAAACAGATACATAGAAATTGAAAATAAGGACTGCATTAATAAACAAGGTAAAGGAAAATATAGTAATGGATTGTCTGCATCATACAAAATGAATTCAAACATGATTTGAGAATATCTTAGAGAGAGAAAAGTGTTGCTTTAAGAAGAGCACAAGTTGTATACGCAGTATTGTAAAAGAACGACTTTTATAACCATATATCATATTTTATTGGTTGTGAGAAACTTAAGGTAACATGAACAGTAATTTATTAATACTTTAAAAAAATTTACAAAATAATATTCCCAATAATTCTGAGAAACGACAATATAAACAAGTTGAAAACAGGAAAACAGAAGTCCGTAAAGAATTTAAGAATAGCATGATAGCAAGATTTCAGAACCAATAAAAATGAAAAGAAAAATGTGACTGAATTGTGATCTACAACGGATATTAATGCTTATTTTATGAAAGAGAATACAGCTAGAATATATTCATGAACAATACAATTAATACAACATTGTATGATGTTACGCTTACGAAATTATGGAAAAATTTAAGATCATAACACATTATATAAGTACTGTACCACATGTCTGGCTTATAGGTTTAATATTACGACGTTTTATAACTTTCACTGTATTAAGATTCCAATTCGAAATTGTTGTAAATATGATGATATCTATGACAATTTATGAAAAATACCATACTTTGGTGCTGGTGTGGTGTGCATGATCAGAATGAGCAAAGATGACGATATGAACACCTCAACAGAAATTGTTCTGCATTCTTTCACTGATGGAAATGAAATCTGTGAAGTGTAGACAACGTGCATTTCAGAATGAATTTAACTTTGGCATCACAAAGATGTTCCTACCTAGATGTGAGCATAGTTAAATGGGACAAGCATTAAGAGAAATGGGCTGTATTGTGTCCGTGCATGGAATGCATAGTAAAATAAAGGTCTTTGAGAAAAAAGTGGAAAGATTCACACGACCTTTGCAAAAATCCTAAGGAAGTCAATTCGAGCCGAAGCATTCACTTGTCCTCCATGCTCACTGGATCTTACTCATCTGAACTTTTTCCTGTGGAATTTTGTGAAGGACCAAGTGTATCATGTACCTCAGGATAACTTCAACGATTTTTGACACAAAATTCGTCAAGCTATCCACAGTACAAATGTTTCTGAATATCTGGTTGGAGGTGGAGTGCAGGTTGGATATCTGCCATGCCACTGGGGGGGGGGGGGGTTGCACATATGAAGAGGTGGATTCCAAAGTGTCCTAAGTTATTTTTTTTTTTTTTTTTTTAAGATTTTAACTTGCTTTATTCACATTTTAATTTATCCTTTTCCAGTTTATAGGGCTATTGTTAAATTTATTTTACCATTTTTCGTCATTTCTCTCATAACTTGTCATTTGGACTTATGCCAGTTTGGAATCCACTTCTTCATATCGAAGTTCCTTGAGTGTGACACAAAATGCTTGAGTCTCTGTACCAGAATACACGAGGTTTGCCAATAAATTATGGTAACTTTTTAAATTCTGTTGAGTCTAAATCGACATTTTTGTGTATCCTAATCACGCACACTATGCCAGTGCGACGATGTGGTATTTTGCATGAAGCCACAGATATCATCACATATACAAGAATTTCGAGTCTGAATCTAAAATCTAATACAACTAAAGTTATAAATAGCTATGATGTTAAACCTAAGCTGGACTCACTATATTATAAGATAATGGTACAAATGCATAATGCAAGAACTGTAAACGTTTCAAATGCTCCTAGTTGCTTCTCTTCACTTCATCGTAATGTCCATGTTTCTGCCCCATACAATGATACACTCCACACAAAGCACTTCACTAGTCTTTTCTTTAGTTCTTTCTCCAGAGGTCCGCATAAGATGCTCCTTTTCCTAATAAAAGCTTCCTTTGCCATTGCTATTCTCCTTTTGACTTCTTGTTACTGCTTATAGTACATCCCAAGTATTCGAAGTTGTAAACTTGCTCTATTGCCTCATTTAGAATTCGCAAGTTTACCTTCTTTATTTTTCTTCCTATGACCATGGTCTTCGTCTTGTTGGCATTTATATTCATTTCATATCGCTCACAGCTGTCATTTAGCTTTAGTAGCATATCCCTTACTATCATCTCCTCATCTGCTAACATTGTCATATCAGCAAATCTTATACACTTTATTCTTCTTCCTCTTACTATCACTCCGCCCATGTTCTGAAAACAGTTCTTCACTAAGTCCTCCAAGTAGATGTTGAACGGGGTAGGTTATAAAGGGCATCGTTGATGTACTCCTCTTCCTATTTTGCTTCCTTCTGACATTTCTTCTCCTATCCTGACTTGACTCATTTCATATAAAGGTTACTGAATAGCCTCTGCTCTTTCCAATTCACGCCAATTTTCTTTAGGATCCCCATCAATTTCGTCCTATCCATTTTGTCAAACGCTTTTTCTTGGTTCAAAAATACTATAAGAACTTCTTTATTCTTCTCTAGGTATCTTTCGTTGATTGTTCATAGGACTCCAATTGCATCTCTCGTACCTTTTCCCTTCCTGAAGCCAAACTGCTCTTCTTTCAACTGTACTTCCATTTTCTGATTATATGTATACTTACATGAAGTACAAAATGTTATGATGTAGTACAATTATCACAAGGGACCATACTTTGTCCAACGAGGTTATAAGATTAAGTATTACTGGAGTTTTAAGTAGATGACGCGAGTACATCTAGCAAGCGAAGTACTTGACAGATTGCTCACGTGACTGTGTTCGGCAGAACAAAACATGGACTACTTTAACAATTACACTAATATTTACAATTTAAATTATTTACATTATGTATACTAAACTATGCTATTTATATATATAATTTGAACTGGTAATGGAAATTACGGGACAATGGCTGAATGGATTTTAATAAATGACCCCTCATTTTGAAGCTTGAAGCTCAAAGTTTTTCAGAAAAATAGTAGTTTTCAGTGAAATGTCAGTTTTCCTACATAATTTTCCTATTTTCCAAAATCCATCTTTCATCAGTTTTGAGAAATAATTGCATTTCAAAATAAAACAAAACACACACTACAATAAACTACAAGCTATTACACGAAGGCCATGATCTGCAGCATTGCTGACATATTTAGAGTTGAAATTCAATTGGTTATTAAAAACTTCAAGATTTACTAAAAATAATTTACAGGTCTGATTCTCCGGTGTGTAATTTTCTGAGTATAGCTGTGTATTGGATATTAAAATCTACAAAACTTGAGGTGGTTTGATGACATCATTACCATTAGAAATTAATTATTAATATAGTTAATGCCATGCTGTTAATATATCAACTACAAAACTTGCGTAAGATAATAATATTATTATTAAAAATCAAATATTTTATAGTTATTAATAAAGTGGGTTGGGTCTTTTTCATATATTTAATTATTTATTTCTCAAACTATTTATTTATTATTTAATTATTTTTTCATATATTTAATTATTTATTTCTCAAACTATGGTCCGAGGACCACCTGTGGTCCTCGAGGTCTGCCCTTTTGGTTCTTCAAAAAAGACAGAAAAAAAAATAAAATTCAAACGAATTTCTTATCACACTATAGCTGAAAATCTCAGTTTGGAAATGAACCATGGCAATCGCCTTTCACTTTTTCTCCCAGTACTGACATTTTATGAAATTTATTACCCTACTCGTCTACCGAATTCGCACTCTACCCTCAGCAACAAAAGAGGGATGTAAAGCACTATGAACGTGGTGTTTCTCGCCACCTTTTCCCTGCACATCCCGTGTCTGTAACCCAGCCAGGGACCACCCGAATTCATAACAGAGGTCCAAAGTACCGAATCTTTTCATGTATTTATGACTTTCTTAATAGTTTTGCCGACACCCAGTCTGCACACTGAAATGGTCACATACTGTACGTCGTACACCAATAATAGAACGTGCCAAATTGCATATTTACTTGTTGGAAATCAGGCATGTTTCTGCATTAATTCTTTTTATTTCTGTTTTTCCAGATGACGATATAAGAAATTTTAGACTCTGTCTATTTTAAAATCCGGGCAAATCAGATCCAAAAATTCAAATTACAATACTTTTCTAATTATATTTTTTGTACCCAATCACAAGTAACTTAAAAAGGTGGTCCTCACTTCAAAAAAATTTGAGAAACGCTGTGCTAGAGAAATTATGTAATGGACAACTAACGTCTACTTTTAAAATTCCCTTAAAATGGGAATGGAGATGATTGTAACTATAAGGGAGATTTAGATGCTGTTGTGGAATGTGGTTGTGAAGATGTTATTTTTGTTTGTGAGGATGTTGAGTTAGAAGAAAATAATATGATGGCGCTGATATAGGCCTACTACATTGTAGGTTATGTTACCAAGTGTGTAAGTGTAGTAGTAAAGTGTGTTAGATGTTGACAAGTTTATACAGTGATCAGACATTAGAATATTCCAGTGATACAGTAGAATTGAATAATTATTTAAGAATAATAGACAGAGGAGGACTCATGTGGCGCACACAAGTCGTAACAAATGTGACTGTACTTGCATATAATGTATTCCAGTGTTTAATTTCGGACAAATATGAGAGCGACTTCATTAATGCAACAAATCAAAGGCGTCTCTTGAAAACATTAATATGTGAACAATGTGAAAGTGTTGGTAATAGTGGTAACTTTACAGTGGGTGATTGCGAACATTCCACAAGTATGCTAGTTTCTAGAGCCACAACTAGATTGGCTAATATTCTAAAATGAAACAAGATAGTATTGCCGGTGCTTCAGGAACAAGAAGAAAATTGCAGAGTTTCACAAAAAAACAGGTACCGATAACAGTGTGTATTTAAATGACATCTCATGAATAACTATACTGCTTCTACTTCTTCAGAGAACTGCGCATTCCTGTCAATTTTCTGCTTTCTTAACTGTCGTTTTTCTGTACTAACAGTAGTAAGAAATGAGCTTTGAATGACTTCCGCCGAATTTGGAATAGACATCGACTGACTTGAACTGTCAACATAGAAAACAAAAAATCACTACTTGTTTAAGAGTTCCACACTCAATCGCTTTCACCTTCATCTTGACAATAATAAAAGCCTAACCTAACCTAACCTAACCTGTCACTAAAATCCTAAACTAATCTAACCTAACCTAACTTGTCACGGATTCGCCTATACAAGACATAACAAAAGCCTAAACTTTCCTAACTTAACCTGTTAAAGTTTCGTATATGCAAAGCATAATAAAAGCCTAAACTAACCTAACCTAACACTAAAATCCTAAACTAACCTAACCTAACCTAACTTTTCACAGATTCGCCTATACACGGCATAACAAAAGCCTAAACTATCCTAACCTAACTTGTCACAGTTTCGTATATGCAAAGAATAATAAAAGCCTAAACTAAACTAACCTAACCTAACCTAACACTAAAATTCTAAACTAACGTAACACAGATTTGCCTATACAAACACCCTAAACTACCGTAACCTAACCTGTCACAGATAAGTACGCAAGACATAATAAAAGTCTAAACTAACCTAGCCTGTCATAACACTCTATTTTCTTACCCCTACACACTTCCCTGAGGTATGAAAATGGCCGAATTTCTATGCAAACTAGCGTGAAACGTTTGTAATGTCTCGTAAGTTATGTTGGTACGACATGTAAGACTGCTGAACATGCATATATCCACAATAGGAAAAGAAGTCAATCAACTCTCGTTTAACAACCGCAGTACGTAGTAGTAGTAGTAGTAGTAGTAGTAGTAGTAGTAGTAGCAGCAGTAGTGGTAGATAAAATAATAATTATGCTGATTACTGTCTTGTTAATATAATTTACTATTAACTAGAGTAAATAACGCCAAGCACCGCTATTAAATATACCCAAGAGAAATGGCATGCAGAGCATGCCCCGTTTGTATGACGTCACGATTCTGCTATCCAGTCCTGATAAAGAACTTATAGCAAAGGCCCCGGCAGAACCCTATGAATGAATGAGTGTATGCCCTCTTGTTCTCTTTTGTATCCACTGTCCACGTAGAACTATGTCCTGACCGGGAATCGAACCCATGCCCACTGGATTTAGAGTTAGACTCGCTGACCCCTCAGCCACAACGGTGGACTAACTCTGGAATTAACTATCACTGTCCTGGTGGAGTGGAAGAGAAGGCCTGATGGCCTTAACCTTACCAAAATAAATAAATAAGTAGTAGTAATAATAATAATAATAATAATAATTATTATTATTATTATTATTATTATTATTATTATTATTATTATAAATAACCCACACTTGTTCTCCTTGTCTCCTTAGCAATTTGAATAATAGTTGGAGCAAAGGCTAGAGAATCGTATAGACAATTTTTTTTTTTAATGAGAGATTGTGACCTTAACAAATCAGTACATATACTCTTTAATAAATTTCCTCTTATGTAATAAAGAAAATTTTCTAACTAATTAAGCCATACATAGCACTAATACCCGCAGAAAGAATGATTTTCGTATACCATTATCAAATTTATCATGCTATCAAAGGGGAATATGTTACATGGCAATAAAAATTTTCATTGGTCTTCCTGAAGACATTAAGAATCATAACCAAAACCCTGCATTATTTAAGGTAAAACCAAAAAATTACTTAATATCTCACACTTTTTTATTCTGTAAATGAATTCTTGACATTTCACTGTACTATGTAAATGTTTTAGTACTATTAAATGGTAAACATATTGCATTGTATATATGTTATTAAGGTACCAGTATTAATTCTGTATATATATTTCATATTTGCATTTTTATATGTTAAACGTAAGAATTGGATATGTTAGGCTATATTCTATGCTATAAAGCAACTGTAAGAATATTATGGAAAAAATTAAACTATCTGCCTGCCTTTCTGCCCATCCATCTGTCTTCACCTTGATCATCTTGTATTTTCTTTGTTTCTGTATTCTCTATTTTCTCCATGTATTTTGAGGAAAAAATGTTACATTTGTTCGTACCAAATTTTCTCTTTAAAGGACAAAACTAAAATTCTTTCAAACATCTATTATCATAATACACTGCTCTCTTAAACTGACTGAGCATATTGGGAATTCAATAGATTTCCAAAAATAGGCTATGAAAAGTTTCATATAAAACAATGGAAGATAAAATTAATGTGCATTAAATTGTGAATTATTTGAAAGAAACATCATATATTCTATGTGACAATGTCATAAACTGTGAAGGAACGAAAGTACTTGCATAATATCATATGAAATATACACTGTCTACATATCGAAATAATGGTCTTTATACATTGGGAGGAAAAAACAAAACAAGAAAAATATATATTTTCGCTGCCAAACACTTCACCATTCTATTTCATCACATTCCTCTTAAGACATTCAACTTCTTATGTAGGGTTCCAAAACAATTAACAAGTATGAAAAATACGTTCGTTGTATCCTGGCAGTAATATTAATGCAATTTTTACACACCAAAAAATGTTGTAAAGTGACTTTTCAATACATATCATTACAGCTTTAAAGTAGCTATTGAAGTAATGTTTATAAACTACAAACAAATATTATATGTAGGCTACAGATATACTAGGCTTGAAGATTATGCCAATTGAGACAAAATACACACATATGGAGTGTTGACAAATTTATACAGATGGATTTCTTGTATCATATTCAGGAATGCAGAAACTGGGATGAATATGCCCTGTCTTTTCATTTGACTATTCTATAGGAGAATATACAACAAATTTTTAAGTTACTGCTATTTACATATTACTTACAAATGGCTCTTAGAGATCCTGGAGGTTCATTGCTGCCCTCACATAAGCCCGCCATCGATGTCTATCCTGAGAAGATTAATCCAGTCTCTACCATCATAACCCACCTCTGTCAAATCCATTTTAATATTATTCCCCCATCTGTGTCTAAGCCTCCTCTAAGGTCTTTTTCCCTCTGCCCTACCAACTAACACTCTATATGCATTTCTGGCTATTTATTTATATGTTTGCAAAATTTCTTATATAGATTTAATAAATACAGTAACAAATATAAATGGCACTCGGGAGGAAATTAAACGCAGAATAAATATGGGAAATGCCTCTTATTATTCAGTTGAGAAGCTTTAGTCATCTAGTCTGCTGTCAAAAAATCTGAAAGTTAGAATTTATAAAACAGTTATATTACTGGTTGTTCTGTAGGACTGTGAAACTTGGACTCTCATTTTGAGAGAGGAACACAGATAAGGGAGTTTGAGAATAAGGTTCTTAGGAAAATATTTGGGGCGAAGAGGGGTGAAGTTACAGGAGAATGGAGAAAGTTACACAACACAGAACTTCACGCATTGTATTCTTCACCTGACATAATTAGGAACATTAAATCCAGACGTTTGAGATGGGCAGGGCATGTAGCATGTATGGGCGAATCCAGAAATGCATATAGAGTGTTAGTTGGGAGACCGGAGGGAAAAAGACCTTTGAGTAGGCCGAGACGTAGATGGGAAGATAATATTAAAATGGATTTGAGGGAGGTGGGATATGATGATAGAGACTGGATTAATCTTGCTCAGGATAGGGACCAATGGCGTGATTATGTGAGGGTGGCAATGAACCTCCAGGTTCCTTGAAAGCCAGTAAGTAAGTAAGAAAGAGTAAATAAATTCTAATTATCAGATTGAAGGGCAGCCATACAGACTATAATCTTACAACAGATCACGAAAAAGACTAAAATAGCCTACAAGATTTAAAAAAGATGCGTTATCTAACTAAACTACAGAAAAAAAAATAGTTGTTTCCTTCCCATTGTGACATGAAAGAAATGAAACAGTAGACTTTTGGCTAAAAAGAAAACTGAAATTTTACAACAATTCAATAACAATTATTCTGTAAAACAAATAATCAGAAGTAAATTCAGATCTGCCCAAAACAATAAAATTCGGATGGAGCAAATGATACTACCTGGAAATTTTGAATGGTTAACCCCAAGATAATCCCTCAAGGGCCTCATAAATCAGGTTGATAACAAGTCATGTCACGATTGTTTGACAAGCCACCTGCACAGGATAGGAATTTCTTATACATCAGCCCGTGTATTGTGTGATGCAAATGAAGAAATGAACGTGAAACATGTCCAGGGATGCAAAGCATTGCTAGAACAAGATAACATCCTACAAATATATTGGAGTGCAAGACAGCGATTGACTTATTGTCAAGTGCCTAGACACTGGACCAACAACAATATATCACCTGTACAATATAAGTACAACATTCGTATTTAAAAATATGTAACATTCAGAGAGGTAAATATTACACTACAACCAGACTTGCAATCGAAGCTCATGCTGTAAACCTGCTGCATTCCCATGTGGGCTGTATTTTATAATTTGGGTGCGCAACTTGAGTCCATAGCTTGAATAAAATCGATTACACATGTTACACATCGGGTGATGCAAGCAACATGATGCACGGCACATGGAGCATGACACATATCGCCATGTTATTTGATCTAATGAGTCGTTCAGTATTGAGTCATCGGATGATGAAGATCTTACGCTATAGTCAATAATAAGAATGCGAAGATAAAGGTGTAGGTTTTGGATTCATTGGTTGAAAATCGTGGTGCTTGTAATGTTTTATTGGTAGAGTTAGCATAGCATCCAGACAAATTCACAGAATATTACAGAATGTCGAAAGAATTATTTGAAGATGCGACAAATTGTGAATATTCCTAATAGATGGAAAACATGTATGAGTATTACACAAGCACATGGAATTTTCACTCTGATTTCTGTTGAAGACTTGGGTAGAAATAGTGTTGGTGCTAGGGTTGCCAACTATTTTTGAAGAAAATACGGGAGACTAAGTGGTCTACAATATTTCACATAAAAAATTTAAAAATTATTCAATTCAATTAGCGGTACTAAAAACAATTTTATTCTACATTTTGGCAGTTAGGCTTAAATTAAAGTATTTTGAGATATTTTACCTAGCGTAATAGTTTCAAACAAATTGTAAAAATTCCCTACATGAGTAGTTGAAGTTGACTGTGATTTGCAGTTCTGATTTGATTAGATGTGTCGCGTTCCTGTTTCGAACATCTGAGGATGGTGAGACCTCATATGTGAATATATGTATATATCAATGTTAACAGTATTCAGAAACTGTTGTTGAATACGGCCATAAAGTTATTTAAATATGTGCTCCTGCATATATGACTTACCGGTATATGTCTAAAATGCAGGTAGTAGGCCATTGACGATACAATGAGGAGAGTTCGGCTGGCACTGTGGATCGTGTCCCAGAATAGCTCAGTTGGAAAGAGCGATCAGCACACAGAGCTGAGAAGTTCTGGATTCGATTTCCAGTGCTGGAACGAATTTTTCTCAAAATTAATAAGTATCTACATGTTGACTACTAACAAAAAATAGTAGTCTTGATTATTCAATGAGGATGCGAGACCTTATATACGGATGTATGTATATATCTGTTCACTTACTGTTCATAAGAGAAAACACTCTTTGTATAAGCTTAGATGCACATTTCAGTGCATCTCTGGAACAACAGAATCCAACATATAAATCACCTTCAACCATGTAAAAATTAAAGTTTCAATTCATTTTTACATTATGCAAAAATAAGGTAGAAAAAGGCTCGAAGAGAAGAGAAATGCTGAAGTCAGGAGGTTGTTAAAAATTGGATGGTGCCGTATGTTCAAAAATGGGCGAACCAATGTCCATGATGAAGAGAGAAGTGATCGACCGAGTATCGTGAATGCAGACCTGATTCATTTGGATGACGAAAGGATTAGAGCAAACCGCAGGTTTACCATATCAGAGCTTAGTGAGGATTTTCCACAGATTAGTCGTACTCTTCTGTACAAAGTGATTACCGAAGATTTGGGCTACTGGAAACTTTCTGCCAGATAGGTGCCTAAACTTCTTTCTGAGGAACAAAAGGCTCAGCGGATGGGAGCAGCACTGTCCTTTCTTGAGCGTTACGAAAGAGAAGGTGATGCTTTTCTCGATCAGAGTGTGACAGGAGATGAGACTTGGGTGCGGTATGTGAATGCAGAAACAAAGCTTCAATCAATGCAGTGGGGCCATACTCACTCCCCGAAAAAATTTACAAAGTGTCGTCAAACACTTTCCATGAGGAAACTTATGGCAACTGTCTTCTGGGACAGAAAAGGAATTTTGCTAGTGGAGTTCTTGGAGAGGAATGCCACAATTAATGCTGAGCGTTACTGTAACACACTAACAAACTTGAAAAGGGCCATTCAAAACAAACATCGTGGCATGTTGTTATCTGGGGTGATTTTCCTGCATGACAACGCCCGACCGCATACAGTGCGTCGTACTGCAACCAAACTGCAAGAGTTCAACTGGGAAGTATTGGATCATCCTCCCTATAGCCCAGATTTGGTGCCTAGCGATTACCATCTCTTCATGCACATGAAGACGTGGCTTGGCTCGAAGTGCTTTAACGATGACGAAGAGTTGAAAACCAGCATCATAGGTTGGCCGAATTCTATGATTGCGGAATTTCAAAGCTCGTCAAACGCTACAACAAGTGTCTCAATGTGACTGAAAACTGTGTGGAAAAATAAATTAAAGTGTACAATTTCAAGCGTATTGTAACCCAATTCTGTAACGTCATTCACAGGTTTGTAAAAAATAAACGGAAGTTACTTTATGAATAGCCCTCGTAGAACAAAGATACATATTGCTTTTTTATATAAAAACATTCTAGTATCCCCAGAAAGAGTAAGTTACATAACTCGTGCTCAGAGGGCATTCCACATAATGTTAAGATATTTTATTAAATAACAGAGTAAAAAGTAAAAAAAAGGAAAAAGAAAAAAGAAGAAGAAAAAACACATATCACAATAATTTAAATTTTCTCTCTAAACAGCAATTTTAATTGATTTTTTTAAATAAGGAGCATTAGTAAATTGTGTATTTGGGAATTTAGCTATTAAGTTATCATGTTATAAAGCCTTGGACCGAAGTTGCTACTGTGATTATATGCTACAGCTATGATACATTTAGGTTCTGTTAAGCATAATATATGTTTTCTGATCTTTTGGTTTTATATTTATGTCAGTGATGTCAAAGCAAGCGCATTTTTCTGACCTTGACGTCGTGCGCAGGCATCAAGCGCTAAGTTGGAAAGAGAAGGGTTGTGTATATGAATAAGCAGCCTATAGGATTAAGAAAACACTGGTGCACAAACTTCAAACGGAACGTGACATTTTATGTCGTTATTTTTATATGGCTTCTTTCTGTTTGATATTATCTATATTGTTTGTAAAACAAAAATACTAATACCAATTTCTTAATATTGCAGTTGTGTTTTAAATGTTAATAACATAATAAAGAGATAAGAAGGAATATTCACATAAATTCCATAGTAGTACAACTATACTGTACTAAATGGATTAAACATGTCATTCATAAAGAAAGTGATATCCCAAAAAAAGAGATTGAGTATGACATGACAAGTTGTAATTGATATTGATGATACCTTTAGCCCTATAAAAATAATCAATCAACTAATCAAAAAAATATTACAGTACAAAGCAAAGTTACCTAGATGCAGTATATGTTTTAAGTGTAACTAATATTCCATAACAAAACTCTTATCGCATTATGCTTTTAAGGTGATATTGGTGAGCAACTTCCTATCATCAGAATATTAAATTATTTTCTCGAAACGTGCTGAAGCTATAGAGCTGACATTTTTACAACACATGGGGAGGTATCTTTTGCTTATGATGTAACAGTAGTTGCTTTGTTAATAATTCATTTCCATGCGAATATTTTCAAAACTTTTAATACACTATCTTCAGTAATACGCATTTACGGTATATTAAATTAACGAAAACATTCTGTAAGGCTACTAAATAAATAGGCCTATATCTGAAAATTTCACTTTTCTACAAAGAAAGTTGAGAAAATACGGTATTTCTTTTGGACAAAAAAATCAAACTTGTGAAAAATGAACATTAAAATTAAAACTTATATTTTTATAATGCATTTATACTTCCAGACAAATCTAAAAATTAACATGGATACAGTTTTAATAAGTTCTCTTCCCTTTATCTATTGAATCAGTGCTGGCCATCCCTGAACATAGCTCGGCCAAGCGGCATATACTACTTCTTTCGTCTGTCTCTTTCCTTTCCGCTGTAAACTGCTCAGGCTCTCCTCAGCTCTAAAGCGCGCGCTTGTTCCTGTGGGCATCAATTGACATGACTGATTTATGTGAATATAAATTAAATATATTTCGGTTTTTATGTACGAAATTCAATAATACATTGTTATGAATTTGATGGAAGTCAAATACTTTAAATCCTGAATACAACAGTTCTGAAGGGTAATCAAGAATTTATTAAGGCATAATTTTATTATTCTTTTCTGTAGCAGTTATTGGCATGAGGGAGGTACTATTAGCACTGTATTAACTTCGCACTTTCTTAAACATCAACCATAGTACACCAACTATTTACTTTTCTTACACATACTGCTACCACCACTAAAAAGTTTTGATCAACACTTCAACCATTAATGCTTCATTATACTACTCTGATTGCTCTCTGCAATTCTTTTAGTTGGTTATTTAACGACCCTGTATTAACTACTAGGATATTTGGCATTGATTGTATTGGTAATAGCGTGATGGTATTTGGCAAGATGAGGCCGAGGGTTCGCCATAGATTACCTGACATTCGCATTCGTCTTATGGTTGGAGAAAACCTCGGAAAAAAGTACCAGTAATGAGCACAAGCTGGAATCGAACCCATGCCCAAGTGCAACTTTGGATCAGCAGGATCCTTGTCCTTGTAAGCTTTTTATTTGTTATACACATTAATGGTAACATTTTCACAATTCACTTTTTTGCTTTAAAAACCCAACAATTATTGTGTCTACTTACTGACTGATGTCCACGTTTGTCTTCAGTGATATCGTACACCGCATCATAGAATAATGAATCCACAGAGAACTTGATTTCTTCTTTTCACTTTTCATTGAAAAATATTCCAGCATAAACTTTTCAGAAATATTCTCTACTTTTGTTTTTTACACCACTCTTCAAACTTCTTATATTCCTCTTCATACCTCTGTCGCGATTTTGTTGGAATTAATAAATCAGTACAGCTGTTAATGCAATACCATTGACACTTATATTTATAAATAGTCATGGTGACAATACCGACAATAATATTCTTCAAATGTTTCTTGTACATGGCCCTCTATATGAATCGATCACCTACAAAGCAAATGTATATAGCTTCAAATGTTTCTCGTACAAGCCCCTCTATATGAATCGATCACCTACAAAGCAAATGTATATAGCTGGCAATAAAAATTTTACATTTAGACAATATTCAATTTTAGATTATTTTTTTTTAATCAAAGTGGATAAAACTTTGTACGATACACATGTCGTAACTTCATATTACAATAGTAGACTGGTTATCAACTCGGCCTGCAGCCTTGTTTGGTTTGTTGTGTGCATTTATAATCGTTAGTTGAGTGTTTAGTTTTGTGTTGTGGGTTTATAATCGTTTTCTGAGTGTTTCATTTACACAGAAACATTTGCATAGACCTAAAAATAGTGAAATAAGTATAGTTGTAGTGTTCAGTTTATTTATAGTTGTTATATTTAATTGGCTAAGTTGTTAATTATGCCTAGGAAGAAAAATATTAGATCTGTACTTAGTTCTGCTCTGAATGAAAGAAGATGGGGTCCTAAAAGAGTGAAACAAATTGAGAAAAATTTCTCGTTTTTCATGAAATTGTTTAAAGTGACCACCATCAGCATCCAAAAACTATTGATGCCGCCGAACTGCTCCACGAACTAAGTTCTGTAATGTGTCCAGTGTCATAGCTGCACATGACGTTAAATTTTGATTTGTTCTCGTAGCACATCCAGTGTAGCTGGCGTTTCCTGATAAACAACATCCTTTAGGGTCCCCCATATGTAGAAATTGGTGTTAGGTCTGTAGCACCTCTTCGACCTATCCATTAAGCTACAATTTCCCCGAAAATGAGAATTTTATCTGAATTTGTTCTAAAGTTATTTATAAACAAATAGTGTATACATTTTTTGGGCTAATCTGTATTTTAAGTCATGTTATGTTACACTGCATGTATTAATATAGTGCAATGTCTCTGCCATAGTAATCAGCCACTGTACACTCACCTTGCTGTACAGCATTCTCTACAAGCATCGATGAATCTTTGATGGCACGACGAAATGTCAGGTGTGTTATAGGACAAGACAGTGGATCTTTATAGAAATAGAATTCCTTTATTTTTATATCAGACATTCTTTAAACAGTGAGTAGGTCTTAGAATGGTAACAGAACTAACTTCAGATCAAAAATGAACAAATATTTTAAATATCTTAATATCAAATCTTTTACCTAATATAAAATAATAACTTGTTCAGTAACTAACAGAAACCATTCTTTCAGTAACAATTATCTTAGTAGATTGCCCTTAAGGCGAAGATATTTGAGCTTTAGTTTCTTTAATGATAGATAATTAGAAAAAATTAAGGCTCTGTTTTGAATGATGTAACAGGCATGACATGGAGTAACAGATCTGACAGGTAACAGACATGACAAAGCAAACATAAGCATGTGCGAACCTAAAGTTTTTTTTTTCTTAAAAATCTCCAAAATAGCAACTTAGCTACTGCACACGTGTACTATTATGTCCTCTTGATCTTGACTTTATATCCTGTTATTTGTGGAAAACACAACACTAACAGATCTGACATAGTAAAAATGCATGCTTAGACTAAAACACAAAGCAAGAGTATGACACACAAACTCGCCAAATCAAAATGGATGAACATAGCAGTACAATCAAGATGGTTTTTGTGCATCATCTTGGCTTGTGCTAACACCTGTGGGATTTATTTTTCAACTGTGTACCCATAGGAACAGAATGGTGTAACAGAGCTGACTGATTTACTGGACTAGAGTAATTATGCAATCATATACAGTGAAACCTCTCATTTACAGACATCGAAGGGACGTAACAATCTGTCTGCATCTGGGAGGTGTTCTTTATTGGGAGGGAGGCTCCCCAATGTAACAGTAAATTTATAATAACTTATACATTATGTATTTCTTCATGCTTTAAATGAAATGTATTACTGTAGTTTAATTCTAAATATAGTATACTACAGTAAATTCTTTGCAACTTTCAACTACAGTAGATAAGACTGAAAAAGTAAAATACAGTACTATGCCATGCAATTTTATTCTAGGTCTACAGTTATGCAGTACTGTAATTTACTGTTTTCAACTTAACCTTTACGTTCAGGTGCCATGTCTCTCGAAACAGAACAACTGATTGAAGTGAAGAGAATAATCCTACTAGCCCTATCATGTGTCGAATACAATTTCACCTTGGACCCATCAGACAGGTTAAATTTTATGACTTTGTTTATCCACCCGCTTCCAGGCAACAAGGGGTAGCCGGTTGGGCTAGTGGTAGCCTACGAGACCCTTATTGTCTTCTTTCATGGTAAGGAATTTCTGTACAGTTCTCAAAACTAAATTTTCCATTTTTGTAACACATTAGGTTTTGAAATCAAAGTTCTGTCCGCAGTCAGGAGGTAAAGCAAGCTTTAGAACTGTGAAACAGCTGTCCGTGTCCGTGTCCATGTCTGAGAGTGTCTGTAAATGAGAGTTAAATTGATCATTATTTCTATATTATTTCAGTTGGGACATAAAAATCTGCCCTATATGAGGAGTGTCCGTATCTTGGAGGCGTCCGTAAGGAGAGGTTTCACTGTATAAGGAAACATAAATGAAGAAGTTTTGAAGAAGTTTTGATAATATCAAATGTTCATAATTGATTAAATGGCGATCTTACTCGTGTTAATTGTGTAAGCATTTGCGGCTTACAGCTGTTTCGGTGCTTCTTCACACCATCCTCAGAGCCTACTAGATCTCGGCGTCATCTCGAACTTCGCTGCCTGTTGTGTGGGTGCGTTTGATGATTTAATCAATTATTTATATTCAAGTGTTAAAAGTAGTGTACGAAAGATTCAACATGGATCAAATGTTTCTTTAATTTTTTTTTTCTCAATTACATTATTAAACAGTGCTTTATCTGTACATAATCGTGCTCCATTTTAAATACTTAACTAGTATGAACACGGGATTTTAGCTGTTACTGTGAGAATTTTATTTTATTCTTATGAAATATTTCACATCAAGGAAATAATTCTTGTGACGTTTACTACATTAGTATTGAAACTACTCACTGTTAGGAATTTATAACTCTATTGTTACCGATGTAAATGCAATAATTGGAAGGATATGAATTGATGGACCTCATTTATTATACAAATTCTGCAAATGACACTTCTACAACCTAAAGAAAGAAAAAGAGCTAGTGGCGTACTAGTTGGCATCAAAAGAGAATAACTTTAACCTTCAACATTATTAAACAAATGGCTGAGGAAGACAAATCTGAAGTAACGAATATATTATGCAAATCTGACTTTCAGGTAGAAGCTCCCTGTGAAGCAGGCATAATATATTCATTACTGTAGGTACGTTAACAGAAAGCCACAATTTACGTCACACAGAATTGTGTGCACTCAAAGTTGGGTTTCTGGCGTCTTGTCAGCCCATTTGAGTTGTGTGGATATAAAGGGAAGAATTGTGACGGTGTCTTGTATAGTTCCTGGAGTAGCTCAATCAGTAGAGCATTCATGCGCTAAGCAAAGGGTCCCACGATCGATACCCGGCCCAGGAACAATTTTTCCCTTGAAATTATTCACAAATCTGAAATTTGTAAAATAGAACTTTGGATAAATAACACTTCAAAATGTATGGCATATACCCCCCCCCCCAATAACAAACCCAATTTGGACAATATAGTAGTTACACCAAAGACTCTCATAATTGGAGACTTCAGTGGTCATTCTAAAGAATGGGGATATGTAGGCATCAATTCTGTTGGCCGTTCAATAGAAGATTTTCTTAACACCCAATCAATCCAATTATTATTCAACCCAGAAGATCCTCCAACATTTCTTCATTCCCATGAAACATCTAATCCAGATTTAACTCTAATATCTTCAGACATATATAACAAGGCAAGCAGGAAAGTTTTGGAAGACCCTGGACTTGGCCACAGAATCATTGTTACTTCTATTTTACTACCATCAGAAACCTACAAACAAATCTTATAACAGATGTTCTTGGAATTTTAAAAAAATCCAATTGGACTAAATTCAGAGAAGACCTAGAAAATAACCTCTCCATTAATATGAACGAATCCCCAGAAAAATGTAACAATATAATTTGTGCAACTATAATACCGGTACTAAAAGGAGCAAAGAAATGGGTGCCCCGAGGAAAGATCCCAAGCTACAAACCTTTCTGGACAAAAGATTTAGAAACATTAAAAAAAGATTATTTCACACATAACAATAAATATTATACACGAACTGAAGGATTACCAATGGGTTCACCTATATCAAGTATATTAGATGAAATCTTCATTCATAATATAGAACAAACACATATCTTTGAAAAATATTGGAGTGCAAGAGGTCAAATGACTTTATTGTCAAACGCCTGGCATTAGAAAACAACACAAAAAAAACAACAACAACACACATATTAAACACTGACAACAACAAACACGCAGAGAGAATAATGTACTGGCATCGATATGTAGATGACATACTGTAATAGTCCTATATAATGGAAACAAAAGACAAATAGAGAACCTACATCAATAACTCAACAAAATACATCCCAAATTAAAGTGTATAATAGAAACAGAACATAACCAAGCTATAAATTTCTTAGACATCATCATAACCAAAACAAATAACAGACACGAATTCAAAATATACAGGAAGCCCACCACAACTACAACACACATACACAATTCATCAAACCATCCCATACAACATAAACATGCAGCTTTCCGTACAATGACATACAGATTAATTACCATACCAATGAACAATGATAACTATACTGAAGAACTAAACACAATAAAATATATAGCACAAGACAATGGATATACCCCAACATGATAGACACACTAATAAAAAAGACAAAACAAAAACAGAACAAACCAACACAAACACCACGCGAGAATAAATACATAACATTAACATATCACAATACCAATACTCACAAAATTGCAACTTCATTCAGAAAGCTAAAAATGCAAGATAGCATACAAAACAAATAACACAACACAGAAATATCGAAATAATCACATTAAACATTCAAATAAATATAATTCAACTGGGGTTTACAAACTATAATGCAACAGTTGCCCACATTTTTTCATAGGACAGACAGGAAGAAACATTCAAACAAGGTATAAAGAACACATTAAAGCTATAACCAAACCACACATCACATCAAATTACGCAGAATATATTATCAACAATAATCATGACTACAATAATATAGAAACAGATATGGAAATTCTACACATCACACCAAAAAGTCCATAGTTAAACATCTTAGAACAATACGAAATATACAAACATACAATAACACACCCACAACATATACTTAATACACAAATACAGTTCAATACCCACACATTATTCGATATCATGATACATAACACACAAACAAACACCCCCCACCATAGGAGCAACACACCCCCACCCCTACAACTGACGAATGCAAATGACAGTATGCAAGATCAACAGGAACATTAGTAGTTCGTAGGACACTGAAGATGACACAGAACCGGCGTCGAAATGGGCCGTCTGTCTAAGGTACATAACCTTTTTTAAAAATTTTAACACTTTTAATGTGTCGTTAAACAATTTTAAGTTTTTTAAACAAAGTGTCAATGACATTAAAATTAGCTCGTGATACAGCCAGAAAACAAGCAGAAGAGAACAGTAATAGAGACAATTTTATAGACTGGAAGCTTGTAAAGTGGCCACATTTAAGAAAGATGTACTCTCAGCCAAAAGGCAAAGTTTTAACAATTTCATCTCTAAAATGGACTATAGAAAAGATGGTATAAAAGCTTACCCGAATTTATATCTAATATCACAAAGAGTAATCCACCAAGTAACTCACTCATAATTTACAAAAATACACAACTAACAGACCCCCAGGTTATTGCAAATGCCTTACATATACCTACAATAATACATAGGATCACAACAACTCACAAAATGTTAGAAAAAAAAAAAAAACATGAAAAAAATATGAAGGTGAACAAAAGAAGTGTGTTTACATGAAACACAAGAGATGCAGCTATTGGGACTCTTAAATCGAATGAAGTCCCCGGTCCAGATTTAATTCATTCAGAATTTATCAAGAACCTTAGAGACAAGTGTAAAAAACCATGCTGAACTTTTTACAGTACCTGCTAACTGGAAAAAAAGCATTACCGGTATTATACCCATTTTGAAGAAAGGTAAAACTTCATCTAATATTAATAACTACAGACCTATTTCTCTGACAAGTCAGATATGGAAAATATGGAAAGAATGATTGCTGCACGTCTCAATTGGTTCCTTGAATCCAACAACTTGTTTTCAAAACAGCAGTCTAGCTTTATACAGTACCACTCACCCAGTGGTGATATTCAAAAAGTTTAACAATCTGTTCTCTCATGTATGTAAGCTTGTAGAAAAATTGCATAAAATAGGAATCTGAGGTAATACGCTCTGTTAGTTACAAGACTTCATCACACAGCGATTCAGCACAGTTAAATATCTATCATATTTTTCAAAATACAAACAAACATCTATGGGTGTACTTCAAGGAGCAGTGTTGAGTATAACATTATTTAATATATTTATCAACGATCTTCCCAGATCTTTGGCAAAGAAGTAAAGTTTACATTATTTGCTGATGACCTCCTCATCTGGGTTTCAAAACCAAAGAATAAGCTCAAGTCATTGGAAACCCAAATTAACACAGCATGACTAAATTGGAATATTGGTGCTCTACTAACCTAATGCAAGTAAATGCATCAAAACTAAATATCAAATATTCACAAATGTCACTAAACATAACATCAAGCTTAATCAACTTCCCTTACAAAGAGCAATCAATTCACAATATCTAGGAGTCATATTTGATACTGGTAACAAATTATCTTGGAATGATCATATTAATACTGTAGTAGAAAAAGCCCAAAAGAGATTAAATCTGTTAGAAAGATTAGCTGGCTGCAAATGGGGAAGCCAGAGACGTACACTAAATTCCACATATATGTACATGAAACCTGTCCTCAAATATTGTAGTGAAATACTCATCACATGCACCCCACAACAATGAAATAAAATAGAACAATTTCAAAACCAAGCACTACGTTTAATTATAGGTGCAGTGAAATTCACACCAATAGATTCAATGAGACAACTTACTCAACAAAAACCACTGATACACGAGTTTCAAGAACAAGCAGAAATCCGGTATGAGAAATTAAACAGACTGTCTAATGCAGATTATTGGAGAAAATACAAAATCTTGCCTACTAAATTAAACACACAAGAAGGATTTATGAAGAAAGTTAAAAGATTACAAACGCATCTCATTCCCCAAACTAACATTGAAATGTCACAAATCCGACAAAATCCCTTGGAATACATAAATATTCAAACAGGAAACAACTAATTGGAACCAAACCAAACCAAACGCTCTTTTCTTAAACACATCCAAAACAACTGTTTTTCCGTTTTCACTAAGATCCAGTGGTCTTAAATCTCCTCAATCTTCTTTTAGGCCAATATTCATCATTCTGATTGTTCTTCCCAAAATTATATTGTGAATGTCCCATATTAACCGAACAGAAGTTAAGTATTTAGGCATTACAATCGACCAACATTTACGATGGAATAAACATAGTACATATTTATGCAATAGATTACGTAAAACAATTTATATCTTTGTTATACTTCGGTCATATTTACCAGCTAATAATTTACGTCTCATTTATTTAGCTTTATTTCAATCCAGTCTTCAATATGGAATTTTAGGATGGGGAAATGATTGTAATTCTAATCTCACTCCACTAATACTTATTCAGAAAAGAATAATTAAAATATGCCTTAATAAACCAATTGCTTACTCATCCGAGCTTTTGTTCACTGATTTTAATGTTTTGAAAATTAAACAGATTTATTATATTGCCTTATTAAACTTAATACATAAAAATCGTAATAAATTCAAATTGTATCATCATAAATATGGAACTAAAAGATCCGATTTTATACGACTAGAGGAACCAAAGTGTTTCACAAGCACAGCTCTTAGCCATGGTACCTACTTTGGTCCAAGGTTATATAATAAAATAATTGAAAAATACCCGAATTTGGAATATTTTTTTATCAGAAATTTCAAAAGTAGCGTTAGGAATTTAAGTTTTAAAGAATATATGAATGGCCATTTGTTAAAAGGGCACATGTCCATTAGGGTAAACTTTTCAGTATTAACAAAAAACTGATTTGTATCCATATTTTGCTCATTTCGCAATTACTGCACAACTCAGGACGTAGTATTTATGTTCTTGAAAATGGCCATGGACTTGAAATCTCTTAAATTTAACAAATTGGCACTTCAATTACACTTTGAAAGTCACGGATTTCTGCCCTTTTAACAAATGTTGAAAAAACTTACAAGTGATGTTAATTTTAAAGACTCATTTATTGGTTTTCTTATTTTTACAACACAGTAAACTTTTCAGTATTAACAAAAAACTGATTTTTATCCACATTTTGCTGATTTATTAAATACTGCACGACTCAGAACATAGTATTTATCTTCTTGAAATTGGCCTTGGACTTGAAATCTCTTAAATTTAACAAATTGACACTTCAGTACACTTTGAAACTCAAGGGCTTCTGCCCTTTTAACAATGTTGAAAAACTTACAAGTGATGTTAATTTTAAAGACTCATTTATGGTTTTCTTATATTTTACAAAAATATCTCTTTCTTACAATTTATTGTTTAAAGATAGCTTTTCAATATCATAATCTTCAGCAAGAACTCTAGCTGCTGGACCGCTACCAAACAACTAGAAGCAAACCGCCTACAACAACCAGCCGCCGGGCAGGACGCAGAGGCCCCGCGAACACAGCATGTACAGAGGGACACCGTGGACGTTCGAGGATGCGAAGAGCACACCACATGGACTACAGTGGTAGGTAGAAAGCACAATTCAGGCGAACAGCACCCGGAGCATACACGACCAAGGCCTAACAGAGTACCGCAAAGAGGCATCGCAGCATCTAACCGGCTGAAAGCAGCAGAAAGAAACATATGGATCTATGTAGGGCGACTCAGCAGCGAAACAACGGCGGATGACATAACTCGCTACCTAAAAGAAAACGGAATAGAACACGTCTCAGAATGCGAGATGCTGGACACAAGGGGCACGAACAGGGCGTTCAAACTAGCAGTCCCATTCAGATATCATGACATTATATTCAGCCCGGACTTCTGGCCGGAGGATGTTACCTTTCGCTCCTTTCGGCTACGATAAAAGAGAGCTAACCTGCCTTCTGTGGAACGTGGAAGGATTCATTTCCTTAATGAAAACACCGGAAATATGCCTACTGGAGCAAGACATGTTAATACTAACCGAGACTTTTCTCCGAGAACCAGTCACTCTACCCGGATATTATGCAGCGCACAGTCTAGCAGCGGTGGGACCAGAAGGGAGGCCTTCGGGAGGAGTATCCTGCCTATTCAGGCCATCAATGGGACAAGTCGTCGACGAATACGCAGAAAGGGACGTGGTGATAGTCACATTCGAACATCTCATTGTCATCGGGATGTACATTAGACCCACTGCCACAACTGAGTTCGCCATAGAAACTATTCTGCACTCGCTAGAGCGCGCTGGCGGAAGGAAACCTATACTATTGGGCGGCGACTTCAACTGTCGCAAGGACAAACCAGACAGGAAAGCCGTAACGGTATTCGAAACCCTAGAAGAAGAAGGGTTCTCACTGGTCAACGAGGGAACCATCCCAACCTACGTAGCACACAATGGATCAAGTGTGATAGACCTTGTATTCTACAGGGGAAAAGAAATACGCATCAGTCGCCAGGATCACCTGTGGACACCTATAAGAAAACACATCCCAATCCAGACTGGATTCACACTAAAGGGCCGGAAGACCACCGTTAATGAACAACAAGCAGCTCCAAGACATATCGACCCCACCTTGCTTAACGGACTTCTAGACGAAGCAGCTATAACTCAACACTTAACAGAGGGAAATACTGACAGTGCACTCTCTCTACTTGAGACTGCATTACTCAACTCGACGCTGAAAACTAAGGCAAAAAGAAAAAGTAAGCCCTGGTTCGACGAAGAGTGTTATATCCTTCGGAAGGAAACGCTAGGAGAATTGCACAGATGGAGAGAACTCAAATCGGATATAAATCTAGCCAGATACACAAGAAAAAGGAGAGAGTACCAAAATTTACTGAACAAGAAACGCACACAGTTTGCTGAGAAGAAAGAGCTAGAATTAATAGCGGACGCCGAAGCAGCTCCATACAGAATACTGCAACCCCGAAGAGCAAAAGTCCACCCGCAAATACCCATGTCGGTATGGGAAGACCACTTTTCAGCGATATACCAGAGGACTCAAATGAGCAGCAGGCAGCCCACGACAGCAAGTAATGAGGGAACCACACAACTCACGACGGAGGAAGTTTGGGCCGCGTTCCAGAGATGTAAACGGAACAAAGCACCGGGACCGGACCACCTTACCAATGAGATTTTACAAGAATCATTGCCAGCAACCATTGTAATATGGACATCACTATTTAACGAATGCTTCAGACAAGGGAAAATACCAGACAGATGGAGAGAATCTAGCATACATATGCTGTACAAAGGGAAAGGCCCTAAAGACTCGCCGGACTCTTACCGTGGTATTGCACTCGAATGCAATCCTTTCAAAGTGCTCTCCAGGATATTATTGAACCGGATTACGCCACAAGCCATGCCGTGCATACCAGAACAGCAATTTGGATTTATAGCCGGCAGATCCACAACTCAGTCAATTGAGAGAGTGCTCGACACCATATGGGAAGCTACCGCCACGGCCGGAGGTTACATATACGCCATTTTCATAGATTACGTGAAAGCGTTCGATGGAGTGGACAGGACTATCATGGTAGATAAACTACGCCGCATACTTGGAGAGGAAAACCCGAACCTGCCACTCATAGAGAACATCCTGAGTGTCAACCTACTAACGGTTAGCGACAAAGTGAGTCACTCCAGACCTATTACCCAGACGAATGGCGTTCTCCAGGGGGACCCTCTTAGCCCGATGATGTTTAACCTGCTAACACACGATGTCATACAAGAGGTAGCAGTAAACCTACCTATGTTCCTGTATGCAGACGACATGGTTATGATGTCGAGCAACAGAGAGGCATTACAGGAAGGGCTTAACAGACTCCATGTATGGTCAAGAAGGAATGTCCTAGATATAAATACAGGGAAAACAAAGGTCATGAAGTTCAGAAAAGGCGGAAACGTCTCCAGATCGGACATCTTCACATATGCTAATGAGAAACTGGAAATTGTTAACTCATACAAATATCTGGGCTTAACACTGCAAGTGACAGGCAAGTCATTTACTAAGCACATAGAAGAAAGATGCTCGGCGGCGATCAAGGCTACGTACGATATAAAGAAGCTCGAAAAGCTCTCCACGACCACAGCCCTGCGCCTCTTCTACATCAAGATCGCTCCAATAGTTAGCTACGCGCTGAAAAAGATATGGGTTCACTTAACCTCAGCAAACCTGAAGAAGCTAGAAGCCGTGAAAGGGTCATACCTAAAAAGAGCTCTTCAAGTGTCAAGAACAACGCAAACGAGGCTGGTATACCTATTAATGGACACGGATTTCTTCGTAAGAGAGCTGATGACGAGCAACGGCCTTCAACCTACACCAGCATATGAGGCCCACGTTAGGGACAGAGAAGAAAAAGCAGCAGCCGTGGACCAGGAATTCCTTCAGACGCCAGCCATGAACACGGAAGAATGGAAGAAGCCTAACTTCGAGCTACGTCACGTCTTCACGAGGACGGCGGCCCACGGGTTCCACCATAGGATCTGTGCCAAACGAGGATACCACTCGGCCTCAGAGCAGTGCATCTGCACCCTCTGTGGGCACAGCTGCAGTCAGTATCATATACTAACCTGCCAAGCAAGGACTGAGACACTAACGTTCTACGCAAAAGAAGGCAACTTTTGAGTAACATGTAACAATATACACATTGTGTTTAATAAATCTTATTATTATAAAATTCCCGGTGACCATCTTCCACATACTGAATAATTTTTTGAAGGTCTCCTACTTTTTCCTTTTTTAAGGGCACTTTATCTATAGGATAACTTACATTCTAAGCTAGTTCAACATGTTGTTGTAGGCCAACATTAAAGGTATGTTTGACCAGACCGTTAATGAATGCCATTGCCACAATATAGCCAGGAGTATCTGAATCATAAATGAAATGATGCAGTGAAGTTATGCCAAAATGGACCCTCTCATCCCTCCGATTCAATGAACTTTCCAGGGAAATAGCTATTCTCTTATAAAACTTTGTCCACCAGTCTTTAAAGTTTAAAATAGTATAACTATCTACTTCTCTCACAGTAAATTTTTGTGTGGTGCTACTTTCTATTATTAGTTCTGTTAACTGGTGTACAGTATAAATTCTATCTGTCTTTTCCAACCTCCTCTTCACTATATTGAAATCGCGGTCACAAGGGAGATAACTATGTCCCCTTGTGGGAAAGAAGTGTTGAATTATTTTCAATTGTTTTGTGTCAGTTAATGCTACGAGTAGTCTGGAAAGAGGGTGATTTTTGTTCTGTCCGACACAATTGTCACTAAACAACCGGACTACTTCAATATGAGCAGGCAAATAATGTTGTAAATAATCTAACAAATATGAATACACTTCGTCTGGACCTTTCTTGGCTTGTTCCTCATGATATAAATAGAATACAGCTTTGTTTTTCTTTATATCATGTACGCAGAACAAATTTACTGTCAATTGCCTCAGATAAAAAAGATCTTGAACTAGAACTTTTGGAAGTGAAACATTCATCATATAATCAAAAGACAGTGATAGAACATTATTGTTAAGCCCTTTTAGTTCATCCAAGAATTCTTCTCTAAGTGCAGCATGAAACTTTTTACTTTTTCTATTATGCACAGCAAGATCTGCTATAGCACAGCATTTAGCAGCATCATTAATATGTGGTGATTTGATTTTAAGTTTTAGCTCTTAACAAGTGCAACAGCAATCAACTTGTGGCTGACCAAACTTATAATTAAAATTCTCCTTGAATATTTTACAGAAGCCACTATAGCTGAGCTTAGCATCTGGATGTTTTTGTCTGAACAAGTTATACATCATTTTAATAGTCAAATCTGCACTTAGATAACGATCTACTTTTCCAGTATAGTGAGTTTCTTTTAATGGAAATGAACTTATATGTTCATGAATTTTGATTTTTATATCCACTGGAAAAGAAAAACTAACATGTTTACCTCTCCTATCAGTAAGGCTTTGTCCCTTCAGCTTTAAATTTCTGAGGCGTCTAACACTCTTAGCAGAAACAGCATATAGTGAAAGAAATGACTTCAAACATACCTGGATGGGTTGAGTACCCAATAACACATGATACTTAAAAGAGGTTCTATCTAATTTTTTTTCACCTTGTCGTAGACGATTACGTGCTATGTCTTGCACATCTATTAAACCCTGCAGAAATATGTCTTGTTCATTTTTTGTTTTAAGAGTGTAAATTTGTTTGAAGATTTCCACGTAATCATCATCTCCAATATTCTGTGTGCACTGCATTCTGCATCTACAATGATAATATTATATTATGATTATTTTGTACTTTGATGGATATAAAAATGGTGCCAATGATAAATAAAAGTTAATCATTAGCGTGTTCATAGTCTATAATATGTGCAATGGAATTATTAAAGCTAATAATAATAATAATAATAATAATAATAATAATAATAATAATAATAATAATAATAAGAAGAAGAAGAAGAAGAATAACAATACCAATAAAAAATAATATGCCTACATTCAAACCACCTAAATATAAGGACTACGCTAAGTTACTAATATTGAAATATTAAATTACCTGCAATTTTCACCGACTGTTTTGGCATCTATTTTCTTTCCAGAGTAATTTGTGTAAGCTTCTCCTTTCAGTCTTGCTTGTTTTACAACATTTCTTTTATAACTTTGAGGATTGGCTTTTCTTTTTCCTCCAAGAGAAAATTCATCTTCTTCTGTAGAACTCATGATGCTTAATGATGCTGTTCAAGGTTTGAAACTTTGAAGTTTACAACAATGCAAATTCCACACAGCGTGAGTGGGTTTTGATTGGCCTTTGATCTAACTGGTGATATTTGCTCCCAACTTAACAATACAACTAATTATTGTTTAAAAGGCAGATGTCCAGGACATCTGACTTTTTAACAATATCTCAAGATCATTACAGCATTTTTAACTTATTTGTAACTAAGATATTGCTGCCCTTTTAACATAGAATGATGTATTTACCCTTATAGTTTCATTATCTGTGAAAAAGTAAAAAAAACAAAAAACAAAAAAAGTGACATCTGCCCTTTTAACAAATGCCCATATTATGTTCATTTAATATGTGTATGTATTTGTATGATTTAAATTGTTAAAAATGGAATTGTGTTTTTAAAGTTAATTTATTCCTATAATTTTTTTTTCCTTGACCCACTTTGTGTCAAATAATTATCTCTGTTTGTGTTAAGTACGAGTATGTGTTTAGAACTCCCTGAGCACGAGTTTTTTTTACTTCTTCAGGGAAGAATTAAGACTGTATTTTTGTACATGTTATTTTACTAACAATAAACAACAATAAACAATTGTTAAAAAAATACAAATCCAAATGTAGCAAAACAATTAACATTAGAAACAATTAATAGCAAATATCGTTGTGAAACTTGGCTACACATTTACAGTGATTCATCTTTATAAAACGATTTTGATGCTGCAGGAGCTGGAGGAACTTGTAAATTTTTCTCCTTCTATAAAGAAGTCAGGAAGGACTCCACAAACTGTGATGGAGGAGTTGAAGCTGTATGCACTATTCTAACCAAACTACTTCAAATAAAAAATAAATTGTAAATTTTTTTCCTTCTATAAAGAAGTCAGGAAGAACTCCACAAACTTTGATGGAGGAGTTGAAGCTATATGCACTATTCTAACCAAACTACTTCAAATAAAAAAATAAATTTTCCAAACCTGTAATCTTCATTGACTCAAAAGCAGCTATACAAGCTACAGCTAATAATAGTTCACAGAAAACTGACACAACTTCTCAGTGCTGCACCCTCATCAAGAAGCTCCAAAAACTGGCAAGAAAATAGTTCTGCAATAGGTTCCACTGCACTGCGGCTATACAGGTAATCAATTGGTGGGTCAACTGGCTGCAAAAGGCTGCACCCTAATAGAAAAACATATTACTGAAAAATCATTTATTTCTGTCATATTAAATAAAAAATTTCAATACAAACAACAATTTTTGAACAGAATAAAGGAATCGGCTAAAGATAACTCATGGGAACCCCTCCTCCAAAATTTAAAGATCATCACTGAAGAACCAAGAAATTCAGCACTGATAGCCTTCCGTCTTCTGACCGGGCATGATTGTTTGGCAGCTCATTTATATATAATTGGCATCTCCATCTCACCCAATTGTGTGTTATGTGGAAAGGACGTAATCATGGATAAGCACCACATGGAAAATTGAGAAGCCTTGCCTGTTCACCTCAACACCACGGAAAAATATTCGACTGCAAGACGGCTGATGGCTTCATTGCCATTATAGCAGAACTTTGGCTACCTACCAACCAACCAACCTTACTTACTTACTTACTTACTGGCTTTTAAGGAACCCGGAGGTTCATTGCCGTCCTGACATAAGCCCGCCATTGGTCCCTATCCTGAGCAAGATTAATCCATTCTCTATCATCATATCCCACCTCCCTCAAATCCATTTTAATATTATCCTCCCATCTACGTCTCGGCCTTCCCAAAGGTCTTTTTCCCTCCGGCCTCCCAACTAACACTCTATATGTATTTCTGGATTCGCCCATACGTGCTACGTGCCCTGCCCATCTCAAACGTCTGGATTTAATGTTCCTAATTACGGCAGGTGAAGAATACAATGCGTGCAGTTCTGTGTTGTGTAACTTTCTCCATTCTCCTGTAACTTCATCCCTCTTAGCCCCAAATATTTTCCTAAGCACCTTATTCTCAAACACCCTTAACCTATGTTCCTCTCTCAAAGTGAGAGTCCAAGTTTCACAACCATAAAGAACAACCGGTAATATAACTGTTTTATAAATTCTAACTTTCAGATTTTTTGACAGCAGACTGGATGATAAAAGCTTCTCAACCGAATAATAACAGGCATTTCCCATATTTATTCTGTGTTTAATTTCCTCCCGACCATATTGGTGTTCTCTGAATGAGCTGCGTTTTGAGTATTAGTTTAATCAAAAGTGAATATGTGTTGTGTATTGCATATTAATTTTGTGTAAAATGACACATTGAAGTCATTATTTGTACAATTAAAAGAGAAACTGTTTCCAAGTTGGACATATGAAACAAAATGAGCTTACAAAGACAGAAGATCGACACCGAATTTACATATTAAAAAAAGCACATGGAGGAAAACAAAATATAAATTTTCAATTTTCATGGTATGAGAAATATCCTTCGCTAAGAGTGTTATGAGACATATCGTCGTTGTTCCTGCAATAACTCCTATGTGACATATTTATCGATTTTCAGGTTTTTGCTCTATTAAATAACTTAAATAGTGATACAGCAAACAATAAAATCTCCTATATGCAATTATATTTCTTTGTTTCGAAAATGTAGGAATTCACAGTCTCCTATGTACGGCTGCCATAGGATGAATAAATGTGTTTTTTTTTCCTACTGAAAACTTTTATATTTTGCACATAGGAGTTATTGCAGGAACAACAACGATATATCTGTATTCTGTTCTGGGGTGAAAATGAGTGGACCTCATCTTCTTGAGGGGTCTGTCACAAAAACAAATGATAGAAAATCCGAGAATCTTCTGCTTTATAAAAATATATAAAGAAAGCAAATTTTTTCAGCTTAGGTACCCAGTATTTATACCTTAGCTTCATCACTGGTATGTAGAGCCCGGATTTTATGTAATTACATATTTTGTTCCTATATATGTAGCTATAAGGAAAGCTAAAATGTCGGCGAATCATATCAAAGGGATAATTATTCCAAAGGTTTAAGTTACTTATTTTTAACATTTTGGTGCATAATAAATATTTTGGAATATTTTACATATTTTGAAAGAATACACATTTTTTTCACCAATTTTCCCTCTACTTAATTCTTAAGTTATACATTTTAAAATTGTCTTGATAAAAACTCAACACACTAGAACAATATGAAATATACAGACACACTAAAACACAGCCAGATCAAATTCTCAACACACAGATCAATTTCAGAACACACACACTATTTGACACCACATTTCAACAATTTTCACTTATCGAACGCACCCACACAACAGGCAGCGAAGTTCAAGATGACGCCAAGATCTAGTAGGCTCTGAGGATGGTGTGAAGAAGCACCGAAACAGCTGTAAGCCGCACATGCTTACACAATTAACACGAATAAGATCGCAATCTAATCAATTATTTAGTTTTAAAATTGTTTATAAAGCTTATTTCTTCGTCTCTAGTGCGTAAATATAATTTAATAATTGAAAATAATAACGTATTCTGTGAAAAAATGGACATCTGTTTGCAATGCTAATAGTGTGTATATCCCTTAAGAAGTAACGGTAAAGTAGGAACAAATACCACTGCGAAGGGTGGGTCATTGTACTGCTAACGCGATGAAGGAAAAAGTGAAAGTTACCCTGTGGATATGACCATTTCGCACAAACATCGTCAATCAGATTGCTCTAAAAGAAAACAATAGTTTTTTCTGTTTTCTTAAGAAGCTTATTTTGACCTCAGGTGATACAAATAGCTAGTCTACTGCTATTCGCATCCAAGCTTAAAGACCGGATTTCAATTGACGATTCCTTTACTACGATGATAAAATCGTGCTGTGCAAAGTTTGTGACACGCATTGGGTACTCCATGAAGTCACAATTAGAACAGCATTTAGAAACTGAACTTCACATGAGAAATAAAAGTCGTGCTCCGTCGAAAAGAAAGAAGTTCTTCTTATACAAGTGGTGCTGAAACATTCTTCGTCTTGTACCAGTGAATTTAATAAAAATTTGTGCATGGCAATGGTTGCTGCAAACATACCATGGTATAAACTTGGAGTTCAAAAGTTTCAAGCTTTCCTACGCAAATACTACAACTTCAATATTTCGCATGAATCAACGCTCCATAAAAATTATTTGAACTCCTGCTACTCTGACACAATGGAAACAATTAGTGCTGAACTTGATGATTCCTACTTATGGGTTGCCACTGACGAGACGATCAATGACAGCAGAAAATATGGAAAAATATTTAATTATTAATTGCGCCACCAAACAATAATTAATTGACGTTGGACCACATGTGCACCTGTAATTTTTCATTAGTGTGCAAAAATACATCTAATAAAGTTTAATTTTTAAATTACATATTTTTTTATTTATTACATATTTATCTACATATTTTGCCATTTTTAGCCACATATTTATGTACATATTTCTCATTTTCATATTACATAAAATCCTGCTCTACTGATATGTGTGTCAATTTATTATTGTGTACTAAAAGGAAGGTGGGTATAAAGCAGATAATAATAACACATACTTATTTCCTTGTGGAAGTGGAATAAAATAAAGTTCTTAATGGAAAGCTTACAGTCCCAAAGCTGATATGAATATATCTTCTCTACAAAGTAAAGAAGTATGTGTTTAAAAATTGATTTCAATAAATGTTTATCATATGAAGATCCAGTGTTATAACAATTATAAAAAGTCTGTCAGCAACATACATTTTGATTTATGTAACTTATGTATACTAAAGTATTACCGGTACTTACTTTCAATACCGGTACTTTTCTCAATCTTAGAATCTCCTTGTTTTCCTTAGCAAGACTGTTGTGCAGAATATCTTGTAGGAGATCCTACTTTGAATCAGATAACTGCAATGCACCACTCGGCAGCTATGAATAAAAAAAGAAACCAGTAATAATTATGCTGGAAAGAGTATGAGGCGTTGTGGATACTTTGTATTAGGAGCAAACTTGAAATCGTGATTCTTTGTTGAGTTCACCCTACTATACGCAATGCCTCATATATTCCATTGCTTTTTTAAATCAATTTTCTGTATTTTTCCTTATACAGAGTGAACCGTAAGTAATGTCATTAATTTCTCGTTCTCGTTCTGCAAAAGAATTTTACAATCTAGCAGGATAGAAATGGGGATGCTCTAGGAATACTTTGAACACTACATACAAAATGTTTATACAGCCAGTGCTGACATACTGCGGAGAAATTTTAATTACTTCAACTTCCATAAACGAAGTAGAATATGTTCAAAACCAGGCTCTCAGGCTCATTACTGGTGGAATCAAAACACCTCCAATAGATTCTATAAGATTTCTCACTAATATTAACAGCGTCAAAATGACAATAGAAGAAAAAGCACTAGTTCAATATGAAAAACTTATCAGATTACCAGGAAACAATTGGCATTCATACAGTCCTCTCTGTAGATTGAAAACTCAAGAAAGTTTCATATCCATTGTTCAAGAATTAAAACAGAAAATCAATATCCCGAATTTAAAAGAAAACTTACAAATTAAACCAAACTCTTTAACTCTATTAAATATAGAATATAATCTAAATTTAACAGAAGAAATACTGAAATCAGAAGTGAACACTGAAATAATGAAGCAATTGTCTTTAGAGACACTTAATATTAGGTACCCTCCATAAAACTGGCTTCATTTATACACCAATGGATCCTTGATCTCCAGAGAACAAGGTGCCGGTGCAGGTGTTACATGCTGTCTCTTCTCATTTTATAGTTCTCTTGGGTATGGAACAACAAGGTTTGGTGGAGAAATCATTGCAATAAGTGAAGGTCTCAGGAATCTTCTATGCCACATCAATAAATTTAAGAATGTAGTTATATTGTCAGACTCCAAAGCAGCTATTCTATCAATAATCTCTAAACACACACCTTCATCTCAAACAGCAGAAATAACTAAAATCCTCTCTCAATTAATATCACTCAATAAAAGAACTGTATTCCAATGGATACCATCCCATTGTGGAATCCTGGAAAACGAGAATGCGGATGCTTTAGCAAAGAAGGGCAGCACTGCTATTTACAGACCTGTTACTAAATCTAAATATTACTTTGTGAAAAGATTTATTACATCTACATACTTAGACTTCAACAAACAAAATTTGATAACACAATCTCAAGGGAAAAAAATGGAACTCTGTGTATCATAATCCACAGTTAATTCCCGATTTACCACGAAAATCGTCTGTAGCTGCATTTAGATTGGCAACAGGCCATGATTGTTTGGCCAAACACCTGCATAGAATTGGAATATATCAGTCCACTAACTGCCCATTGTGCAACTCAAGCCAAGAAATGGATTCGGAACACCTCAAAATCTGTGCTTCAGTGGCTGACCATGATAATATCTTTGAAAAATATTGGAGTGCAAGAGGTCAAATGACTTTATTGTCAAATGCCTGGCATTAGAATACAACAACAAGAATCTTACATTTATCCAGATTCAATTTCTGCACATTTAAAGAACAAAACTAAAATTCTTTCAATCATTCATTATCATAATTCATTGCCCTCTTAAATTGACTGAGCATACTGGGAATTAAATCAGTGCCTTTCCCAAAACATGCTATGAAATGTTTCATATAAAACAATTTTTATCTCCAAAAGGAAGCAAAAACGAGCAAAATTGTATTAAACTGCTTTGTTTGAAATACCTCAAACAACTCCCTGAAATTAATGATAGTACTTACGGTTCACTCTGTGAATATTAAGCTCTAGTAGACTCACTGTATCATTTAATGATATTGAAATGAATATCTGTTCCCTGTGTTTCTTTTGGTCAGTAACAGGTTGGAAGGATATTAATAGAGCCTACTTTCAGATCTCCTATATGTTTAAGCCAGAAAATTTATAGTAAAGCAATTCTTATTTCTTTTAACGTGTATGAGTTCTGTTCAACACTAGGTAATATAGAAATTTGGTCGATACATTTTCAGGCCAGTTTTGTCGTGCATATAATTTCTAAACTACACGACACATTCCAATAAAGTAAATGGAGACCGACAGAAGGATAAATGTATCCAACATATCATTGAGTTGGAGTGAGTGACATTATCTATCTTCACTGCGGTAAAGGGGAAGTTTAGGCACGAATTGGCAGGTCCCATAGTAGCCTTGGCAGTGTAACTCGAGAATGCAAAGCGATAGAACATTCACAATTGAGATGCATTTTTGCTAAACTCAATCGATGCACAAAACTACTTTTCTCAGAAAACGAGTTTTATTGTATACACAGTTTATGTTGTGGGAAGGAGATATTTCTAATCATCCTCTACGCACGGTATGAACTGAGTTGTGCAAAATCTAACTGCATGGGTGATACAGAAGCTAAACACCATATGATTGTGATATATAACTCATTTTCGCAAAATTTTGCATCTATCGAGTTTAGCAAAAACGCTCCTCAATTGTGTAAATGATTCGTAACGAACCAGGCTACAATTCCAATTGAGAAACAATCAATAGTCGACAAGTTAAATTGAAAAAATTCCGAAGTGCAATTGAATGAAGAGAAAAAGTTCACAATGTCGAGACATATGCAGCGCAAAGGGGAGTGGGAGTACAAGCAATGGGTAGCAAACGATACAGTACAATGGTTAATGTAGCAACCGACATATTTACTTTCAATGCATACAAGGTTGGGACAGAATTTCATGTAACTACTAAAACGTTGAATTATATGACAAACAAAAATCTTTATCCCTCACCATCTGTTGTACATGATTAGCTAAGAACTGCAGACCTGCCATTAAAAAAAAAAAAAACAATCCAAGCATCCCTGCTTTGTAAATATTGATATTGTAATGGTATGTGTATGAATGATTTATCTTTGTAATCCGGCAGGATGTAATGACATGTGTGATTGCTGTTTATTTATAATTTTAGAGCATGTGCGTTCAGAGAAAGATTTTCGATGTGGTAAATTCTGATATGTTTTCTCGTTTCTACGCGCATGCGTCGATGGCCCTTTGGCCGCCAGTTCGATGGTGCAGACTGAGTCAGTCTGTACAGTAGCTGACTAGAGCTGGAGCCATCAGCTCAGACCGGAAAGGCTTGGTGTCCATGTTTGGGAACCATAGGCCTATATCTCAACCCATGGTGTGAAGGTAAACTGGCCACTGTACTTGGGTTTTTCTCTAAAACTAATTGAATTATAGCCCACCGAGTTTTTCTTTTGTGCATATTGTGGGATTTTGGTGAAATTATTTAAATTCTAAAAGATGTTTTCCTTTTCCTGTGAAGATCGGCCATGGCACTTAAAGATTTTGCTAGGCTGAAACGAATCCACATCGTAAGTCTGCGTGCTGTAATGATTAGTTAAGATTGTGATTTATTCTGATAGAATAACAAAGATCATGAGCTGATTATATATAGATATGAGATGAATAATGTTGAATGACTGAATTTTAATTTTATTGTTATTGTTAAAATAAATTCTCAGTGTCAGTTTAATGTTGCTCAAAAACAAACACAATTTTGTACATTTAGCTTGTCTAATTTTTCAACATTATGAAACTGGTTTAATCAAAGGTTTTGAGGTTTAAAGAGAATTGTTGGTTTAAGGTTGAGTTTACTTAGTGAAAAATAAAGTTTTGATACAAATTGCATATTTCGTAGCGTAAGAATTTATTATAATCTTTGGTAGAAAAAGATAACTTCAGTACCATGTTACCGTAATATCACTCATCACCTGGCAATCCTGTGTGTAGCTACATGTCGTCTTTGTTCCTGCAATAACTCCTATGTGATATATTTATCGATTTTCAGGTTTTTTTCTAGTGATACAGCAAGTAATAAAATCTCCTATATGTAATTATATTTCTTCCTTTCGAAAATGTAAGAATTCACAACCCCCTATCTACGATGATGAATAAATGCGTTTTTCCCCCTACTGAAAAATTGTGTATTTTGCACATAGGAGCTATTGTAGAAACAACGACGATATAAGTCACTCAGCAGTCCTAGTATAATGGCAGTTGACATTGGGTCTATACTTCAACGTATATGCCTAACTTGGAGTCAGGCCATAAAGGGAAACATTGAGGGAAGAGAATTCGATCCGGTGCTGTGGATTGAATTCGGCATAGCTCAGTGGTCAGAGCACGTCAACTTATATGCCTAACTTGGAGTCAGGCCATAAAGGGAAACACTGAAGGAGGAGAATTCGATCCTGTGCTGTGGATTGAATTCAGCATAGCTGAGTGGTCAGAGAACTTGGTACGTAGAACCAAGGACCCGAGTTCGATCCCCAACACCGGAGCGAATTTTTCTCCTCAAATATTAATAATGAATTTACTTTGATTGATATATTTTGAATTTTAAGGTCATTTCAAAGGTCAGTTTAATAATATATGAGGTGTCACTGTATAAGGATCATGTGCAGAGACTAAGTAGAAGGCAGAGAATAGGAAAGATTTGAGAATGCTGGGTTTGCAGTGAAAGGCCTGCCTTTGGGCAGAACACGTGTGTGTGTGTGTGTGTGTGTGTGTGTGTGTGTGTGTGTGTGTGTGTGTGTGTGTGTGTGTGCGCGTGCGTGCGTGTATTTTGAGAAGCCTCTTACAAATCCTAAGGAATTGAAATGAGAGAAATTTTAGCAGTCTATATATATTTTTGGACAGGCTGAAAACAAACCATCATCTTTCTTATCATTCATCTCGGGGAAGGATTACAGCAAAGAGAGAAAATACTGCAATGGAAGAAAACTGGATTTGCAAGAATTTTACAATGGACAAATATTTAACATACCTTTCTGTATAATGGCAAAGAACATCATTTTCATGACATTTTTATTTCATATTTGGAATTACGTTGGTAATTTTAATATTCTAATTACACAACTTAATACAACATTAGCCAACATTTTAAGAACTTTAATTGAGTCACATTGTAAAATGTTGGTCATACCTGAGTATATTCATCAGAAGTCAATATCCGGTCACTGTTATCTGGTATTTCATGAGAAGTCCCGGTACATGAAGTATGATGTTCAAGATTAGGTTTCTGAAAATATACAGAATTTGATATTATAAATTTAATAAGAATAATTATAATACTCATTGGTCATTCCACAAAAAGTATTTCACATCTAGGTCTACAATATCTTTTTAATAGATATTATTGATAACTGATTAAATGACGATTTTACTAGTGTTAATTATGTAAGCATGTGTGGCTTACAGCTGTTTCGGTGTTACTTGACACCATCCTCAGAGCCTACTAGATCTCGACATTATCTCAACTTCGCTGCCTGTTGTGTGGGTGCGTTCATGTGATGAAGAGTTGTGTTAAATAGTGTGTGTGTTCTGAAATTGATCTGTGTGTTGAGAATTTGATTAGGGTGTGTTTTAGTGTGTCTGTATATTTCATATTGTTCTAGTGTGTTGAGGTTTTGGTTTTTGGGTTGTATGTGTAGGATTTCCATGTCTGTATTTATGTTATTGTATGTGTGGTTGGCGTTAGTTACGTGTTCGGCATATGTAGATGTATTATGTCCTCTGGTTGTTTAATGTGTTCTTCTCAGATATAACTGTATTACATAATATTTTATTATTTGCAACAGGTTTTTCCTTATATGACTATGTAATAAGTTCAGATAATACAATGGAAAAATATGCCAAATATAGATTTAGAAACAAAATGAGACTGGTTGGTATCAGGATTATTACAACAATAAAAAGAAATAAATTACACCAACCAGGATGACTACAACAACAATAATAATAAATAAATTGTATCTTGTAGTGAGAAAAAGCATATGTTTATTTGTTAGTCAAATGTAGCTCTATTTTCTAAGATGTCTGGTACCAGTATATCTAGTTCATTGACTTTGTACATATTGACTTTTCTCTTGACCAATTTCAGTACTGGTACCTATTGCGTTGGCAGTATAATAGGTCCTCCTTTAAGAACTCTTCCCACCCCCACGTTCAATAGTAGAATGCACAGAGTCAATCTCATTCTGGGTATGCCCTGATTAAAAATTTCTGTGCTATGACCACGGAAAGGAAGTTCATGCCCTGAAAACATGAAGAATATGTATGCATTTATGCCGTAAAAATAGATAAATATGCTACAAAATATGCATTATCAGTCTGAGATTATTTTAACAGAATAATAAGGTACCGGTATAGGTAACTTACGTTTAGTCTATGGATTTTGAAGTGGTTGTCTCACTGCTGAATGCTCCATTTATGCTGTTACAGTTCACAACTAAGCAGTGACGTATGTTTTCTGTTGTCATTCTTCGCCTGTTGTCTCTCAGTATAGCTTTGTAGCGTGAAAAACTTCGTTCTACGTCACAAGAAGTAAGAGGGGCTTGCACAAAAGCTGGGAGCTGTTCTATAGAAAATTTTCTTGGTTTTTGGGGTGTTTTTCCTTCAAGAATATCTTGAATTTCTTTAAGTTGATAATAACCAGGGTTTTTGGAAAGAATATTTGCTGTTTTCTCGTTCACTTTATCTCCTACATTTCCTAGAACTGATGTTAAACTGGACATTGTTCTATCGAAATCTGCTAAAGACTGCAGTAAAGGAATACCAATTGCTAACTTGAGAGGCTCTCTATGAGGGCGTCATCGTTACATTCAAAATTCATAAACATAAATTAGTCGTGTTTACGAGGTTACACACTTTTAAAAAGGAGGGAAAGACTAATAAACATACATAATATGCAGTTTCCCTGCATAAATATTAAAATATGATGTTTTATAAATAAAGGCAAAATATGCACTTTTATGCACAATAAAAGTAATATCATTGTATTCGGAAATTTGTGATTCATGTAGATAATCTTTCAGCATATTCACACAACAATAGAGAACAAATATGCAAGTGCATGAAATTCCTTTCCCTAGTTATGTCATTATATGACTCAGGTTAGTTACGCAGTACAAAAGCAATGAGGCAATGAATTTGTTCTTGTTTTGTCCACCACAATTGTCTAAAAATAAAATTACCTGGTTTTTTACTGTGTTGGGCAAAGAAGTAAGAAATTTATAGAGACATGTGTCAATCTGATTTGAACCTCTTTTGGCCAAGCCCTTATATCAAAAATAACAATGGCCCTGGCTGTCTGTGATGTCATTCATATATATATATATATAAATATATATATATATATATATATAAATCCCCCCCCCCCGCTGTTATTTATACTTGCTTTAACATCTTTGGTGACATCACGGGTTAATCTTCTGGGTGAAATCCGAAGGCCTGTGTACTATTGTTGAGACTAGTTCTATTGTTGTGAACTAGATGGCGACTGTATATGTATTACTGATTTGTTATGAATACGATTTAGGTGATGAATGAGGCCGGTGATTTTCAAAGACATTGTGGCCCGAATTTCCTGGCATTTGGCTTACGTTTGAGGGAAAACCCTGAAAAACCTCAACCAGGAAATTCAACCCGACCAGGAATCGAACCCGGGCCCTCTGCGTAAGAGACCAGCATGCTGACCACAGAGCCGGTCATATTCATATATTGTGAGATTGTAACAGGACAGTTTTCTTTTATAGTATAAAGATGAACACTCACCACAAGATGAAATAAGTAGCCTACCACCTGAAGATCAGAGTAGCACAAAACTTTGCTTGGAGCCTGTTTTGCTGATTCAATATCTTTAGTCTTTGTAGCCCTTGATGTTTCTTTCCTTTATATCTCTACTAACTTAAATTACCCGGCGTTGCCCAGGTTTTAAATGTTGGTCTATATCTAAATAAACTGTTTGTTAGACTTATCGGAGACCTCGGCAAGGGAACTACATAAAACCAAAACGAACCATATTTATTTATGTTTTCTCCTCCCTAGTGACGAATATTAAAGAAAGTGCCACTAATATCCAAAGAAACTGACTAATCGAAATAATTCCATCTCACCTATGAATAGAGTTTTAACAACTTTAAGACCTTATGCTACAGGGATATTTAAGATATTTAACATTGTGATTGATGAAAACATTTATCGTACCACGGCATTATGCATTATTAAGCCTTTCTGCCCACAATATATTTAATTTCCTTCAAGGCCAAACTACAATCTGTAACGGATGGATTCTATCAAATACATGGATTTCAGGGTGTTTTGCAGTAATGGAGACTATACTCATCAGAATTCACTCTCCTGGAGAAGGCAATGTAGAACACTACCACAACAGAAAATCATATTTTTCTATTAACGGCCAAGTCATTAGTGACCATAACTTACTAATAAGAGACGGATTAACAGTTACAGTAAAATAGGCTCTATATTATTATTGCAATATTATAATATTGTAATATTATCACAAATATTACTATAACTTATAATAATTGCTTAAAATCGAATGGCTATAATAGCAATACGTGGGATAAAAACATCATCTTCTTTCGCTTTTCCAGCTAATATTGCCACTCATATTACGTTTCGCATGAGTTTTTGACACAAATTCTTGTTAGTGCATAATTTTGGTGAATCAATATTTCGCAATAGTAGGTCTACTATGGCTATTCAATATTAAGTAAATTATGTGGTAGCAATCCTTGTAGTTTGAAAGAATTCTAGAATTCAATTGGATAAAACAGTCTGCTCACTATCTACAAAACTGCATTGAGGAATTTCATAATACGGTCCTGGACTGCGTAAAGATACTTATTGCATGAATTATTTAGTTTTAGCCTTCGTGATGTGTAACAACAATGTAATTTAATTTCGTGTAAAAATTTCCAAGGCCTCGTGAAAGTCTATGTTGAATACAAGAGACAATAATAAAGAACAATTGACTGTAGAAGATTTTGCATTTTAATATAATACATGAATATTTGATCTATTTATTTTTATTTTTTATATATTTAATTAATTTAACTTCCATTTACACAATTTTAATGTAGCCTATGTTCTTCTCCTGGTTATGAAGGTTAAATGTGCAAACTTTGGCACATATCGGTCAAAGCGTGTAGATTTGTATAGAGAACATACACACACATACATACATACATACATACATACATACATACATACATACATACATACATACATACATACATACATACATACATACCCACATTCAATTTTATATATTAAGATTATAACTTTCTTGCAGGTTTAATTTCTCTGTTTCTGTACCATTCTTATATGCAGTATATACACAACATTGATTTTTCTTAAGGATATAAAATATGAAGGATTAAAGTGAATTAAATACTGATCTGTAAGAACATGCACGATGATTAATATTTCAATACTACTTCGATGGTGAAGACAAAATTAATAACAACATTGTTTTTAAACAATGCAGGCAGCATTATGCTACCATTATTGTAAGTACTGCAAGGTGTGCAAAATTTAAACTCGAAGCATGGATATTTTCAGTACGAAAGTGTCACAAGTCAAAATGGAACATTGCTTTTAGCAACAGTTGAGAATGGAAAACTGTTATAACGTAAAATATAACACTTTCCAATTGAAAAAAAGACTAAATAGCATAACTTTAAAACTGTTATATGTGCATTTATGTCCTAGTAGGAAATTTTTAGAGTTGTAACTGTTACCCTCATCTAAAGATTAAGAAGATTAAAATTGAGATAAAACCTAATATTTTTACCCTTCTAGGGAGAAGATCTAAAAATATCAATATTCATGCACGTACATAAGAATTATAGAAACACATACTTAGTGGTCAGTAATAATAAAAATAATAATAATAATAATAACAATAATAATAATAATAATAATACATTATTAAGCGTGGCAATTGATGTTTCTATATACTCCTAATTGAACCGTTGAGCAAAGTAAACATAATATTACATTTTGTCCGAAAGAACAAGAAAAAAGTTCTTCATTCTTTACGATACAACCTCTTACTGCTTGTAGAGATAGAGTTTGTAGAGCGACATGATACTGCTACTGCTTGCCTTCAGTACATGAATGAAACACACAGCAATGTACAGTAAACTCCTCGTACCCGTTTGAATGTCTATGATTACAAGATGTAATCACGACACCCACTTTGGTCACCGCTGTTCTAGAGGAAGAGAGGAGAGAATGCGTAACTATTTTGTATACCAACATACCTGAGTTATGTATCCCGACCCCGGTGGTCAAGCTACGAGCCCCAGAGGCCCAAAACTTAGGGTTCTAATAATTTAATATTAATATCATTATAATACACGAATAAGAATCATTCTGGCCAGACATATAGTCTGGGAGTTATCGCTAAGAAAATAACTCATGACTTTAAGTCGTGCGTCTTATCGCCTCACAAGGGTACGAGTCACAGTTCACCCTAGCTGGACTCATACAGTATAGGATGACACCCCATCACAGGGCCATGACTGTCAATATGCAACATTATTCTGTCAGACCATGTAAGTTTGACACCAGAATTGACACGTGACCCAAGCCTGGAAGAATTGAATAAAACTGAGGGTTTTCAGCCACTCACCCTCTTTCGTTTAGCTGTCGTCGAAGTTGTAATAACTGACCAGTAGGCTTCACGTCTCAAGTCTTGGGTTCAAACCCTGACTGATTACCTAGCTGACACGTAGTTCAGTCTAAGGGAATTGTACATTTCAGAACCGGCTATACAGGATTGAAAATAAACCAAGTATCATAAAACCTGGCTTCTCATTTCGGTTGAATAAGATATCACACAGCGCGAAGTGAACCAATGGAACCGTGGCTTCAAGTTCGCGATATACAGTACAAATACTTGTTAAGCTGCAAAACTTAACTCCTGTACCTGCTCTGTGACGTCACATATACTTTGTATCAATCAACCTCATTCCAGTTTATAGGTAGCTGAATTACAAAGCTTAATTATTATTATGGGGTGTATACAGCAGTAGCGGCTCGTACCTGAAAAAGTAGGTGAAGCACAAAATTGTTGCAAAGTTTTCAAAGCCCATGTAGGCTAGTTGTATTGATAATCGGAACTCTATGTAACTAAAGTAATTCCCTCCCATAAATTCCCATGATATTCAATCGTGAAAGTGATTTCATTGCATTTATTTCTGCCAGTTATCAATGCACTTACCGGTACATATAAATTAAGATATGGAGAGTCCACTGCAAGAATGATGGATGTCATTTGGAATACATTCTTCAGGAGAAACAATTGAAAGTTTGAAATGCTTAGCGCTCAAAGCTTAACTGTGATTTTCCGATCATTACTGGACAATGACTATCAATGTTAATGCCATATAACTCTCTATGTATATTCTGTATGTCTTAAGCTATACATTGACAGTCTTGATTCATTTTCGACAAGAAAGTAACATCCATCATTCTTGCAGTGGACTCTTCATATGCTTATTGCTTACCTATCTTGTACACTAAGTTGATTCTCCATTCCTTCAGGGCTGCGAATCTGCCAATAACGTTCTCATGGAGGGGCTGTGATTCCATCATCTTGTCCAACATATCTTTTTGGAGCGAAATATTCCCTAACGCTGACAGTCTCTACTGTGACATTGAGTTTCTTTGTTTTGTTTTTATTCGTTTTAAACACGAGAAGCTCCTCTCAACCGGTACGCTAGTAAGACGGTAGTATTAAAATGAGGGAATATAACTTATACACTTCTCCAAATACATCTTTGTGTCACGAAGAAGTCTAGCACTTTCTTAACTGGTATATTCCTATATTCACTGTTCTGGTATAAAACTCAAGTTCACTTTTTGGAACCTGCGCCTTTTTTAATATGTTGAAATAGCTAGCTTATAGTGAAAAAAGCGGATCATGTGGGAAATTTCGGCTAAACTCCAGAACATGCATTGCACCCTTCCCCTCTACCCCCACAGGAAAGTAGCTAGTTGCATGGTAGGTGCTACCATGCAACTAGCTACTTTCCTTGCAGACTCCTCCCTCTCTCGCGTTCTCACGCTTCATCTCGCTCCGTCCGAGACACGCGCCACCTCGAAACATCATGGCGGCCACTGACGATCTGACTGACGATAAAATCTTTTATCGATCTGCATGATGATGTTGTCCATGATCTCAAAGAGCAATATCTTGTAATTACGATCATGTTCTACATCACTTTTTCCACTGTAGCCGCAGTCTGTACTTTCTCCCTGAGAATTCACTTCTACTTTTTGCTACGTTCAAAATTTTAGCATAGCGCAGTAGGCCATCTGAAATTTCCACATTAAGCGAAGAAGTGCTTTCGTCATGGCCCCGAAATGATAATTCCTGCTTGCTTAAATACAAAGCAGTGTCGATGACTGACCGCATAACATGTCTGTTTAAACAAACATTTTCAATATATTGCACTAACAACAGCCTAGCTTTTTCTTTCAGGTTATTCCCAATAGTGTTCATATTTTTCTGTAAATTTTTGAACTGCAGCACGCACTTTAAATGTTCCGCCGAATTTTCATGTTTTTGTAGAGCACGACTAACATTATTTTAGAAAATCACTGAATCCAGTTTCATTCCACACATTTTTTTTTAACTCCAAGTAGTAGGCATGACTAACAAAATAGTATTTCAATGTAGTGGCTCCCACACAACCACTCACTGATGCTTGCAGTACCATGAAGTTTTAAAATTAAGTTCGTATGATTTACCAGCTTGTGAGTTTACCTTTTTTACAGTTTATGTCTAAAATTGGTTGAGTTCTGTCTAGAAACAATAGATATCTCCTATACTGCTCACACGATTAAACGAGGTTTGAATTAATGTACACACTGTGTCACTGAAGGGATTCATTTTCACATTCCAGCATAACAATACAAAAACTTATAGGGTAGGTCCTAACACACTTATTAGAAATTAATTAAAAACTGAAATGCACTTAATATCTTCACCTATTAAAGTGATAAGTAAAATAAATTATATTTTAAAAATTAGGCCTATCATAACTGAAAAACTCGACATAGGCATACCGACACAAAACACGACAAAAAACAGACTGAGGAAAGGCAAAAATCCATTCTCAACTTCCACTAAAAAGACTGTGTTCAGAATATCAAACTTTCTTTCCATTGCTTTCATAGTATTAATTTTTAATAGAATTTTCCTATGAGCAACAGTAAAATTGTGGCCAGAAGAATAAAAAATGAAAGGAATGAAGATATCAGTACAAAAATTAAAATCATAAAACATAATAGGACCTATATAGGAAGAAGAATTGACGAAGCAGAAATTTTAGGAAAGAATTTTCTTTAGGACGGGCCATGTTGCTGGACAGACAAGTAGTCGTAAATCTCCGTGTCACCCATTATAGAAAGCGCATTGGCTGGGCTGAAGACCAAATACGTGTTCGTCACAGCAACACCCGTTTCTTGAAGAATGTGGAAGTGCGTGTCATTGTCATAGCAACCACCCTAACATAGAAGAACAAAATAATATTTTAAATCTGAGAATCATTGCCTCGTCGCTGCCGCTCAAGGAACCGAGACGTGAACAGCGGGAATATTAAAACAACCTGGTGATGCTGTACTTGACATTTATTGATTTATAGCGCTATAGTTTTTAAATTGAATAATTTAATACATGAAATATAAATCAAATGGCTCGCAAAATAACAAGTGAAATGTTCGAACCAATCGGGACAGGGACCTGTTCGGATTATCGAAATTTGGGATTAAGTGAGGGACAGGGATGCAAGTAGGGAAACCACGCCTTATCCATCCCCTCCCCACCCTTCACTGATCACCTTCTGTTCAGTTTCATGGTCGGAAGAAGCTTAGGCTACAGATTATCATAAAATTATAGCAAACAAGAACTTACATTCATTCATTAGTGATAAAATAAGTTGTAATACTGCATATACTTGTATAACCAGTTTCGTATTTACTTTTAAATATTTACGAAGACTTTCGGTATTTTTTTAGTTTTCCATTGCTCTCTTCTATTCTCTGTTCCATTCCAGCTTGGGCTGATTAGTTGGTTGGTTTTGTCCGAGATTTTCCCCAACCGTAAGACGAATGTCAGGTAATCTGTGGGGAATCCTCGAGCTCATTTCGCCAAATACCACCTCGCTATCACCAATTCCATCAGCACTAAATAGCCTAGTAGTTGATACGGCGTCGTTAAATAACCAAATAAAACAAGTGTTTTATATTATTCCTTGAACTTCATATCGCCACCGACGTAGCTCAGACGGCTGAGACGCTTACCAGCCGATTCGGAGTGCGCTCGGGAGTGGGTTCGATTCCCGCTTGGGCTGATTACCTGATTGGGTTTTTACAGAGATTTTTACCAACCGTAAAGTGAATGTCAGTTAATCTATGGCGAATCCTCTACCTCATTTTGCCGAATACTATCTCGCCATCATCAATTCCATCGACAGTAAATAATCTCGTAGTTGATACAGCGTCGTTAAATAAGCAATTAAAAAAAACTTTCCTATCAAATTCTATAATGCGCGCAAACTTGGAACCGAGAGCGGAATTGTGGACTCATCTGAGAGAGCAGGCTCGTAGGGACAAGACGTGCACGGGTCCGGGGCTGTTGTGCCTCCCCTCTCTCTGAGGACCGCGTCCGGATTGATCCCCAAATCCTCATGAATGACGTCCGAGTGGATTCCAGATTTGATTTCTACCTATGTTTACCTAACGTCCGAGTTGATTCCCTTTGCTTGTATAGAGTCAACGAGAGGGTGATGTTTAAATAATGTCTGTGTTGATAACTTCTGCCTGTAGGCTGTAGAGGGCCAGCGAGAGGGTGGTGTTTGCCTGTCGTATGCTGAGGACTTTAGTGCTGCAGTAATCTGTGATCGAATATTGTACGAAATGGAACTATAAAAATTGGAGATTTATCTTTCGATGAGGTGGAAAAATTCAAATAATTCGGTTGAGAAGCTTTTGTCATCTAGTCTTCTGTCAAAAAATCTGAAAGTTAGAATTTATAAAACAGTTATATTACCGGTTGTTCTGTATGGTTGTGAAACTTGGACTCTCACTTTGAGAGAGGAACAGAGATTAAGGGTGTTTGAGAATAAGGTTCTTAGGAAAATATTTGGGGCTAAGAGGGATGAAGTTACAGGAGAATGGAGAAAGTTACACAACGCAGAACTGCACGCATTGTATTCTTCACCTGACATAATTAGGAACATTAAATCCAGACGTTTGAGATGGGCAGGACATATAGCACGTATGGACGAATCCAGAAATACATATAGAGTGTTAGTTGGGAGGCCAGAGGGAAAAAGACCTTTGGGGAGGCCGAGACGTAGGTGGGAAGGTAATATTAAAATGGATTTGAGGGAGGTGGGATATGATGGTAGAGACTGGATTAATCTTGCTCAGGATAGGGACCAATGGCGAGCTTACGTAAGGGCAGCAATGAACCTCTGGGTTCCTTAAAAGCCAGTAAGTAAGTAAGTAGTAATCTGTGATCATGGAATATAAGTAGGGTGCGAATGTTGATGAAAAGTCATCCTCTTATTTTTCACACTAGGACCATGTCCATTAATATACAAATCCTTCCTATGTTAATATCAACGTAAAAAATAATTTCTTATATTGCATTTTTTTATGTTTTTGAACTGATAAGTCAATTTTATTTTTTTTTTTTTCGCAATTTATTGGTCATTCTTAATACTTTGAAGGACTTTTAGATCATTTGGAATGCATTTTAATTTCTTCTTTACCGATAGGTCTGTTAATTCATTTTCTAAGCAAATAGGTCAGTAGTAATTACCTACTGAATAAGTGAATGACAGTGAAGTTTGAGTTTTGTAGTTTGGAATAGACTCTGAAGTCCATCCCTCATTCCACTGAAGGCTTCACTTCACACAACGGAAGTAATATAAACTGCTTAACAACAGATTAGTTTAAGTCAAGTCCCTACAGTCTCGGCTGCGCGGAACAAGGAAACCAGGACAAATTGAACGCTGCGCTTGCCGCCATGATGATGGAGAGCAGATGGATAATAGCAGTACGTAAATCACACACTCTAACGCTGTGATGATCTAAAATTGACAGATTATGACCATTTTCGACGTTTAATGTAAAATTAGGACAAAATAAATATATTCAAAGTTTCATTGAAGTGGGTCAGAGCATTAAAGAAAAGAAAATACTTACTCAGCAATTGATAGAAAACATGCTCATACATCCATAAATAGCCCTACACAATACACATTATACTGGATGTTCATTTCAAAGTGTGTCATGACGTCACTGTTGATGAGTCAGCGATTTGAAGCGAGTTTCAGCTTTTGTGTCAGAAAAGTTGCCTATTAATCAAGGCGTTCAATCTGAACTTGAGAACGTATACGGTATAACTTGAACGTCGTAGCAACAGATGGCGGTCTGTAAGATCTGTGTGCTATCATAACCTCTTTCGAACTGTGTTTTTCGCGGCCAAGTCGTACGCAGGGCATTTGTTATCATCGGTTGCGTACGGCAAAATTCCACAACACAAATCAAATGCTCCGTGTCCATGTTGACCGTCGAAATTAATGTCAACAAATATGTAAATAATCGTCTTAACCCTCTCCCCATATCCCGACAGTAAGAAAAAACTCACCTCAGTACATGTTTCGAAACAGTTCACATTCCTGCCACTACCGGCGTTACCGTACGTATCGGTAAGTATTCTTCTGAATGAACGCCGTACTTGCTAGGCAACTTCTCTGGCAGATAAGTAATACACCTCTGCGGAAGTGTAGGAAGATTGAATTCTCTAGGCTCATCGACTAGCCACATGACGGCATACAGCGAGGCATGACACACTTTGAACTGAACAGCCAGTAGAATGTATAATTTTACGTTAATCAGCATATTGTTAGGTTTCAGAGAATCAAACATTATATTAACATACATTACTCTTAGATCACAAGACGTAAATACATGCACCTTGATTACACAAGTTCTTATTATAATCAAAGACTTAAGTGAAATAAATATGTGATAATCAGTATAGACCTGTTGTTAAGTTTTAGAGAATCGAAAATTATTTTACCGGTACTTTTACACCACAGGACATAAGTAACCACGCAAAATATAATGCGCAAAGGTAGCCAAATTACATTGAATTTATAAGTCATTCTTCAATTAATAAAGGGAATGCTATCAATTATAAAAAGTAGTCTACCAGTACCTAATACATTGCAAATACCGGTAATAGATAACATGACCTAAAAACTAAACATTGTGCAAAATAAAAAAACATACTTTTTATGAGTGGATTTTTTTTTACATACTGTATTGCTATTTTAAATAAATAAATACGTATCATTGCTTGCGGACTGATAGTATCTAGATAAGGTGTGTGAGAAAGTTTTGTGTTTATTTGGTTTCACTTATAGATGTGAACAGTTATTTTCTATTACGAAAATAAACAAATCTCAAACAAGAAATGATGGGCTTTTAACGGCAGTTCTTCTCATAGCTTGTGCTAATACAGTTTCTCCAAATCTTGAGAAATTGAGTAATATGAATTAATGTGCAACAGACATGTTTTGTTTTTTGTTTAAGGAAGTGTTTCATTACTTTGTGTTCTTATTCAGTTTGGTAGAATAACATTTTCTTTTGAAACATATAGTACGTACGAAACTTGAATAAACCGGTTTTCGTGCACTCTATAAGCACACTTCTCTCGTAGTAGGGCATACACCGTGAAAGCACAGTCTAGTATATACAGTCGCGAAGCTCAATACGTAGTAAATATGCAAACATTAGATAGTTGCTCACCACTAGGATCGCTAATATCGCCTCATTACAGGCAATGCAAAATAGTACCGTCACAGTCTATTGTTTCTAGCACCCTCAAAACTCAAGCTTCGTGACTGTATATAGTAGACTGTGGTGCAAGCACAGAGTGCAAAATTCTGCCCAACCCTGCTCTAAATCTCCTACATAAATACACGCCTTCAGTAATAGAAACTCCACACTAGATGGCATCAACAACGATGTTAATTCCGAGCATTGAAAACAGGGTTTAAGCAGACGTTCCCTCAACACGACACAGTTAACCAGCTTTGAGTGAAATCAACAGTAAATAGAGAGCAGTGAACCGTCAGTGCAGTGTACCTACTCCAATTTTACGAACATTATCCGTATAAGTTAATGTTAATAGTGTTTTATTACTACAAAATATCACATCGACAATTCAAAAGTACGACTGAAGACGTGAATTAGATACAAGGTGAGCACTAAAATGACATATTATCTAGTACTAAAACTACATATTATCTGGCACTAAAATTACATATTATCTATAGGCCTATATATTTGTGTGTCAATGCTTCCTCTACCTGCAAAGACGATATCCATTGCATTTACGATACAGCTGGGGCAAGCCTCCGCTGCCCCCAAGATACCTTCGCCATAACCCTTCTATACAGACCGTCAAAAACCAACATAATGCATAACAAACATAGATAAAATTGTCAGAGTTAACAATAATGCCGTCCACACCTGTGGAGTAACGGTCAGCGCGTCTGGCCGCGAAACCAGGTGGCCCGGGTTCGAATCTCGGTTGGGGCAAGTTACCTGGTTGAGATTTTTCCGAGGTTTTCCCTCAACCCAATACGAGCAAATGCTGGGTAACTTTCGGTGCTGGACCCTGGACTCATTTCACCGGCATTATCACCTTCATTTCATTCAGACGCTAAATAACCTGAGATGTTGATACAGCGTCGTAAAATAACCCAGTAATAAAAAAAAACAATGCCTACGAGATTTGAGAGTAGTTCAAAAGTGGCACATGTGAACAGCTGGCGTCTTCTACGCAATTACCACACGCCCGCTCCGGTATTGTGCACTTCAGCCTACTTTGATCTAAAGGTACCAGTATTTTATTCTTCGGACTTCGTACAAAATTACTGGAAAAGTATCACACTTCAAGCAAAATGACATCATTACAATAAACTGCATCATAGTTCTGTTTAATAGTAAAACATAAAATTTACTACGGGATATAAACTCCTAGTCATAAGAAATCTCACGACAATATTATGAGAAAGTATTTTAAAAAGATAATCATGAAAGCAAGTTTTGCTGCTGTTCGATATTAACCTTTCGCTGTCAAAATGTAGGCTACATCGAGCAATGTTATACAAAAACAACAATTATGATTTAAAAACTTTCCGCGTATCTGCATTACATTCGTCATATGAAGTCTTCACGTTTAGCCAGGTTTTTTTAGAAGAGTTCTACTCCTTGCTTTGCGATTTTGTTAGTCTATGTCAATCGAGCCTGTGTGTAATGTGTCATGTATATATACACTGCACGCGAACATTAATATGGTTGTTTCATAATATCGCGCTACCCAATATTATCTCATAGGCTATTTCCACGTAAACAGTGAAGAGAAGAATTGGAATGCTTGGTTCTAAACCTCGGACGCAATATCAATACAGAGTGTAAGGGGTATAAGTTCTGTCCTTTTCACAGTCGTTGTGAACAGTTTACAGCAGTGGTCGTCAGCACTCTCTGAAATGTGCAAAGTGTAAGCGGTGCCGTCCCGTGTGCACCGTCGTGCAGCAGGAAGCGGTAAAGAGCATACCCGCTAGCAGCTACGAGTGCACCATGGTGCACCAGCGAATAGGGATTACAAAGAATGGACATTGAGCGAATTTTCCTGTGTTTTGTTTCTCTGTGCGCCAGCGTTTAGTTCCACTTTCAAGCGCTAGAGGTTAGTGTAATCGAACATACGCTAAGATAATAATTGAGAACAGAGTTGAGACACAGGATCCAAACATCGCCTACCTTATTGCATAATCCAGTAACGCTTTGCTTCAAATACATTCAAGTTAACAGCTTTTCCTTATTTCTCAGTGACAAACTAGTTGTAATAATAATATTTTATATTTCAGATATAATAAATTATATTATAAAATAATATAATACATTATAAAATTAAGTATCGAATTCGTTTAATATTTGTATATAATATAATATAGGTATATGGTTTTACTTCTCGTAACAGTTTTGTTTTTCCATTTTCAGCGCTATCAAATCATTACATATTTTAATTGTTGTTGGGGTCAACGTCTCAACTCTTATTATAAAGGAACTCTAGAGTCTAGATATTACAGTTAATGGCGGATTTATTATTTTATGGATCCAATTTATTTTATTTGAGTACATAATGTACCTAGATGTATTAATTATATGTGTTATATTTCCGCTGTGTAGACTGCTAGTTGGTGTGATGTCAGCGCCAACTCTAGGGAGAAAGCAGAATCTCACGCTTTAGCTGGCTTGAAGGTCATTGAAATCAGTCCGGCTACATCAAAGGTTCCGACGCGAAGTGTCCATTCTTTATAATCCCTATTCGCTGGGTGCACTGTGTTTTCCGCGGGTAAGTGACGCTAGCCCCAGGGTGCTCTGCGTACATAATGTGTTGAAAGATTGGGTGGAAGAAGTTGCCGATGATAATTGGAAAGCTCGGCCTAAATGGTGTAAGGTGATATTGAAATGTTCAGATTTAATTATCCATACGATTTTGCATAGAACATTGAATGTACAAAGTGACACACACTTTCCATAATTTAGTCTACATTTTTATAAAATTCTCTAACTCCTAAAACTGTATAGTTTGTATTTCAAATTTGGAAGTGAAGTGTTAAGAAAAATATGGAGTTTTTCAACTACAGTTCAGCGGTTTTTTTTTAAGCTTGTGCAGCGGTAAATGGAATTCTGAGTTGGCAACACTGCACCTCTCCCTCATGCCGTTCAGAACAGTTCGGCTTCAGTATTCGTGGCGGACATATTAAAATCTCTATGTAGCATCGAGCCTTGCGATATAGAATTTAATAAATAAGTAATGTCCAACTAATAGATATTTATACAAAAGTTGGATATTTACAGTTAATAACTTACTAAATTGTCACATAAAATATTGGCCGCGATCAGTATGTTATGAATTAAAAAGATATCGCAACAATGAGTATCAATTATTCCTGACTGCATGATGCGTTGAGGAAGGTGGTAATGGATAGCCAACTTCACAAGGCCGAAAAAGTAAACTGGTGTGATTCTGTCTTCCGGTGACATTTGCATTAAAAGTAAATAAATAAATAGAAGTAACCTATAGGTAAATGAGAAGTACTGTGCTGTTGATATCAGTTATTTTTACTTCATTTACATACAGTATACATACCTTAAGGAAATGGAATGATTTTACTGGACATTATGATATCTTGGTACTACTGTAAAGTAGTGTGTCGATCGTCCTCGTCTCCTTGTGTGATTAAAAGATAATGCAGCAATAACCCCAAAATATCTGCATCTCATAGGAAGGGGAGAATCTCCATTGTGTGAGTGCCAACAACAGTTGGGAGAAATAAACCATATGTTCTTTCAATGTCAACTCCATAAACAATCCATAGACGAACTAATACACGACATCAGCCAAAAACTAGGATTGGGACCCTGGAAGATTCCAGAGATATTAGTCGAAAATGAAATCCAGATAGGAAAACTCTTATATACCCTCATGAAAATCTGTAAAATGAAAATATATATATAAAAAAAACACAGTCAGACTCTCAATATACTATGATATTACAGTGAAAATTGTGCTCACAAAACACGACGCCAAAATCGAATGAAAGAGGATCGATATAGCGTCAGAAAATAAAAGAAGAAGAAGAAAGAAGAAGAAGATGTGATTAAAAGCGCGGACGCTCGGTGGGTGATATTTCAGTGAATGGTGAAGTGTTAACTTAATACATATCATGCAAATATATCGTAATGTGTGTGTGGTGAAAAATTGGAAAATACATAGCTTCCAAGGAATTTCTTCGCGAGTTGAGAGGTTAGTTTAATGTTTATAATTATTATAAAACATATATGGCTCCTATGGCCTTGTAGTGGCAAAAAAAAAAAAAAAACCGGACCGACGGAATAATCAAAATCCCCGAAATGAACTGCTGCGCATGCCGCCCGCATTCACAAGATAGCGAGTAATCTATTGAAATTGTTGTAGTTTCGACTGCTGACTTAGCCCATTTCGAAAGCCATTACAAAATAAGCTGGTAAAATTCATGTTCTGGGAATAATAAGTTAATTAAGTAGTAAAATATCGCTGCAATCGAAAAGTATTGGGAATAAATTTGAATAAGGAACAAAAAAAGTTTCCTTCCCAGGCAGGATTCAACCACGAAAGCATGGATAAATATATAATAGGATGCGAAACTGCGGACAGCACGATCTAGAAGCGGTATTCTGAAATAAGGTGATCAGCGCCCGACGTCGTAGGTGGTAAATCATAGAACTACGTGAGGACCAGCGTTTCCACTCTCCGATACGAAGTAGTCAGAACGTTGGCCGATGACCAGCCAACAGCGTTAAGAAGGCAAGATGGATTCCAGAAAAATGCAAAAGATTCGAGGAAGATGCTCAGCGCCTGGATGCAAGACTGTTAATACTGTGGGAGGGAAGCATTTTTTCTATTTTCCTCAGGAACCTATGAGGTAAGCTTTAGTATTATTATTGTGTCCTGTGTAGCCTAAACCTTACACTTGAAAACAATGTACTTTTTGGTGAAGTAGGTTAGACGAGCTGTGCATTGCTTTCTGCTAGTTTATTTAGGATTATAGTAGGAGTATAAATTTAGATGGTTCCGAAATTCAGTCAAACTGTAACGAAATGTGAAATATTGACGAAAAAGAGCAAGAAGGCTGAAAATGAAACCTCGTAAACCTGAATTGTAGCATTAGGCCACATGGCTGCAAACTAAAACCACGTGGTTTTTAGTATAAACATCTCACAGTTATGGAAAATAAAATTATGCCTTCTTTGATGTAGTTAGCCATTCTGGAGAAATTCTCAATCATGTGTAGTAGTAATAATAATAATAATAATAATAATAATAATAATAATAATAAGCTTAGGCCTAATATTTAATTTAGTTTTACCCAATATCTGTTGCTGCTACCAGTTTTCCTATGGTCACTCACCACCTAGTGATGCGCATTAGACATCTCTTAAAATAACACAAATGCAGCAGATAACTTATTATTTTTTTCCCCAATTTTTGCATGATTTCTATTCAATATTTCTTCTACTTTATCTCATTAGTAATTGTAATCCATTGCTTTAGGTGTTGGAAGTGGCTCCGATTTTGTGGGCTAGAGGACCGGTATCGAGTTGCCGCACATGCCACACACACAGGTTGAGAATCTGCATGGACCACTTCATTGAGTCTGACTATTATAGCTCTTCACAAAAAGTGATACTTAAGCAAACTGCAGTGCCCACTGTTCATGCTAATGGATTAGTGGTGCCATTAAACCCTAAAATCCGGAGCCCACCATCTAGCCCAGTTATGCCTCGAGCGACCTTATCACCGGGGTCTACCCCAACTTTCAGGCATCACAAGACTTTGCGGACGTATGGTAGGAGGGCGAAGATTGATTCTGCAGCTGCTGAAGGTAGTTAGTACACTAGCAATGTTTTTATGTCATTCATGTTTAAAATTTCCGATTTCATTACTCTTTTCTTTATTTTCAGGTACGCGTAGTCTCATAGGTTTACAAGCTGCAACTGAGTAGGCTGCAGGCTTGGCAGCTATGCCTCAAACAATTCCTGCTCCTATGAGTACTCCAGCTTCAAAGATTACTGCTTCAACGGCATATGCCGGGATGAATAAAGATGCATGCCAACAAGGTAATTATTCCACTTAGTCAAGTTTATGGATTTCAAGGAATGCCTTAGTTTCTCATCAGCTGTTCTTACATTACATGTTTCAAAATACATAATTAATTATGTTTCGTTTTTTTTTGTGATTATTACAGGGAACAGTATGATTGGTGAACAGCTGAGGGGCTATCAGCAACCATCGCTCCTATTCAATGTGGTTCCCACAGCTGAAGGTAAGCGATACTGTCTTGTGAGCCTGGTAACATGCTAGTAGTCATTTAAGTTAATTGCCCCCTGCCATATGTCTGCAGTTTTCATACTTCATTCTTTTACAGTAGCGAATAATAACAAATCCTCTTAACTACAGGGCAGGGTGTTTATCTTGTTATATATCGATCGTCCAGTTCAAAAGTGCGACAACTCAAAAATTGCCATTTTTTAGTTATTTATACTACTGAAAGCCCCTTTCGGAGCTCTTTCCGATTCAATATTGAGATAAGTCATATTTACAACCAAAAAGAATAAAAACGAAATAAACTGCTTTAGAAGTAATTATAACTATGGACTTTATTAATTCATTATTACTACATTTCGAAATCTATTAATAATGAACTGGAAGATCGTGATATACTCTTCCTGAATACTGACTCAGTTCTAATTGTCGTGGTTATGAACCACAAATCTGTCCCTTTTTAGGGGATTTATTTGAAACTTTCAACTGAAGATATCTCAAAACTTGTTTTTTTGAGTTGTCGCACTTTTGAACCAGACGATCGATATTGCAACTGATATCCTGACAAGTCTCCCTGGCACACGAAGTACACTATCATTCCCTCTTACTGACTTCTCTTTAATATCCCAACACCTCTGCTGATTATCCCTTTCTGTTAGTGTCAGTTGTCCTCTATGGCCCAGCCTATTAGCAAAAAAATATTTTATATTACATTACAACGAACAATTCAGATTAACACAATCAAATTTGTTGCAGCATTAAACTTTTGGATTGTTACTATTACTTAACATTTATATGAGTTATAATTTATACAGTTAAGAGCAGTTTGAAATGAATGGAGCACAAAGTCTGTTCAATTCTTGCTTCAATTTAATTTATCATTTATTTCCTTAGATACTGACATGAGTACATCCAAGATGGAACAGTTTCCTTCAGCTTCAGCTACACCTCCTTCCAAACCTCCTTCCAAACTTGGTAAATATTGATCACATTTTGATGTATTGTCAATTTTGTAGTATGTTATATAGCCTATCCATGGCTTGCATGCCTTTTGTTAGGCCTACATTAACTTAACAAGGCTAAAGGTGTTGTCACGTTTCATTTTTTATTTAAAATAGTTCCCAGCAATTAGATTAATCTGAAGTTAATTTCGTAATCTTTAGGTCCTGGTGTTGCAAAACGAAAACTTTTCTCGAGTCCTCACTTCTCATCTTCACCCAGGAGCAACAAACTAAAAATGGCAGCTCTGAAAGCAAAGGTGAAGAGACTGCAGAAAAAATTGCAGTGTCTTTAAAGTAGTGTAAATAGCTCATATTGTGTGTAACAAAAAGGTATAATATCATATTGGTGGAAAGTTCATAGCTTTTTTTATTATTTTTTATTTTTATTTATTTATTTTTTTTTTGCCCCAGAAAAAATGTTTTTAAGCAAATGTTAAATATATTGTGTAATTGTAGGGAGCAAAGTTACAGTATGTGGTACATGTGTGTGTATGTAAGAGAGATATTTGACTTTGGAAGTTGGGGGTTAACATACCTTCAGTTCACCTAGTAAACTTTTTTGCCCAACATAATGCAGTAAGTGATGCAGCTCATGTATTTCACTCTGACCCTCAGTACATACAACATTTTGGTATACGTTACCGTTATGTGTATGCCAAACAACAATGTCTAAGAACCTTAGATGTGATCCTAGAAAAGTGTTCTAAAATGTGTTGCAAAATAGTAGATAGTAATATGACAGTTTCAATTATCAAACATTTTTTTGTAGTATCTGAAATCTGATTAATGTAATATGTATCTAGTCAGCGATGTATGGAACGGAGGGGGGAAAGGAATTGGCCACTCTTACTCATTACCTCCTGCTCTGATTGTCCCATGAGTGTTACTTGTAGGGTCCAAACCTGTTTTTGGACAGTTGACTAACCAATAGTTGATGGGTCCAGGCAGACAAGGGGACAAACCATAAATTTTGATACGTAGGATATCTCATTGGAATGTGAAGAAATATGTTCTGACTAAACTATATGACAACACATTATTCAAATGGTATCATTTACATCTGTAAACGAGCACAGATGGCAGAGCATTCCAAAATATAAATATATAGATGTGGCTTTTTCTCTTATCCGACTGGGCCCCACAATTTCAATTATTCAATTTGTTGTATAGACTTTACCAATGTACTGCACACTAAATATGTAAGTGTATCTGTGTGTATAGGATTACCAGATGTTCTGGATTTCGCTTGACATGGACTGCATCCTGCCAGGGTTCGTAAAAATCAGAAATTGTCCTGCTTTTCTTTCTTGCCAATTCCCAATGGACAAAAGAGAGTAACTATTGAGTTGGGGTCCATTAGAGGAATTATGTGTGTAAAATCCTTGCTCAAACAAGTCGAGTCACCAGAGAAGTATTAACAATCCGAAAATTAAATAAGGTAAAAGCTAATTTAGAATCCGTATACTTCAATTCTATTCATGATAATAGTTTTGTATCAGTTTTATTGTACAAAGACAAACAAATTACCTAATTATGTAACAGAATGTAAAAAGACGTCACGTCAAGTATCAAGTTAGTCTATTATGCCCTGCTTTTATATGGAAAATTCTTTTTCATTTAAAATGACCTGCTTTTAAATTGTTACAGTCTGGTAACCCTAGTGCACATGTAGTGTATGTTAAACAGTGATATGATGGACCTTGTCAAAATTGTGTTGTTGAATGTATTGTAAAATAGTATACAGTAATATAGTAATTTCAATTATGTAACTAGTTTTTGCAGACTTAAAGTGCACTATACACTATTACCTAAAGAATAAAATCCCAATTATCTAACCTTGTTTTCTTTTATTTTCTGTCCCTGTTTGGCTGTATTTTAATTAGTTACATTGTAAGGTAGTGTAAAATAGACCGTCTCTTCCAACTATTGGCTCCAATAACAATTTTCAGTGAAAGATGATGTGAGGAATAAAAATTTTAAAGCTTTACTTTAAATTGAGGGTTTGGGGCGGGGGGGGGGGAGGAGGAATATTTACTGCATATAGTTTAACTTTTCGCCGCTAGGCGCGCTGCTAGATACGCGGAGTAATTAGTTATTATTTTCGCTACTTGGGTGCGCTGCTGGATGCACGGAGTAGTTACTCTTTTCGCTACTTGGTGCGCTGCTAGATGTAATAACGCCTCTAACCGCATATAGATGGCAGCACGATCAATTCTACAACAGCGCCTCTAGTATGTGTTACGGGAAACTCAGTGAGTTTCGCATCCTATTATATATTTATCCATGACGAAAGTCTTAGTTACCAGTCTATCTTGGCTCTGGAGTGAACAAGGCTCTGAAGTCAGCTACAAGGGTCGGTCCGGTTTTTTTTTGCCACTACTGTACATAAAAACGGAAATTCACTAATAATTCATGGCACCAAAAATAAGTAGTGGAAAAACCAAATACTAAGATACGGTTAATTTATTGATTCCTTCATAACATTATAGCTTGACTTCTTATGTTCATAAGGACTGCATTTTATTCATAACTAACATATAATAATGATGATGTTCATGGCAGCATTATTACATGAAAACGAAGACTGATAAAGAGGAAGAGGTGACCATGATGGATGTGTACAAAGAGTTCAATGAGAAGATAGCAGAAAGCCACAAAATCCTGCAGTTCAAATCCCGCAAAGTTGACGCAACTACACATTTGATATTCCAGGAGTACCTAGAGGTTGTATACCCTGTAAGTAATGGGAAGGAAAGTTCTTTCCGTGACATTGATTCTTACATGAAAGGAGAATTAAAAATAGTGGTTTCACAGAAAGATACACGAACAGACTGATCCAAATTTTGGCATCATTTCTAATGAGAAATGTTATTACTCATGGGTTTCATACAATTGTTGTGGAGATGTAATATAATACCAATTTGTAAAATCTTTCACAGCTCTGATTTAGCTTTTGTATGTTCACAGGTTGTCTCATGCTTGCTCAGGAGGGATTATGTATATAGACGAATCCAAAATTTTCAGTTTGCATAAATATTCAACAAGACAGACGTGTTCTATTTCTAAATTAACTGTTGCTACTTCTTTCCTTGGTTTAAATACGTTTTCCTTGCAAATTTTTTGTCCAGTGGTTCCTTCTCTTACCTTACACGAGTTTTGTGTAATAAAAGTAGTTTTATTGCATTTCATTTTTAATGTTATAATATATTATAATAACGACATTTTCTACTTAGAATACAAATTGGACTGAGAAATATTTCTGCATTAAGTGTAAAATGAACAACCATAACAAGCATTGATTGTTTATGTGCAGGCTAATCAGCCAATGGTACAAAGTGATCTGCAGGTCGAGGTATTCAGCCATGTGTTTGGCACCAATACAAGTGCACTGGAGCATTTACTGTGGGGCCTTGCTGGCTGGACCTGTCTGCTGGTGCAAAGTCGAGGTGCGTACCAAAGATTCAAAAGGGAGATGTCTGGGCTGGTATTTTTACTATTTAACATTTTCAATTAATACTCATGCTATAAATAGGGGTGTGATTTTTTAGTATTAACAATATACACGAAATGTGTTAAAAACTTAATTCTATGCATGGAACATGCAATTCCCTTAATGGAAGTACAAAATTAAGTGGAATATATCCGCGAAACTAATAGAAATCAATTAAATTACTTCAATAATCATGATATTTTCAATAAAAAGCAGATTTCGTGGAGAATTCGCACGAAAAAAGACTCTGTCTTTCAAACAAAACGTAAATTTTTTTTCGTTACAAGATATAGATGAACATTTCTATGTATTTGACCCTTCAGCATTATGTGCCTGTGACATTTGGCGACAATGTATGCATAGTTTCAAGGACTACTTCCAGGGAACAGCGCAAGCAGACAATGGTCATTTCTCTTTCCCGCAACAACTGCCTTTCCATTTAACATGAAATAAGCATATTTTGGCTGTCTGAGAAAATTGCTCCAATGTCTGGTATTTTGAAAAGGCTTAAAAGATCTTTGCCTATATCTTGTCTCTTGAATGGATATTATGCTTTTATCCATTCTCATGTAATGTATATGTAATTTATTTGGGGACATAATAAGAAAACTGCTTTGAGACCTTTACAAATTATTCAAAATAGAGCTTTAAGAAATTTATTGGGTTTTCATTATTTGACTCCAGTTAAATATCTATATCAATTTTCTTTCGTTCTACCAGTTGAATCAATTATCAAATTAGGTGCTGCTATTTTCATGTACAAAGTTATTAACAATTTAATACATAATAATATTACATTTCAGTTTAATAAAGATGTACATAGGCCTACTTATTTAACAAGACAAAAAGACAATATATTTTTTTCTCAGCATAGCTCCGTAACTTATGGAATGAAAGGACTTAACCATTTTTAACAACTTTTAACCAACTTCCTTTAGAATATAAACTTTTACCAAATTGCCCGTGTTTTAATATGTTTTTGGGAAGATTATTTATTTTAATTCTCAGTTGATTTATTTATTTCATGGTTTAAAACTTTTTCTTCTTTCTGCCCAAAACTTTGTTATCTTACTATTTGTTCTTATTTTGCTTTCTTTCTTTCATACATTCTTGTGTTATTGTTTGTTTTCACAGAATGTGGTTTCATGACTTTACAATTACATTGTATAACATATGTATGTTCTTGTATAGCCCCTACATATGAGTTATACTCGTTGGGCCATACTCAATAAATTAAAAAAAAAAAGCCAGTGCTGTCACCCCTCGCAGTCCAATGAAATTGAATTATGAATTTAATTAAATTACTGTACTTGGTTCACTCGTGAAACTTTATAAACTATACAAGACTCCATAATATGTCATCTACATGGGCAGGCTGAAGAGAGTGGAAGGAGTATATCTTTCAGAGAAAAAATTATGGAAAGTTTTCAACCCACAAACTAACTAAAGCTGAAGCTGCAAAGGTGGAAAAACAGGATGTACAAAAGACTCTAGTGACTTGCATGACATGTCCTTTAAAAATTCAATCAGCGAATCAGAAGATTCCTGAACCAGCTTATTCTCAACATCAAAATACGGAATTCCCAGCTGAATTGAATTCAAACATAGACATATGAATTTATTAAGAGAACTTCATATATCTTACCTTGTGCCTACATTCCAAATGTACAAAAATACATACGATTATTACCTTAAAAACATAGAAATACACGATAATAAATCAAAGCAAGAGTGGTTTTGTTATCAAAAGTCGGAAATTAATTACAGTTCATGACCAACATTTCGTTGTTTCTTATTAGGACAGTTTTGTATTGTAAAAACTTCTTTCACTTCACACTAGTGGTGCTCCCATGGTGAAAGGGGTCAACCCCTCCCCTACCAAAAAAAAAAAAAAAGGGAGAAAGAAGAAACTTTTTATTGCCGTGACATGACTGCAGGGTGCGAATTAAGATTTCTGATGAGGTAGGCATAGAATGCTAGATAGAGAATACCGTGCATAAAATTATTATTACCCTCATTCGATACAGCTCAACGCTTGGTCACACTGAGTTGCTTGTCTTGCATTTTGATCATAATAATAATAATAATAATATTCATGAACAGGCTTAAGATTATATATGTAATTCCTAAGTTATTGATTGTTGTCAGCTTGCCGGTGATGATAATACATCAATATTATTTTCTTTGCTTACTTTATAGCTACTTTATAAAGTATACTCGTATTAAAACAATTATATTATATAGAAGTTATCCCTGGCAGGGATATTAATATAAATTTATGAGAGGGGGATAACTTTTCAATGGGGGGAAATCCCCCCCCATCCCCTCCGTTAATTCGCACCCTGCATGACTGTACCTATTATTGTGGAAAGTGTGTGATCTGTGAAATATTTACTGTACCACATTTTCTTAAATACCCTGCACACTTTTTTCCGAAATACACAAGTAAAAAATACGAGAGTGTGGCTTATTCGAAATGAAGTTGGCAACATTGCCCAATTTTCTTCCTGCACAATTCCTAAGATGGTAGCACTTGTCATTATCTTTCCATGTGGGTATTTCAATTCTTAACATTGTTAAATGGCATTTGATTAACATTATGTGTGTCAGAATAAAGTTCAAGTGTATAGTTTGTGCGTCTTATATTTTCAATGGATCCTTCTCCCTTTTGTTGAAAGATGTGAGTAGTAGTTAGTTCCATTGTAAACCATAAATAGAATGTGTAAACATTTTGGTACTCAGAAGTTTCACTATATTTTTGTGGTGGTAATGTTGATAGAAGTTTCATTCTAGTCCACAAATAAAATTAATAATACTTTTAACATCATTTTATGTTAGTAGTGCAGATAGACATTCCACTCTTTTCCATGAATGTAATATATTACCTTCAGTACTGTATCTAGAATTTTCATATAATTTTATGGTGGCAGTGTCGATACTTACTTACTTACAAATGGCTTTTAAGGAACCCAAAGGTTCATTGCCGCCCTCACATAAGCCCGCCAGTGGTCCCTATCCTGTGCAAGATTAATCCAGTCTCTATCATCATACCCCACCTCCCTCAAATCCATTGTAATATTATCCTCCCATCTACGTCTCGGCCTCCCTAAAGGTCTTTTGATAGTAATTTTATTTTTCTGTACCTGAAATTTTCACTTAATTGCTATTGTGACATTTGCGCATGATGTTGCAGCCTTCACGAGACCATCACACATGGCCTGGCCATTTGACTTCAATGCTGCATCATCACGCTACCTCTCCACAAAGCTGGAGAGGATGGATACAGAACAACCCCTTCCGGGCTTCTTCCTGGCCAAGCTAGACCCTGACCTAATCATGGGTCACGACTTCATGGCTATGGGCTGGCACCGCATGAATGTTAACAAGATTCCACAGTGGTCCAAGCTTGGCAGACTGCGTAGAGCCAACATACAGACCAAGAAGGTGTGTGAACTAATTGGTTTCGTTTGCTGTACTATTGGCTGTTATTCTGTTATTACATGGGACAGGAAAGAAACTAATGCAGCAATAATTTATTTTAAAGATTACTTTACTATAAAATAGCTTCAAAGGGTTTCAATCAATCAATCCAATCAATCAGTCTTCTTAATGTATCCAGCTGTTTGCTGATAACATAAAGTCCACTGTAGTCTATTCAGTTGTTTTTCACGAGAAATGAATATTTTGATCAGTGTTCACTATAGATGCCTGTTGCTATAGTCCTGACGCTGTTATTTCCGGCGTGACTCTGCCTCTTTGCTTACGTCTTAGAAAGTGAAGGCTCTATAAAGTCTAGGTAGGTATTATCATTAGCCATTTTTGTTCTTACGTTGCCGAGCTACCATACGAGGAATCTATTTGCAACACCATTAAACATTATCATGTCGTAACTCCTATGATAATAAATCAAACGCAATGTAATTCAGCAAATAATTGAGCAGCAAATAACGTCTTCGTGTGCTTTCTGCGAACGCCAACTAAAGAGCTAAAATGGCGGGCGATTATATTAACTATTTATCGAGCCTTAAGAAATGAATCAGCGAATCACAATACGCACACGTTTAAATGTAGCTGACCTGCAACGCGATTGGCTGCCGGAAATTAGAGCGACGGGACTTTAGTAGCCAGAGTTGGGGTGTAGTCAATATATACTGGAGGGCTGTGTCTTCTGCAACTGGTACTGATGATTTTAATTTACTTCTTTTGTGGTTTATGGATGGACAGTATAGAAGAATGTGTTCCAGATCTTCATCATGATTATTACACCACAGACAAGTAGGATTATCAGAAAAGGTTTCAAATGTGGTGAAATGTATGTGGGGTGGGGAGGGGGAACCTGCTTCTTATTTTTATTGGAATTGCGATATTTTCATGCCTCTGCACATATGCTTTCTGTCATAGAGTCCATCCTCTTCATGTATTTTCTGAGTGATATCATCTGCCCCAGATTATTGATATCAAACTGATATTAACCATTTGGTGCCCACAAAGTATACACTCATGATTTCTATGATAGAGCTCATTCTAATCATGTGTTTTCTGAGTTGTATTATATCCCCGGGATGTATGTTTAATTCTGTCAATATATAAATTCATGTACTGGAGCCATTTCCTGTGTTAAATTTAACAAGGAAAACGAGATTTTGTCTTTCTTGCACTATTGATAAAGCACAGAGATGAGTGGATCATCACTCACGAATATGGTATCATAATTTTATTCTTTTAAATATAATTTATCATGTTTGTAGGGACGCACATTCAACCTGGAGAAGAATGTGATGTGTGGCCGTCTTGTGTGTGATGTGAAGATATCTGCCAAAGAGTTGATCCGCTCCAGGAGTTATGATTTGGGTGCACTCTGTGAGAATGTAAGACTGTTCACCAACACAATAATTAGTTGTTTAATGACTCTTTTCAATTTAAAGACTGTATAGCTTAAGTGAAATGCTACATTTGGGGTAAATGTTCTTAATTTTTGCTTTCTCATTATACGGAATATACAGTGTTCGAAAATTTCTTGGTAATGCAAGTTTTAAACTTTCCTCATACTAGAAAAGTGGTTTTTGGCATACTGTCTACACTGATCTCATAAATTACCTATATTGATTGGGTATTCATATTCAATATCTAAGACTCAGTTTGAGAGTGATGGATGCAAAACAATTTTTAGTAAAAGGTTAATCAACCTATTTTTGAAATCAAAAATGCAGTGGCTCTCAACTTCAAGAATCATCAAATGGTTACCTCTGTAATTTTTTGTATTACCGTATTTTCTTGAATCCTACAAATTTTTATAATGTATTTCTGCTGGAGCATTAATCCATTGAAACTGAATTTACCTCACTTGACTTTATATTAAGATGTGCTACTAAAAAAATGTTTGCAATGGGAAAATAATGTAACAGCAAAATAGTTTTCGTTTGAAATAGATGGAGGCTCTTAAAAGGTCTGAGTACGATGCTGTATGTATTTGTAACCAGGTGTTGCACGTGAAAGAAGAAGAACAGGCTGAGGTGACCATTGATGAAGTGAAACGTCTGTATGGGGCATCACAGTCACTTCTGCAGCTCATCTCCTGCACTATGCAGGATGCTGCTTACATCATCCGACTCATGTGTGAGCTCAACAGATGCCCCTTGCTCTTCAGATTACAAACATTGCTGGTATGTAGAGATCAAATCAGTGTGCTACATAAAGGTACGGTCGCACGTCGCTACATTTGCTGTGCAACTTTTGTACTGCAGCTGTAAAAGTTGTGTGTCATGTTGGCACATAAACCAAAAGTAGCACGCTGCACGCTACATTTCATGCTGCACAACCCGAGCACTGCAAAAGTTGCAACTGGAGGTTGCGAGTCTGTTCACACACAAGGCGCTACTTTTGCAGCCACAGTCTAGCTGCAGCTTTTCATCTCCATGTTGACTTTTCAATATACATTTTGTGGTTATGTTCGCATTAAAGTTTCGGGTTATGAAACTAATGCGATACCTTACTTACCTATTATTTGCTTTTCTGTCCTAACTAGTATTCAGAAATTGGCATTATTTTTACTTTAAAGTTATTAAAAAACGCCTTTATACTTAAATGATAACCAAGTAACCAATGTTGGCAACTCTCCTGTTGGAAACCATGCTACGGAAAATTAAAAAAAAGGAATTATATCTTCAGTAAATATACTCTGACTGTGTTGTACATTTAGTAATTGTTACAAAGCATTTATTTTCATCACATTAAAATATATCCAAACAATAAAAAGTATCGTTGACACATTTGGGTGGCAACACTGGTTGCAACTGCTGCACAAGTTTCAACAAAATTGGTATCAAAAATGCTGCAGCTGCAACCTTGAGAACCCTGTTCATATATCGCTACTTTTAAGCTGCGCACAGCATGAAAAGGTAGCAGGCAGCAGGTTCGGCTTTGAAGCTGGGTACATGGTTCTAATGAAGTACATTGGTAGCAACATAAAACATGGGGGCATGAGATAGTTACTACTGTTATAAATTCACTTCAATTAAAGTCCCCAATTAAAAAAAAAGTTTGGCAGCCGCTACTTTTTGGGTTGCATCATTGTTCACATATCACAGTACAAGAGTTGCGCAGTTTTTTGTACTGCAGCGCTGCAAAAGTAGCGACGTGTGACCGTACCTTAACTGATTATCTAATTGGGCATGAGGCAGAGAATTTAATTTGTGATGTAATCATACGCAGGTAATGTGATGTCACAAACACTGATGGGTGGACGCTCAGAGAGAAATGAATTCCTGCTGCTGCATGCCTTCACTGAAAAAAACTTCATCGTACCTGACAAGTAGTAAGCCAAGGAGCAGGTGGACGAATTCGACATGGATGAATCAGCTGTTCAAAAGAAAGGACGGAGTGGAAAGAGGAAACCAGCATACACAGGGGGTCTCGTGTTGGAGCCACGCAAGGGGTTCTGTGACAAACTGATCCTGCTCACTGTATCCCAGTATCATCCAGGAATACAACTTCTGCTTCACCACGATCAGTCTGGGAAGAGTGGCATCAAAAGGCAATGAGGATGAGGTGTAGTGTATCTCACAGAGAAAACTAGGATAAAGTTGTACCACTCTGAGGAACAATCCATTTTTATGAAGTGCCTCCTCCCCTTCCCCCCATTGGCAGAGCTCTTAACTTGTCGTTATTATTCAATTTTTTTGACATGAATTGATTACGAAAAATGTCACGAAGGTGATACATATTTTATTATTATTCAGCAGCTAGTATCAAGCAAATTTACGTCCTAACCTCACTTAATTTATGTTGTCCTAAAGGGTTATTACAAGATTCTCATTCTAATGAAGTCTTCCTGATAGCCTGGAAGTGTTGTATGACCTTTCTGCGCTATACAAGAATATTGAATTGTACTATAGTTACTGTGCAGTAGTACTGTTGTAGTTGAGGACCCTACTATAAAAAGATAGAAAATAAAATACAATAAAATAGCGAATTGGTTCGTTGGAGAGGTGTGGGCATAATATTTTTTCTGGAGTATTTGAGAGTTATTCAGAAGTCCATGAAACATTACAAAAATTCACCACTAATAACTAAGCACGGATACCAAATTTTATTATACTGAAATAGAGGTAAACTAACCAAGTTTATTTATTTATTTATTTATTTATTTTTTTACATATTTCACAAATGCTCAATGTGTCGATTTTTGCAGATATGGCAAATATCTGTGTGATAATCCATTTCTTCCTATGTGTATGTCTACGAGAATCACAGCTGTGGTGATACGTTTGCGAAGATCTTGAAGATTAGCAGGGAGTGGAAGCACAAAGACAAAGCTCCGCAAGAGAAAGTCACACAGTTAAATCTGGGGACCAAGGTGGTCACTGAATTAACGTGTCATCTTGTCCCATGTGCTCTATCCATCTTTGTGGTAAATTTTGATTGAGATATCCTCGCATGCCTTTTCAGTAATGAATTGGACAGCCGTCTTGTTCAAAGGTGTAATCATTACCCTGTCTTTATTCAGCTGTGGCATCATCCAGTTTTCCAACATGTCCATATAAATCCAGAATTTTTCATATCATTTCTTGATACTGTAGAAAACAGATGCTGACTTCTGGAATTATTTTCGAAATCATCGCTGTACAATCATAATGGATGAGGTTCTTGCATATTTCAACACAAAATGACTGCTCACATTTACTGAATGCCATATTTGTTACTACTGACCCCTGGTGGCAAAGCATGGTAACTATGCACGTGAACTGCATTTTTCTGTACTGAAATGTGTTACAGAATGAAATTCAAGTTGAACTTCCCAGCCCAGGACTGGAACCTGGGATCCTTCCAACAGAAATCCGCAAGTTGGTTGAGAGTAGACGTGAAGTCAAGAAGCTGATGAAAGCACCAGAGCTCTCATCGGACTTGAAAATGCAGGTGAGAACCTGATGAACATGATTCTGTTGTGACTGATTTTTACTGAATTTGCACAATGTATAATGAATTACATTACTGTAAAATAATATTATTACTGGATACTGTTAATATTGGATACTAACACAGTTGTTATGATAGACTTTTTTTTATAGATTTATAAATTCTCCTAAATTCCAATTAAAATTTTTACAGGAAAAAAATATAGTGTCACGAAATTGACACATGTTTTTCAATTACAGTGAAACCTCTCCTTACGGACACCCCCAAGATACGGATACTCCTCATATACAGACAGATTTTTATGTCCCAACTGAATCAATCAATCAATCAATCAATCAATCAATCAATCAATCAATCTTCTTAATGTATCCAGCAGTTTGCTGACAACATAAAGTCCACTTTAGTCCACTGTAGTATGTCCCAACTGAAAAAATATAGAAATAATGATAAATTTAACTCTCGTTTACGGACACTCAGACACGGACACGGACAGCTGTTTCACAGTCCTACAGCTTGCTTTACCTCCTGACTGGGGACAGAACTTGGATTTCAAGACCTAATGTGTTACAAAAATGGAAAACTTGGTTTTGAGAACTGTACAGAAATTCCTTAACATGAAGGAAGACAATAAGGGTCTTGTAGGCTATCCCTAGTTCAGCTAGCTGACCCTTGTTAGCTGGAAGCGGGTGGATAAACAAAGTCATAAAATTTAACCTGTCTGATGGGTCCAGGTTTCCACGATCGTGAAATTGTATTCAACACATGATAAGGTTAGTAGGATTATTCTCTTCACTTCAGTCATTTGTTCGGTTTCGAGAGACATGGTACCTGAATGTAAAAGTTAAGTTGAAAACTGTAAATTACAATACTGTATAACTAATTGATTAACTAGCGGACTTACTCGTGTTAATTATGTAAGATTTGTGCGGCTTACATAATTAACATGAGTAAGTCCGCTAGTTAATCAATTAATTATATTCAAGTGTTAAAAGTAGTGTACGCAAGATTCAAAATGGACTGGATAATTGTTGTTGACCTAGAATAAAATTGTATAGCACTGTACTGAATTTTTCTTTTTCGGACTTATCAGCTGTAGTTCAAAGTTGCAAGAATTTAGTATAGTATATTATATTTAGAATTAAACTACAGTAATACATTTCATTTACAGCGTGAAGGGATACATAATGCATATTATAAATTTGCTGTAAGATTGGGGAGCCTCCCTCCCAATAAAGGACACCCCCCCCAGATGCGGACAGATTGTTACGTCCCTTCGATGTCTGTAAATGAGAAGTTTCACTGTATACATTTTATATTTTCATAACAGTTCAGTTCCTTTGTTATGTTTCAAATTATATTACCGCTTGTAGTTTATCTTCTTGGACTGTTTTTTGAAAGACATTCATAAATGAAATCATTGACTATGCAATCAAATAAGATGAACTTTTATTTTCTATATTGTATGTAACAAGGAGCTGCTTTTCACTAAGAGTAGTGGCTATGCCTGAATTAGCTTGATGAGATTTGGGGAACCATTATAGAGTTTGACTAAGTTTGCAGCAAAAATGAGAAATAATTCTCCATATGATAATTAATTTCTCCGAGAGTAGGATCTCTGGGGACTTTCTGTACAGCTGTCTTCATTTTATGCAAGAAACAAGAATAAAAAAAGTTTAATCTAATTTCGACTTCATCACAATTTGCTATTTTATTTTCTAACTTTTTGTAGTAGGGTTCTCAACTACAACATACTACTGGACAGTAACGTTTTTACTAAAAATTATTATATTAAATATAGAATTCAGTATTCTGTATTATTTTCGAAATACTGTGAAACTCAGTTGGTATTCAAACTGCCTGTTTCAGTATAATATTCGTCAGATGGCACTGAAGTTTACTGCCAATAGAATGTACAGTTGTCTGGGATTCTCATTCTACGTGAAGCCACTAGCATCACTAATCACAGGTGTGTAGCATGTTTACCTTAACTTGATGACATGCAGAAAGAAACCAGTTCACGAAGTTTAAGCCGAACCAAATGTATAACTTTATTTCTTTACATTAATGTAATCTCTATGTCACCTTTTCTTATAGAATTGAACTGATATTTGTAAAAGTGTTTGATATGAAATTTGGTTTAAGTTTCCTTTACATTTGTTGGTCTCTAGTCTTTCTTGCACAGATCCATTTATGCATACTACCCTTACAGAATGATGTCAGCAACCCTACAAACATGCATCTAGTATCACATAATTGAACAATAGATGTGAGAATTCATTAATATATATTATGTTGCAATGAAAGCATCCAGTGAAAATAACTTTGTTAGGTTAATGTGACTAGAACTATAGTCAGTGATTAAACGACCTAAATTTCTCACTCATTTTTTTCGTATTGTATTTGACTACCAGTGTTGGATGAGTATGTGTAAAATGCAATTAAGATTCACTGTGAACTGATGTACAGGTGCTTCTGAAAATGAACTGCAAAATGATTTGCTATGTTTATAGCAATTAAAATTTAATTACCTTACCTTTTATAATTAAATGATCTGATTTATTTCTGCAGAATTATACAGGGTATTTCAGAAGTAATGTTAAAAAATTAAGGATGAGAAGTAAAAACGAAAAGAAGCAAAAAAGTTCCAGTAAACATAGGTTCGCAAATTAACCCTTTACGAGATAATGCCTTTTTTTTGCTGCTTGGGACTGCCAGTGAACCGAGCACCTGGACATGGTTAAATACAAAATTCATGTTTTGTACTCTTCCTTCTAAGTGTGAGGTGATATATAAATAGACGATATCATAAACAGTGGATGGGCAATTGAGAATCTGTACCTAGATCACTGGATTTAAATTCTTTGGATTTTTGTGTGTGGGGTTATGCAAAAAGCCTTGTTTACACAATTGACATCACCACACCTGAAGAATTGCAGCATCGGATTGTAGATGTCTTCCAGAAAATGAAGAATGGTCAAACTGCTTGAGCACGTTCTTGGATCTTTGCGGAGAAAACTAGACAGATGCATTCAAGTGCATGGTCAGTATTTTGAATACCTGCTGTAAAATTATTCAGTATCATGTTCATACTGTACTGTATCTTGTTTACCTACAAACTTTACTGTTGTTCAAACAAAAAAGTTTATTTTGTGTGTGTTTAATTAGATTTCTATGGTGTTGAAGCCAAAATTATGAATTTTATTGTCTCGTGATTGATAAATAAAATTGAATTATCATTGCTTTTGCTAGAATTAGTACTTAGTAATCAGCGGGCCCCAACCAGCACAAAATGGCATTATCTCATAAACAGTTAATTTGTGGATCCATGTTTACTGGAATTTTTTGCTTCTCTTCGTTTTTACTTTGCATCCCTAAATTTTTTACCATCACTTTTGAAACATTCTGTATATGGATATACTGTATGTGGTATATGTGCAGTTAACACTAAATAATGGTTTCTGTAAAATTATCTTTAATATATCTTGGGAGTCAGTGTTCACAAAGTTTGTATCATTTCCAAAGCACATAGGATGGGTCTGTTCTATACAGGATTGTCAGATGTCTCAACATGCTTGGATTTTTATTTTGCATGAAAAGAGCTCCTTGTATTGAGAATTATTGTGGTAGAATATCGTAATATAAGTATGGAAACTTAATACTCCCTCTATCCCATAATAATTGTCCAGTATGCTTTTATTTCTTGTCCCATAATAATTGTCTGATGTCTATAATTTTACACTGACGTTAACATAGGAGCAAAATGAAACACATGAATGAGTAATATAACTGTATTACTCTAGAATCAGTGCAAAATTGTCACTCAATTAGCAAAAGAAAAAAATTATTAGTCCGGGATCTGTATAAATTGGCCAATCGTTGAGCCAAAAAAAGAACATGAATACTACTTGTACAACTTTATGGCTCCAGGATCAGTACAAATTGGCTAGTCAATGAGCCGAAAATAAATACTCCTAGGAGTGCAACTTTATTAACTCCAGGAGTAGTACAAATTGACCAAGAAGTGAAACAAAGAAAAACATTCTCCTACGAGTAAAGACGAAAAAACTGCCTGTTAGACCAGGAAGGTTGTCATTCTAACAGCTTGCCTAGAACCACAGACCTATTGCTGCAGTGCTACTGTAGCCTCGTCGTAAATGTTTCGAGGACACTGCAAGCGAGATGGCAGGATGTTGAGGTGGTCCAGGTGCCCCTTTTGCATATGGGGAATCTTGTTGTTGTTCCCGTCATTGACTTTTATTATTTCAGTGAGATTGGACTCCATTGTTGAGCTTGTCGCGTGTCAGCTGAGAGAAAGCTGTTTCAATGGCGGCGATCAACTCCTCAATAGTTTGTGGAGCTGCCTGATGCTGGAGAGACTGAATTGCCCGGAAGTACCCCAGATCTAAAACATTCGTATTCAGATTGTTTGGCGGTTGGCACACGAGTTCTAAAGTGATTCCACTGGCTGCTGCAGCGTCCATCCAGGTGCGGTCATTGGGAGCAATATGCGGACGCGCATTGTCCTGCTGAACTGACACCTGAATTCTCCCTGTGCGCGGTCCAGGAGGCCATTTTGCATTTATTGCTGGGATTAATTTGGTGATGGGCATGAATCCACTTTCCAAAGATTGCCTCCCCCGTTGCCAAATGCAGCGTGCTGTTCTTTTACTGACATGAAATTTCTCGGCCGCACCTGTTATGGCACCTTTCTTCACTATGTTAGCCATAGTGTTTTTCAACAAAAACTCCTATACCGCCTGCCGTTCACTGTCTGTAAGGTTCTTGCTACCCCTGTCATTCACTACCGCCAGTTGTGTTCCCAGGATGTCCATGTCTGTTCAAAAGTACGTACTCACTGCAGGAGTATGCTCTACTAACGATTTCCAGCTTGCTTTGCTACAATTGTTTGTATATAGTGACACACCGGTGAGTTGAAAACCAATACCCACTTTCGGTAATCTTCTGGGTGATGTGTGTTGCTTGTCTCGATAAAATCACGTTATTGCTCTGCATAACCTTGTGCACTGATCTACAGCGCTTCTCCTCATGCGTGCACTTCTCATTTGCCCCGTCGTCTGTAATTACTATAATACCATTTCGGCATACTGGACAATTATTATGGGACAGAGGGAGTAGATTTTATTTTTTCTGATACGTACACATGCACTCACTTGTGTGCACAGGCGCGCACACACACACACACGTATACTGTGTAGGATTGACAATCATTCTAATACCCTAATGAAATTCTAGAAACATTTTTTCCTTCTTAAAGAATTCACTAATAGACTTGTTGCTAATGTGTGCTTGGTATATTGTGGTCAGTTCATTAGTTCTTTTAGCCTCTGTGTTACCACTATTCAGAATTCTGGTAGCAAAGTGAATGAGAACATATGTTTCTCTCTACCTTGTACTGTCTAAAATTATTGCACATGCATGAGAATTGTTAATGCTTGGCAATCTGATCTACATTCAAACAGTCATCAATTTATCCACACATACCAGTTGTCACAACAATAACATTCTAATTTAAATACAGTGTTGCTAGAAAGTTTAGGGACACCTTATAATTCTTATGAAATGCTGTCATGGCCTTAAATTATTAGAGAAACTAACATGTTTATAACTGTTGATTAACAATAGCAAAGACTAATTTTTAGTGCAGTTTCGGTATTTATATGATGACTGTTAGTCCTTATCGAGAATTTATAAGTTTTTCAAACAAAATAAATAGTCTTACATTTTCAGTATTTTAGTAAATCTACTCTGTGAAAAGATTTATTAAATCTACATACTTAGACTTCAACAAACAAAATTTGATATCACAATCTCAAGGGAAAAAATGGAAGTTACTGCATCATAATCCACAGTTAATTCCCGATTTACCAGGAAAATCGTCTGTAGCTGCATTTAGATTGGCAACAGGCCATGACTGTTTGGCCAAACACCTGCATAGCTCAAAATCTGTGCTTCATTGGCTGACCATGATAATATATTTCAAAAATATTGGAGTGCAAGGGGTCAAATGACTTTGTCAAACGCCTGGCATTAGAAAACAACAACATTTTCAGTATTAAAGTTGAAAATGAATACTTACTTACTGGCTTTTAAGGAACCCGGAGGTTCATTGCCGCCCTCACATAAGCCTGCCATTGGTCCCTGTCCTGAGCAAGATTAATCCAGTCTCTATCATCATATCCCACCTCCCCCAAATCCATTTGAATACTATCTTCCCATCTACGTCTCGGCCTCTCCAAAGGTCTTTTTCCCTCCGTCCTCCCAACTAACACACTATATGCATTTCTGGATTCGCCCATACGTGCTACATGCCCTATCCATTTCAAACATTGAAAATGAATGAGTAACCTAATTAATTGGTGCACTATTCTCAACTGTTGCTGGATGATGTAGGATATATTACTCTTTAAATTAGTAAAGCTCAAATATTTGTAAAAAATTTCTTTGTGAATGTCCTAGCACTTTCTAAGGTTTGAAGTTTTAAAAAATGGGGACTTTTGTTAATAGTCGGTTCTTCTGTGACTGCTGAATAGAGACAGTACAGTAATAGTTATGAGGTTTGCACAGCTGCGCCTCCCTACCACTGTAATCCCAAGGAACGCAGCTCCATTCAAGAGTTACAGATGAATCAACCAATAACAAAATGTCCCCATTTTTTTTTAAACTTAAAACTTTAGAAAGTGCTAGGACATTCACAAAGAAAAGTATTTTTTACAAATAGTTGATCTTTACTAATTTAAAGAGTAATATATCCTACATCATCCATCAACAATTGAGAATTATGCACTGATTAGTTATTCATTCATTTTCAACTTTAATGCTGAAAATGTAAGACTGTTTATTTTGTTTGAAAAACTTATAAATTCTCGATAAGGACAACAGTCCTTATTATAAGGATTATAAGGTAACAGAATTATAAGGTGTCCCTAAACTTTGTAAAAACACCATATACTTGTAGTCAGATACAGTTCTGTAAGAAAGGAAAGGAAGTTTATGCTTTGTTATTTTTCATTTGTTTTTTCTCGTTTTAAGCAAAAGGCAGAGAAATATTAATGAACACGAAGGACCTCGTGGAGAAGATGAATTTTCAAGTTATTTATGGTGACACAGATTCGATCATGATCAATACAAACTGTCTGGATTACGATCAAATCTTCAAGATAGGCCACAAGGTATGTACAATCATCTCATTAAGACTTAGATATACAACATATTTTGGAATGCGTAAATTAAACTATGATTGTAGGAGATACTTTCATCAATTAAGTGACACTTGGAAAAGTGTTGAATATGCAAGGTAATTCGAACAAACCATGTTATATGAACACTGTAAAAATCCATATGTTGTACTATGAATCAAGCTTGTAACATGTTTTCATCTTAATAAATAGTGTGGCCAGACTAAGGAGAGTGAGATTCTGCTGAAACGTGAAATGCAGAGAGGTCAGGTCTGGTGACATCAGTTGTCGATAAGTAGCCTAACAACCATTTTGTGATGTTACATTGGAAGAGGTCCCATTAGAGACCAGGCGATGAATGTATTATCAACATGATGGTGTCTCCCTTCACTTTCCTCGTGTAGTAGCAGTTCACTTACGAAAGTACAGACTTGAGAACAATTAGTTACTGATATTGTGAACACTACTGTGCTTATCAACTAGACTGAGCTATGAAATGCTATGCTAGTGATTCACATCTGTGCCACAAAGTGCATGAAGTGGAAGGAGGAATATTTGAAAATGTCCTTTCAAACTGAAATTTGCTTAGTTTCTGTATAATACCAGTACAGTATTTTTTAATAATCTTTCCATGGATGAATATATAATAGGATGCGAAACTTACTGAGTTTCTCGTAACACATGCTAGAGGTGCTAATGTAGAAACTGATCTTGCTGCCATTTGTTGGACGGTGGAAAAATTATTACATCTAGCAACGCACCTGGTGACGAAAATGTTAAACTATGCAGAAAATATTCATTCTCTTCCACCCTCATCGATATTCTCAACTAACCCACTTTAAAATAAAACATTTACATTTTTATTTCTCACACCATCTTCCACTGAAAATTCTTACCAGAGCCAGCAGGAAGAGTAAAGAGATGATCTTTTTTACACTACCCAATTAAAATATAACCAAACAGAGACAGAAAATAAAGCAAAAGGTTAGATAATTGGGATTGTATTCTTTGGGTATTTAGTGTACAGCGCAATGGAAATTCTGCAAAAACTACTTACATAGTTCAATTTATTATATTACTATTACTTTACAATACATTCAACAACACTATTTTTACAACGTCCATAAACATCACTGTTTAACATACAGTGCTATGCACACATTTAATATCACTTTATGTCCACTCATTAGCAAGTTTCTGGCTGCCATCTTGTCTTCTCTAGCATCGTCTGTTCGTCTCGAACGAACAGATAAATAAAGAACTCTGGGTAATCTACCCAACACGTAGTTCTAATGTTCACCACACACTATGTCGGGCGCTGATCATCTTATTTGAACCCCCTTCTGTCAGATGGTGCTGACTGCAGTTTCGCATCGTATTAAATATTCATCATGATCTTTCTGTATAGTTTTAATTGATTCCCATTAATTCTCTTCACAACTGCTTCTACTTTCTTAGGATTGGAATAGCTGTAGTTCCTTAAATATTCATCATCGTATGTATGTTCATGTGACAGTTTTTCTCACAATGACCTATAAACTGATTCCTAATGCATGGGTCATGAATCATCCTGCATAGTACAACCTCTCTTTTACACTTCTCAAGGGACCAGGGGAAACATGGTGTAAATTGAGGGAAAGTGCAAATCCAAGGAAATGATTTTATATAAAATTACAGTAACTTACAGATTTCATAATAACTCACTTACAGCAGTGGCGTGCGGATCCTATTGCATTAGGGTAGGCTCTTCATGTTTGCATGCTACATAGGTATACAACTTACAATATCTCGAACATATTGATAATAATTTTATATTTGATATAATTTTAGTGAGTTCTGACATCAAACCAGAGCAGCAGCCAGAAGGAGGGTAAGAAAATGGAAACCTTCGGAAACTAATGATAAAATAAATTAGTAATTAAATAAATCATACCTTATTTACTTGAAGGTGAACTCCATTTTGCGTCCCTTTTTAGAAAACTCCTCAATGACATCGCTGTGGAATGTAGGGGATTTTCGGATTTCTTTCAGCTTTTTTCTTCTCCATGGACATCAAGGCTAGACTGCTCAATCTTTCTTGCCCTTGAGTTGATCTTTGAAATGATTTAATCTGCTTAAGGGCAGAAAATGACCTCTCAGTAGATGCAGATGTGCTTGGTATGGTCAAGACCAGTAGGGTCAATTTGTACAATTCGACAAATGCGGTGTGGAGTTGTTTTGATTTTAAATGTGTTACCAGTTCATGAGGGTATTTTCCACGAAACTCCTCCATTGAATATAGGACTGTCAGTTCATTTTTTAGACGGACTATGTCAAACATTGCACTGTACTTTACATTCAGCGCATCCAGGGCGGAATTAGGAAAATTTAATTTATAAGACTGAAATTTGGTTGGATCAAGCAATGAAATAAATTCCAAATGAGAGAGATTTCCAAACCTATCTGTAATATCGTCGTGTGAATGCAAGAACTAGGTAACTTGATTTTTCATATTTTGTGACATTGCCTATTTACTTATTTATTGCACTAAGGAATAAGTCTCGTTTTCATTCACCTATTTGTTATATTGGAAAATAGATGTTACTGGTATCGTTCAATCAGGTACCAAGTTCTTGCATTACATTTTGTGCGATTTTTGCTATGCTATAAAAGAGCTAACTAAAAACGCAAATTTCGAGTTACCTAATTCTTGCATTCACATGACGATATGGTTTGTCACATTGTCTATTATTTCGAAAAATATTCTCCTGTATTTTATGACATCATTTTCTTTTTCGCTGCACTTCTTCACATTCGACTTCATTACAAATGCATCAAATCTGTCTCTCTCGTGTAGAACAATACGTTTTGTTTCATTAATTTTTTCTACACAATACAGAATATCCAAATGCTTCGTTTGAAGAATTTTGTACAGAATATCAGTGTATGCAAAGATCTTTGATAACACATTTAGAAGAAATTTGGTCTCAAACTCTGAAAGGAAAGACAAATATCCACGTGCAAGAGCAACAGTTTCACTTTCCCAGTCTGATGAGTTGTTGAGTATATTTTTAAAAAAGTCCACCAGCAATTCACGGTTCTCCTTTACAATATTGACTATTCTGGAAGAGAAATTCCATCTTGTGGGTGCATTTCTTGGAATTATTCTGTTAGAATATTCAGTAAGAGCATGCGCGCATTTTGTAGACTTGGAGAAGAAGCTACTTACTCCATTCAATGTTTGAAAAAAGATCCGGCACTCCTTAATACTCATAGCTGACTGAGATAAGACTAGATTTAGGACATGACTGAAACAATGAACAAATAGAGCTCTAGGATAAATGTCTTGAACTTTGGTTGTAAGTCCATTTATTTCTCCAACCATCACTGCCGCACCGTCATATGTTTGACCAACTAATTTGTCTCTGATATCATAAGATGCCATTATGTGCCATTACATGATTAAATAAACCATTAGCGGATCTATCTGCACTCACATCAATGAAGGAAATAAACGTTTCTTGAACCTGTGCTGTCTGGTCATGGACATACCTGAGAATGGTGGATAGTTGTGATTTGTTGCTTACATTGGATGTTTCATCTAAAATAATTGCAACATGCTGGGCCATGGAAATGTCATTCTTAATAGATTCCATCAACACGCCACTGATAGCAGTTATCAGGTCATTTTGAATTCTGTTCGATGTTAAATGTTAAAATGTTATGTTTTATTTAACGACGCTCGTAACTGCAGAGGTTATATCAGCGTCGCCGGATGTGCCGGAATTTTGTCCCGCAGGAGTTCTTTTACATGCCAGTAAATCTACTGACATGAGGCTGTTGCATTTAAGCACACTTAAATGCCATCGACCAGGCCCGGGATCGAACCCGCATCCTTGGGCATAGAAGGCCAGCGCTATATCAACTCGCCAACCAGGTCGACAATTCTGTTCGATGTGCCCTTAAATGTTGTAGACGACTCTAGATGCTCTCGAAGAGTAGTGTCGTAGCTGCTCAACAAATGTAAAAGTTCTATATAGTTGCCTTTGTTAAGTGAATCTTCACTTTCGCCATGCCCTCTGAATGGCAGTTCTTGCATGGCTAAGAAGCACATTGCGTCAATTAGGCGTTTCAATATTTCTCTGTTCTTCTTCACCATTTCATTGTGACATGCCACATCCAATTTCAATTGTTGATCAAGTTGGATGTCAATACGAACACTTCCAAAACAAGAAAGCTGAACAACCGAATGCAAATGACACTGCGATCATTCGTGTTTGACAATGGCATTGCTGAAATTATTTAAATTTAAATAACCCTCTTTGTTCCACACACTTTGTTCGTTACAAAATAATAAGTATGGCCAACAAAATAATTTATTAAGATGACAGCATCCGATTACCCAATTAGTTTTCACATATTGGTTCACATTGAAATAACGTAAATATTCTCTACTCTTTTCTTTATGTAAAAATTTTAAGTTCGGAAGCGCCAGCACTGGTCTTCCCCCACAGTTACAATTTCAACTTTTTCGCTAAATGATCTACAACCGAAAGGCTTTTTAAAAATCTGTTCAATTATACAGTGATCTTCTGCCATATTACAACAATATCGCACTAGTTATACCTCACTTTGTTCAAATGAACTCTATAACACACTCACTTTACCACCAGAAGTTCAAATAAACACTATAATACAGTAATTTCATCACCAAAGCGCTTTCAATAGCGCCTACCAGCCTAGCGTATTATGGCAATGGGCAAGACACGTAAATCAGGGCGCATGCGCCAGCTGTTTAATGTACTGACTATGAAGGGAAACACTATGCTCACTGCAGGGCTGGGTAGGCTGTGGTGCCGGGAGCCCAACTCTCCCCTACTTCTTTGTATAAACTATAGTTGAAAATGTGAAAAACACTCAGTTTTTAAGTTAATGTCTGCAACTTTGAGTGACTGTCCTTGAGCTTCATTTTAATATGGCTATTACAAATGCTAGTTGCAGTGAAATTGCTGTTACTTAAAATCGAAAGGCATGCTAGTGAGTATCATAGGAATGCGTGGGATAAAAACATCTTCTCCTTTTGTTTTGCCAGTTAATACCTATTGCCATTTCTATTACTACGTTTTGAATGAGTTTTTTTCACGCCAATTCTTGTTCCGCTGCATAATTTTGGTGGATCAATATTTCGCAATAGTACAAATTGGTGATTCATATTAAGTATTAAATTATATGGTGGCAATCTTTGTGGTTTCAAAGAATTCAAGAATTCATTTGGATAAAACACAGTCTGGTCACTATCTACAACTGCATCGAGAAATTCGCAATATTATTATGGTCCTGGACTGCGTAAAGATACTTATTGCATGAATTATCTAGATTTTGGCCTTCATGATGTATATCAACAATGTTATTCCATTTCGTGTTATAATTTCCATGGCCTCGTGAAATTCGATATTGAATACAACAGACAATAATAAAAAACAATTGACTATAGAAGATTGCATTTTAATATTATAAATGAATGTTTAATCGTATTTATTTCTATTTTTTATTTTTTAATTAACTTATGGTCCATTTGCACAATTTTAATGTGGCCTATGTTCTTCTCCTGGTTATGAAGGTTAAATGTGCAAACTTTGGCACATATTGGTCAATGCATATAAATTTGTATAGAGAACATACACACATACATACATACATACCCACATTCAATTTTATATATTAAGAAGATTACTATAATTATTCGTTGTTTCTAAAATTAATTTTCCCTAATATATTTCTTTCCACTTTAGTAATTCCCAAAGGAAACTCAGCAAGTCAAAGAATATACAAGTCAAAAGACTTTTATCTACTAACTGACAATAAATTAAGAATAAATATCATGCAAAAGAAAACAACAACAAAAATTGTAATAGAAGTACAAACAACCATGTAAAATGAATGGCCATGCTTTAACTTTTTAGGAATGAGATAGAAAGCGAAACTCAAATGTCATGTAAAGGACACACAGATTAAGACTTTAAAAACAGTGAAATAACAAATCAAAGTTATTCATTTTACAGTAGAGAATTACAATAATTTAGTGCAAAGTAAATTTACAAATGCATATGAATACATGCGTAAGTTAATTGTAAATACTTTTCTTAATCTTACTCTCCTGTTTTTTGTTACTTCATCAGAAGGAAAAGTAAATATCGCTACTAAGTTCCCTTTTGGTAATTGAATTTGCAGCCAGGCATACAATACTTTGCCATTTTATTCAGGCCTAATGTATTAAAAAATAAAACAAGTGATATTGATGAGTGCAGTGAAATTTGACTCTCGAATTAGCTCTAAGATATCGCAATTTGTACCACCCCGCTTATCTTATAATGTTAGAATATCTTTTGTTTGTGAAAAACTTTGAGATATGAGACTGTAACATACCCTAAGATTCACCTTTCAGTTTCCCCCTCCCCCGAAATTTAATAATCTGAGAAACGTGATCTATCATGTTTAAGATAACGTAAACTCTTTTTTCAATGGTTGAAATTCTCAGTATGTATATGGGCTATTCCATATGAAATCGATCAGTAAAAATCCTCGCATTTTTTTATACCCTAATTTTTTTCCCCTATTTATAGAAGGTGCTGAGGGGAGTGCATTTGCAAAAATATACTATCGAAAGTCAAATGGTTTTCGTATTGTTGAGCGACAAATTTAGCGTATTTTAGAAAAACAAGCCTCTTTCAGCGCTCAGAACTCTGGAACCATTTACTGTAGAACATTGAACAAGAGCTCATTTTGAAGCTGACATTTGGTAGGTTATGATAAGTAATCCTTATTTTTATTTTGTACAGAGAGACAGATAATCTGATTTTACTTACTTTTAGGCTTTTTGCCAATTTGTAAAAGTGTAAAAATATATTGAGAAAAAACCTAGCATTATTAAGAGGAATTCGGCATTGTTTGCTTAGTGGTATGGCAATAAGTTTCGAGGGTATTAAATAAATTATTTTCACACGCCTAGATTTGAACAGTGCAGTACCACACGCACTGGCCAAGAGATGATGATAAGCAAGCGTTGGGCGTCATTTTACTCCTGTGTTTATGAAAATTTGTGATAAAGCTAGCCCAGCTATGCGCTACTAGACGAAACATCACGTGTTTGTCTCCTGGCCTTGCCTGTCTCGGCTAGCTCCTGTCTCACAGTCACCTGGTTAGTTCACTCACATACTATTTATTTTCTTTATTTGATATTTTCAATACTTTCTTATCAACATACCATCAGTAAAAAATATGTGTTTATTTGTAATTTCAATGCGGAATCTGACTATATATTTTTGAAATATTTTTTCCTAGGCAAAGGCGTCTTAATGAGGAAAAATCTAAATTTCTCCATTTCCATAAAAAGTAAGAAAATCTGTTTATATGTTAATATAAACTTTAATTTCTCAGCATCAAAATAAACCATGATTTTGATCATTGGCTGAAAGAGTTTCGGAGTTACAACAGTTAAAAGTTGCAAATTTTATGAAAATACAATAAATTTAAATATTTTTAATTTAAACACTATGAAGTTCTGATGCCTCAAACTTTGCACAAAGCATTGTATCACAGTTCTCTACGTACAAAAAAGGTTTCATTGTATTTAGAAATTGTAAGGTCAATTTTCTCTATATTTCGGTCGATTTGAGATGGAATAGCTCATATGTAATCATAACAACAGAATCAACTTGTGTTTATGAGGGAGTGAAGTAGAGAGGGAGATTGACTTGTAGATGGGAAATTATTATCATGACAGATTTATAACAATCGGATGCCAATATATTATGACATATTTTGTTACTAACAATACGGTGCCAATAAATATTGCTTCGCTTATGTATAGTCCAGGCTAAGTTGCCCTATTGTTAACTCTCTTCAAAATATCTTTCTTTCAAAGTACATACATTTTTCTTCTTTCAATTTCGACCTAAAGAATTCTTCAATAATAAAATGTATACAAAAACGTTCTAGCAAACCTTTCACAGCAAGTTTGTTTGGTAAAAAACGTACAATTCTTTTGCAGGACAGACCTCACAAATCAGTATTGTTTATAAATATTATTGTATTATAAAAACATTTTCACTTTGAGTTGTATTTTGGGATATAAGGGTCAAGTTTAAATTGTTGCAACGTCCAATAAGCAATCTGCAAAACCAAGAAAAAGAGAACTTTTATAATAGATGTGTTTATTTGTACTCTTTTCAAAATATCGCTCTTTGAGAGTACATATTTTTTTCATTTTCGAACAAAGGTATCCTTCAATAATAAAATCTATACAGTAGCATTCCAGTAAACCCTTCACAGTGACTTCATTTGGTATTAAAAAAAAAAAAACACATTTCTTTTACAAGACAGATCTCTCAAATATGTTACAAACAGATTGTCTCTTTGTGTTGTGTTTTGGGTCTTGTTTAAAACTCCTTTTTACTTGGAGATGCTTTAGAAATTCATGTATTGACAAGGGAAGAGCATGTCTAATCTGTTGTAAATCCCAATGACCCTTCTACAGAACCACGAGAAATTAGGTCTTCATACAGCCTTTCAGCAAACCCTTCACCCACACCGTACTTCCGATTGTTACTGACAAACAATATTGCCTGTTGTAAAATCGACACCAGGAATAAAAATCAACTTTATGGCACTGCTATAAATTTTCTTCTCATGTGCATTACAATTGTGTGTGACCGTAATAACACAGTCTACTATATACAGTCACGAAGCTTGGGATGATTTTTTGCCAACGAGTTGCATTTCTTGCGATAGTTGCTAACCGCTTGGAGCACTGTGTGTAATAGGAACAATAGACTGTGTCACTGCCATCATGATCTAATACAGGCTGTAAGGCAGACCATGTGACTCGCTTAACTTGATCACGAAGGGTGGCGTTTCAACCATATAAATTAATTGGAATGCGTAAAGAGTAACCTACAGTATATTTCTCTAAAATGTAGTGTAATTGCATTAATAAAATTGAAAATAGTGATTAGCAGACGTAATTCCTTGAGAGTTAAAGTGTAATATTATTTTTTGTGTGAAAATTACGTTGTTCGTATGTGTAATACCTGCCTTTATTTCGATTAAATATTGCGAAATTCTTGTACATTCATTTATGCATGATTCAATAATTTTCAATTGCACCGCACGGATATTTAGATATATTGATATTATAGGTTACGTTTACTGTACCAGTTGCTCCTTTCTGTCTAAATTTAGTGATCTCCAATTCCTTGCCATTCATATGAAAATTATAGGTTATGTTTACTATATTTAACTTATATTCCTAAATTCGCAATCATACATTATAATTAACCATAATGTCATGTATGATACCCCAGACATTCAATTTGTCTGTATTTTAATACTACAATTTAATACTGAATTGTTGTATTTATCTACTTAAGAGACGAAGTAACACGTACGTACACCAATTTCATAGGAGTGGTGTGGTAAATGTTTTGTCTAAAATTAAGGAAGGTAGATGTGCTAAATTGTAATCACAATATAAATTCTTTTTTAATAAACCTCAAAATAGTTTCCATTCTAAACTTAAAATGTTGATGCGAACAGCTTATTTTAACACGTAAAATTCTCTTCACATTAAAATAACACAGTTTTGTAATTATTTCTGCAACATATTATGCAACAAGAAGTAAACATAAGTTATGGACACATTACATTAAATAAAACTTAGCAATGATACGCAATAAAGTTATAATATAATATTTCACTGAGATCCATACACTGAAATAGAAAACCTGAACAGACATTACGGTCTGGTCTAGATCGAAAAGGCATTGACTGTGCCGTATTTCTCATTTTTGTGAAAAGCAATGTAAACTGTGAAATGTTCGTTATCGGTTGTGATAACTGTAAATGGCTAAATACAATAATTTGAATAATAATATTGGACAAGGAGACTTTTGTAGTACTATAAATTGTAAGAAAAATAGGTTAGAGTTATCCTTCTTCTTAAAGATCCAGGAAGATGAGTTTATAGAATATAATATATATTTTATGAAAATAATATATAAACCTGATGTATTTCATATTTCAATAGTGGAAGGAAGGTGTTAATTTTTTCAAAAGAACACGATATCGAAAGTACAATACATTTTATCATCTGCTAGGGAAAGAGACTGTGATGAGGCGATAGTAGCGATCCTGGTGGTGAGCAACTATCTATGTTTGCATATTTAGTTAGTATTGAGCTTCATGACTGTATATATTAGACTGTGGTAATAATGTACACTAACAATACACACAAAGCGACTTTGGCTTCATAATCCATCTCGGAAGAAAGCTTCCACTATGCTACTGCTGAGTGCTGCAAAACGCAAAAGAACTAGCTACAAATGTCGCTACGTGTGGCATGTCATGTGGCCACACTTAGCAAAATTTAACGCAGAAACTGAGCAGTAATAATTGTCGTGCCCGTGTGGCCACCCATTTTGCGACAATTACGGCAGCTACATTTGTAGCAGAAAACCTGCGATAAATGTAGCTCATGTGGCCGTACCCTAAGGCCACAAACGAAACACTGGAGAAGGGGAAATAGATCAATGACATTTCAGCCGTCGTTTTTCTTCTATTGTAACCTGTGAAAGTATATTTCAGTAAAATCTTGAGTTACTTTCCTGTGATCTGCAGAATTCAGTAAACATTTCCATAACTCTGGATACTTCTTAATAGACGTACTAGTCTCTGATGTAAGTCGCGTATCCACGAACCGAGGCTGCCTCATGATGCTTGCTTCGCTCAGTGGATAATTTTCCTCGCAATAGTGCGCGGCTGCCTCACCTATGAGCCAAATCAAGCCTGTTTTTGGATGGGATCAAAGGTGTCTCGCAGTGATTAACTTGCTCCATGTGGACTATTCGTTGATAAAGATGATATCAAGCAACCCGACGTTAACTGCTTCAATTGCCGCGCACTAACTGGTGGCTGATGCTGCTTCGCGTTCCTGCCTCGCTACCAAAAGAACCAAACCGCAAGGCAAACAACAAGCGAGGCTGCCGCGCGTGACAGCCTCGCTTCGTGGATACGCGCCGTAAGTATAAAGTCGAAGTTTTAATGTTGTGTGAAATTCACAGTCTTGTATTTGCATCCGCTTCGGTCATAGGCATCTATCCTCTGTCAGCATAATACCACAGTCTAGTATATACAGTCACGAAGCTTGAGTTGTGAGGTTGCTAGGAACAATAGACTGTGCAGGTACTATTTCGCATTGTCTGTAATGGGGTGATAGCAGCGATCCTAGTGGTTAGCAACTATCTATGGATGCATATTTACTACGTATAGAGCTTCGTGACTGTATATACTAGACTGTGATAATACTCTGTAAAAACACAAGTTAGATGTCGTGCCGGTCTTCCAGAAGTTGGGTGATAGACAGTCCAATATGTATCGTGAACACCCACGTTCAAGAGTGAATACATAATAACATTTTCGCAAACTATAATGAAGCTATTCTGTAGTAGGCCTACATTTACCGCAGACAGAGGATCAAATTAAAATCAACGAGGTATATGAATCGTTCTTTTGGACAATTATATTAAGTATTTTCACTAGAAAAAATATAAATGACCAAAATTTATAATTTTTCTGTCTATTGAGCTATAGTAAACTAGACTGCTGATAGAACTGATAAATTATAAAAATGATTATTATTATTATTATTACTATTATTATTATTATTATTATTATTATTATTATTATTATTGTTCTTTATTAATTATGTAATATATTCAGAAGAGCAACAACATATTTAAGAACACGTGTGTCTGTATGTCTCAGATTTAGAATAATTATTACTCCAATGATATTGACGTAAGAAGAATCAAGAACTATTGGCAATTTGCACTCTCATTTTGTTGTCTGGTCCCTTCAATGCTTGCACTGCGTGTAGGCCTACTATAGAGGATTCCAGATTAAGAAAAAAGCATTAGTCGTACGGGCCTTGGCTAGTACTGTACACTGTTGCCGTAAGTACGCCGAGTCCGCTTAAATGATAAAGAAAAAAAAAAAAGATAAATTAATGCCATAATGATACCTGAAAAAAAAATATACATTATAAGTAGACTTCAGACATTTAGGCCATTAATCTACTTTTAGACACCTAAACTAGGCTCTAAACTGATCATAAGTAGGCACTGAAAAACAGTTTTAGGTACCTAAAAAGTTACTGCAGTTACAAATAATAATAATAATAATAATAATAATAATAATAATAATAATAATAATAACCAGTTTGCGCGTCTGGCCGCGAAACCAGGTGGCCCGGGTTCGAATCCCGGTTGGGACAAGTTACCTGGCTGAGGTTTTTTCCGGGGTTTTCCCTCAACCCAATTTGAGCAAATGCTGCGTAACTTTCGGTGCAGGACCCTGGACTCATTTCACCGGCATTATCACCTTCACCTCATTCAGATGCTAGATAACCTGAGATGTTGATACAGTGTCGTAAAATAACCTACTTATAATAATAATAATAATAATAATAATAATAATAATAATAATAATAAAAGAACTGTGTCAAACATCAATATAGTTATTTTATTCGGTTAAGAAGCGTTTATAAAACATATTTAAGATTATGTGCAGCACATGTTTTCTGTCATTAACTGTTCTGTTAAGGGGACACTCTGGATAAAAAATTTGAATTTTAGGTTTTTTTTTTTTTAAATCGCATCTTTAATATGTTGTGAAACATATCTGCAAAGGATTTGACAAAACTCCAATTGTGTGTTAAAAATTATTTATGAAATGCTTACAGGCAGGGGCGGACGCAGGATTTTTTTTCGGGGAGGAATTTGAGGAGATAGTAAAAATGGAATAATGAGAAATAAGTTTATTATCCTCACAATTTGTTTCCGAGTCACAAACATTCACAAGTTGGCCTGAGTAGTGTAGTCGGTATAGCCTTCTATGCTCAAAGTTGCGGGTTCTATCCCAGCACAGTTCGATGGCATTTAAGTGTGCTTAAATGTGACAGGCCTCATATCTGTAAATTTATTGGCATGTAAAAGAAGTCCTGTGGGAAAAAATTCTGGCGCAACAGTGATGCTAATATAACCTCGGCAATTGCGAGCGTTGTTAAATAAACCACAATTTTAAATTTTAATATTTACAATGACTGCAATACAAAAACAATGACAGAGTGATATTTACAGAAGAAGGTGACGAGGCTTCTTAGACATTTGATCCAGTACTTCATAAGCTTTTATTTCTACATTTTTATGTATCATCATCAAGACCAGTCCATTTAATCTGTCCGCTCCTCAAGTAAGTCTTCAAACACTGCAATGTTGACAACGACCATTCTGGTGTTGCTGTAGTTACAGTAACATGCAGAAAAGTTTTATCGCCTTGTGAGTGCAGGGAAAAATAATTTCATTGCACCTGTTCAAAGATGATATAAAATCAGTAGGCATTAGGTGAAGATTTTTCTGATCAAGGAAATTTCTTCTCCACATCTTCAGTTCATTGAAGAAAGACTCTGGTGATGCATCAACATCATTGGGCCACTGATTTACTATAGCCTCAACAGCAGTTTCTAAATCTTCATCTGATGCTCGCACTATGTTTTTAGGCAGCAAAGTTTGTATGGACTTCAGGATTTCCTTATGATTTAAAAACCTGTCCTTAAGCTAAATAGTCTAAGAAGGGAAGGAGAATTGAAAGCCTAAAATACTCTTCAGGACTCTCTGTCTTGAAGTTAGAATGCTGTGTTTGTCTCCCTGCAGTTCTTGGAATTTCCAGCATAATTCCAGTAAGTTCAGCAACACTTTTTGCCTCTAGGTTCACTGCCTGAAAATTTAAACGAAAATCTTCCAGTTCTCTTTCTAGATCCTCACATAGTTCAATGCATGTCTTAAGGTCTATCTGTTCTGACTGTAGTAGACTGGCTAAACCATGTGACAGGCTAAAAACATGACTAGCTACAATCATTGACACTAAAAATGTTGGTTTCTGTATGGCTTATATTACGATGTACCGAAGTGCATATGATAATATTTCAGTGCAGAAATTCTCCGTCATCATATGATGATGGAAGAGTGGAACAGAGAAAAATTCTCTCCGGCAACGGGATTTGAACCCGGGTTTTCAGCTCTACGTGCTGATGCTTTATCCACTAAGCCACACCGGATTCCCATCCCGATGTCAGATCGAATCCTTTCAGTTTAAGTTCCACTTCTTGGGTTCCCTCTAGTGGCCTACCCTCATGCACGGCGTCATAGAGATGTATGACAATGGCACAATGTCCATACATATGCAGAGGTGCATATCATGGTATGCGAAAAATAATCACTTTGTGATTTAAGATGGTGCTTATTCCGTCGGATCCTGGCCACTTAGTCACTCATAATGAGTTATATTATTAGTCCTCTTGCGTTGGATCTCTTGCAGTAAGTTCAGAGAACAGTGCTAATCTCCAGTGGGCAGTGGATCAGAGTTGTGAAGCAGAGGCACGAAAAATCCCAGATATAGGGATTTCTTTCAATGCAAAGATACGTTTATTTAACATTTTTAGCAAAGAGAATTTACGTGGAAAACCCTCTAATTCCTACGTACATTCACGAATTAAAATCAATATTATTTTTGTTTCTTGTTTCGTATTTTTCTCAAAATTTCGGGAGGGGATATATCCCCATAATTCCCCCCCCCCCCTTTCGTCCGCCCCTGCTTACAGGAGTATGGTATATAATGACAGCTGTCAAAATCAGTAATTTATCGCAGTTTTGAGAAGAGCTCGATCTCAGTAGACTGTGTCTCAGCCTAGGCCCTAGATCATGGGTCTCAGTCACAAGACTGTGGTCTCACGTCAGTGCCATAGTCTTTTGCTGTATTAGTTTTCAAGTGTTGCCTATCCTGAAAACGCTACAGTACAGTATCTACATCTGTGTGAGAAGTTGAAACAAATGAGTTTGTGGTTTGTTTTGGTGTTGTTGGCGCGATAATTATTTGTTATTGTTTTGCGCAATACGGCTTTATGATATTGTATATGTTGTAAATTATAATTTTAAACCGTTTTAGTATAAATACAATGATAGGATAAATAGTTGAGAGGCAATATATTTAGTAGGCATAGTGTGAATAGTTCACAGGCAGTGTGTATAGTACGTACAGAGTAAATAATTTTTAGGAATATAGGTTAGGTTACACTCACCTCAAATGTAGGCTAACAGTGTATATAGTGTATATTTCTTCATTATGTTAGTAAAAACAAGGTGTGTACTGTGCTATCTATTATCTAGTGTATTATTAATATTTCTGTGATGGGAAATTGGTCTAATTCTAAAAAGGCAAAAGCCAAATCTGCAATTTTATTGCTGCCAGGCGGACAAAAAATAGGGTCAATCTAGAGTTTCCAACAGCCACTTCCAACGGACTCGTAACGAATATTTACACGTTAATTACTGGGATTGTGGCGCTGGAAATCAATTTTGAACACTTTTATCACAGCCACTTCTTCTTCTTCTTCTTCTTCTTTTTCTCCTTCTCCTTCTTCTTCTTCTTCTTCTTCTCCTCCTCCTTCTTCTCCTTCTTCTTCTTACCGATGCTATATCGATCCTTCTTTCGTTTTTGGTGTTGTGAGTGTCTTGTGAAACAATTATCACTGTAATTTCAAAGTATATTGAGAGTCGGACTGTGTATTTTTTTAAATTACATTTTACAAATCTTCATGTGTATATATATATAAGGGTTTTCCTATCTGGATTTCATTTTCAACTGGTATGTCTGGAATCTTCCAGGGTCCAAATCCTAGTTTTTGGCTGATCTCGTGTATTATTTGGTCTAGGGATTGTTTGTGTAGTTGACATTGAAAGAACATATGGTTTATTTCTCCTGACTGTTGTTGACAGTCACACAAAGAAGATTCTCCCCTTCCAAATAGGTATAGGTACTGTCATTGCAAGTTATCTTGAACCTTACATCCCCTAAGTCTGTCTTTGGAACTGCTCGGTACGGCGTGTACTCATCAACGTAACGACACGGCAAAGATGCCCCTCCCTCAGGTAACGTGACTCTTTTCAAAAAACGTTGGTTCTTCTACCTTACGGCTCTTTACTGTAAAAGAACTTGGTTCAATACAGACATCATCTTCTCTCGATACGCCGGTTTTGAGAGGAGAACATAGTTTCATAGCAAGCTTTAATTAACCTGTAATGAGTAAGTATTTATATATAATCGTGTGTACACTCCTCTCTCATCTGGGCTGGGGACCGGCAATGGAGGAGTTACTACAGCTACTTCTATACATTATATAGGCCTGCATGACTTATACCTTCAGCTAATATGTACATATTCTTATAACAATATTTTACAGGCTTATTATTTGAATTTACATTATTTTACAATTATACACAATCCATATCCCTATCATTGCTGCCATCATCGCTTGTTTCAAAATTAATTATTTCGCCAATGGCATCATTCATTCGGAATTATCTTCTTAATCGTAGGTACTACTTTCTGAACAAGATAGAATTCTTCGATTGTATCCCGAATAACATGTTGATCGAAGTCGTCCACTTCAACTTTACACAAGTCTAATTCTGGAATGAAATAATATTTTTAGTAGAACTATAAGAAAATAATAACTTGCAACAGTAATTCGTTATGTCGCTCTCAATACACACACTATTTTACATAACTATTATAGCAATAATTTTTAAACATTAGATACCTATTCTTTCCCGGAGTAGTGTGAGGTTCATTCGGTTGTAATTCAATATTATTTTTAATTCTGTTCACAGAACTAATACTTTTGCCAGAGTATTTAGCTGCTCTCTCATATTCCTTAGCAAGAGGTTCCAGCAAATATAGGTTTAATTTTTCCTCCTCGCAACGCTTAATTTTATTATATTTGCGATAATTTCTCTTTCTCGGCTATAGATAACAGCGTTACTTTTTCTCCGCAGTGGTATGATTTCACCATAATTACTACCCTATGGTTGCTACTCCATGGTAACACTACTGGTACGCAGTGAAGGAAATAGTACTATGTTTCTTGACAAGAGATTATGCTGTGGAGCATGCGCAAACAACTCAGTTGGCTCCACCCTCGTTACGCGCTTCCTTCCCTCTGCCCCTCTGACCCCGCTCAGAAGGTTCAAGATAACTTGCAATAACAGTATTTTGGAGTTACTGTTGCATTATGTTTTAGTTTGTTACTGAAATGAATGGTCGTGTTAATTTTTTGTGTAAATAGGCCTACCATGGTTTGTCTGCCTGTGTGGCTTCTGTGTTTGTCTTATATTTTGTTTTATTAAGTCAGTGATCTGAATATTTATTGATGAGGCAGGGTTGGACGTTATGGCTGCTTTCGCAAGAGAGTCTGCAATCTCATTACCTTGTATGCTTTCATGTCCCGGTATCCAAATTAATTTTATTTTGTTCTCCTTTCCTATGTTATATATAACTGTTTGATGTTTATTACTATCCAGGGGGGTCTTCGCAGAAAGGGCATTATTTTTTATTTTTTGTAATGCACTCAGTGAATCACGAATATGAGTATAGCTTTTCCTGTTAGGTGCTTTGCTGAGATAGGACCTGCCGAATTGCAAATAATTCTGCTCTGCAGATGGATGACTGTTTGTGGAGTTTGATTTTCCCTCTACCTGCTGCTGTTGTATTTACAAATGCTGCACCCACCCCCATGTCAGATTTGGATCCACAGTGTAAATCTGCACTTTGTTGGGCTCCTGTTCTTCCATGTTGGTTATAAATTCTCAGAATCGTCCCGTATTTGTCTCTTGTTTATTGAAGGTTGTGGTGTCTGTATGTATGCTTTTTTGGAAAACCTCATACTGAATGCAATACAGTGGAAAGCGAGGAAAGATTGGACAATGTAGAGTGCGGTAATATTCTGTAAAAGTTTGGATTATTTGGGGAATTTGATATGGTATAGGATGTTCGCTGTTTTGGGTTAAGTGTGTGATTCCTTTGAGCTTGTTGTATATTGGCCTGTGGCATGCTAACTTTCTCCTGTGATGTAACGACTGGTAGTTTATTGTCTTAGTACAGAAAGGGTATGTGGTTTGCCACTTATACCCAGGATTTATTTTGCTACCTGGTAGTGGATTGAATTTAGTTGTGCTTCTATTTGGGCCTGAGGCTTTGGTAATATGGCCATGGTGTAGTCTTGTAGTGCTATCAAGAAGTTGTTGTATAGTAGGTGAAATACCATAGGGTGATTTCCCCAATATCTGCTGATCATATACTTGAATATTATTGCTCTCCGTTTTAATTTCTGAAGGAGGTTTGAGTAATGTGTTTTTCCAGAGAAGTTACATGGGCCGTAAGAATAAAGTTGAGCATATCCTTTTACTCTACTATTTTGAAGGATGTGCTTCAGATTTTAATAATAAAATGCAGAGCACAACCTTCTCCTCCTGATGACGCAACAGGAAAAGAGCACTTGCTTCACAGGAAGAAGCATTTGCTTGGAGAGCAACCTCTTGCTTCAAAATTAGAAAAAATGTATGAATAAAGTGAAGCATATCCTTCGATTCAGAAGCATATCCTTCTAAAAAGTGAAGTCTGGTCAGGAGCAGACTCATCTCTGTGACGGTTGAATTACCAGTCGTATTACGACGTGAAAAGTACTACAAATTATGGTGGTGTGCTGTTAGGGAGCAGTATAAGAGTTTATATACATTTCATGAAGAAAATGACCTATGGATTAACCCATTTTCTGGAAGAAACACAAGGGAGAAGAGTAGGGACATTCTCGGAAATAGCTGCCTCTTTAGCCCAAGTGCTAGCTGCTGTTTTCAATCCAGGAAGCCCGGATTCGATCCCCATCCAGATCATGATGGAAATTGTGGTGGAAAAATCAGACGTTGCAAAGGATTTTCTCGGGATACTCCCGTTTCTCTCTATCATTTCATTTCATCTATTATCTGCAATAGTAAAAATAGGTTAGTGTAAAGTCTTGGGAGTTTCCGATGTTGGGGCCTGGAGCTCTCGGGTTTATAAGGCTACTCGTCATGAAACGAGACCTGGCTGCATCTGGAGCTGAGGCAGGTTGGCCAACTTATCAGCATCGGATTCACGAATGCCACCGAAGCCACTGTCGGACTTGGATAATTATCGGATATAGGCCTACAGAGCTCACAGTGGACCAAACCGTGCCTAAGCGTGCGGACTCGTATCGGATCCAGCCCTCTTAAAGCCAGCCAGACATCCTCGGAAATGAAGATGATGATTTTATTTTATTTATTATTTATTTTTTGCAGTTTATGGTCGATCCGAGATTCTAATCAGGTATTGCAGAAGAGGTGGTTATACATGGCACCACTATGAGTAAAACAGTTATTTTAGTGTAAAAGTAAAAGTAAATCTATGGCACTACAGCCCATGAAGGGCCAAGACCGACCAGCCGGCTGCTGGCCTCACGTCCCAAAGCCGAAGCAGAGATGGACGATCATCCAACCAGAATGGAGATATTGTGTGGTTAGCACGATGATCCCTCCAGCAGTTATAGCTGGTTTGCAAAACCGGATTTTCGCTACCTATCGTAGCTCCCCAAGTGTGAGCACCGGTCCCATACACTGGCTGAAATTTCATGAGAAAATTTCTTCCTCCATGAAGACTCGAACCAGTGCTCATTCCGTAACGCGAGTCCTAGGCAGGATTCCTTAGATCACGACGCCACGGCGCGGGACCTTAACGGAAAAAGCGAACATATGGCTCAAGTTGTCAACATCATTACAAGATACGTACAACTGTTGTAATAACTGAATAGTTATAGAAATTTAGTTTTCCGAATGCTATTAGTGTATTAGATTGGACTTTTGTGTATTCCTAAACCTACACAGCATGCTGGTATGATCATGAAATGATGAGCATGTTGCAGGCTACATGCAATGCAAAAGAACGCTTTACGAGTGTTACAGCTAGTTGGCCAGGGTCCGTCCATGACTGTAGAATAAGGAAAAATTCATCAGTTCGTGATGTGTGAAGTGGATTTAAAAATACTGTCCTATTGGGTGAAGGCTTGGAACCATGGCTCATGGTATCATATCGAAATCGGATTTTAAAATAAGGGGACAGCTATTTTATAATAGAACTTTCATTTGGCCAACTAAGAAGTAGGTTTTCTATTCTACAATACGCCTGTACAATTGCTGCCTCAAACGTCCAAACAATCATTGTTTGTTGCATTGTGTTGCACAATGTAGGCTAGAGAAGTACCTACATGATCATGACTATGACTTTACAGAAAATATACAGGATTTAAATGAAGATGAAAATACTTTAGAGCCTGAGGAACCTGCCACTGGAAGGACTTCAAATGTATTCACGTCACTGCATTGACATAATTTTTCTACTCGTATTTTATTGATGCACATAGATTAACGCAGAAACGTTAATTAACTATCATTATTTCTCACACTCATAGTAGGCGCAATTATATTTAATAATGCTATTATGACCACTGCAAAGACGCATGTTAGGAGGTAGCTATTAGTATGCCGAATTTTCTTCGAAATATTTTATCATTTTCTGAAATGCTGTCTCTTTTTCTTCTCCTTTGCACTTCCGGAAATTGTGACTTTTTTTTCTAATATTCCGGGATGTGTAGCCTGCAAATATCATTGTACTTTCAAGGGGCGCACAGCTACTGCCGCGGCGCGCCGTCTGAATCAGAAGATCCAGTTTTAACCACGCGGAATCTTTATCTAGTTGTGATTGAAATGAGTGTAGTTTATTAGCATTAGAAGAAAAGTTGCTGAGTCATTGGGAGGCCTACCGTGGCTGCTTATCGCATTTCTTTATGAAACCGAACACCCGCACTCAGTTGACAAAGAGCACCGACAAATACACAGTATTGCAACATGAAACGTCACAACAACTTTTATGAGCACATGCTCCTGTCTTAGAAGCAGAAGGTTGAAGGATAAGGTAGAGGTTATTCTTACAATTCGAAGCATATGCTCATACTTCAACCTCTTGCTTCGAAGCATAACCTTATACTTCAACCTCTTGCTTCGAAGGAAATCCTTCAGTTTTATTCATATGGCCCCATATCTACACCCAGGATTTTGATACAGGTTTGGGTATCTAGTCTGTGTTTCTGGATTTCTGTTTCATTCCATAAGTAAGGGCGCTTTCGTCTTTTATGGAATATGATATGTTTACTTTTCCTAGGATTTATTGTTAGTCCTTGTTGATTAAGGTAAAACTGGATGGTCTCAATGTCTTCTTGAATGTATTGTTTGAGATTTTCTGTAGGTTTGTCTTGGAGATTTTGGTTGTTATAATATAAGCTTATATGTCATCTGTGAAAATTAGTATGTTGTTTTTTTGTAGTGGGAGCTGTGATAGGTCCATGATGTGAATGGTGAAAAGTATTGGACTGAGCGACGAACCCTGTGGTATTCCTAAGTTGGTAATTCTGGTTGTTGTGTTTCCATAGGCTGGCGGGAAGGACACAGTTCTATTGGTCATGAGATTAATGATGACTTTAATTATATCTGGCGGGAGTAAAATTTTTTTCAATTTCTTGTTGTAGACTTAAGATAGGCTTTTGATATGTCCATCGCTTCTAGATTGAGATGTTGTCTTTGGGTCCATACTGATAAAATATATAAGACTATATGCAATAGACAATGTGTTGTATTGTGTCCCTTTCTATATCCATATTGACATTTGGGCCATTGTCCCATTTTTTCCATATAGAATGATATTCATTGTGTTAGAATTTTTTCATATATTTTCCTTACGGTATTTGTTAGGATTATTGGACGAAAATCTTGTGCCTGGAATCCTGTCATTCCTGGTTTTTGTATGGGTATGAAATAATATTGTCTCCATGAATTAGGGATCGCATTTTGTTTTAGAATATGTGTGTATGCTTTTGCTAATATTGTATAGTATTTGTCAGGCAAATTTTTCACAATTTCGTAAGAGATTCCATCAGGTCCCGTGGCCATTCCTTTTTGCACTGTTTGTAGTGCTATTTTAATTTCTTCAGGCGTGATGTCTGTTGTGAGGTTATCTGCCACCCTGTCATAAATGAAATGTGGCAAGCGGTTTTTATTCTGGACCTCATCTGGTGCGATCATGTTTATGAAATCCTCCTATAACTTAGGGTGTCTGGGTATAATGGAGTTTTGGCAGCGGCGGATTTTCAGGGGAGGCAAGGGAGGCCGAGCCTCCCCTAATATTTTACCAGAACACAATATGGCAATAATAATTCCAGCTGAATTAACATCACAGACAAGTTACAGCAAATGACGAACATTTTTCCTTTTATATTAATTTTACTATTCACTATGACTAAGATGTAAGTTACGTAAAGTCGACCACATCCAGTTTGTGATGACCGCTCGCTATACTGTAGATAGTACAAATAATTCGTACTGGAAAATAACAGATAGCGCTGTAACCTGTGTAGTCGACATCTAGCAGCCTGCTGTGTCTATGCGAGAGCGGGAGAGAGGAGTCGGCTACATGACGCTACTCCCCAGGAACCATGGTAACAGCAGTTCAACCAATAAGATAGCTGGTTAGAAGAGTGTTTAAACTTGATAAAACGCGCGAGGGGAGCCGATTTGGAGACGTCCTACCCACCGCTGACAACTGTACTGCTTATAGTCACAGCTGGTTTCGGCTGTGTTGGGAAGCTCTCTCTCTTTCTCTCTTCTTGATTTTAGAAAATTGAGTCACGTGTTGTTAGTTTTCTCTCCCTGCGTAAAAGTTTTCATTTATGTTGTTAGATTTTTCTCTTGTTTGCAGGTGTTCTTGTTATTTTATTCTTTTGTGTTACAAGATGTATATGATATATTTACTTCTACAGTATTTTAAATATATCGAGAGTTTAGAAACAAATGCAGATTTGTCTCTAGTTTCTTCTAGTAGCAATTATTCAGTATGCTGTGACCTATTTGATCGGTTTGCAAAGAAAGAGGAACATCGAGTTAATTTGCTGTAAAATTAGACTATGTAATAATAATGAGCAAGCCCCGGATTCTTAGGTTCGAATCAATTTTGTTGCTGTCTCCTTACTCTGGAAATATTGCTTTTCTTATTCGCTTTATGTAGCAAAGCGTAACATTCTTAAATTCAATATGACCTAAAAAGACCTAATTCGTAGGTTAGGACTTGGAGTGTCTTAAAGAGAGACAATCTTTACCAAGCCGTCGTAATAATATTAACAGTATGTTGTTTATTTTTATTTTTTCCCGTAAAATTATATAAATTCCTAAACATAAGATTTAAAATCCTAAAACATAAATTGGAAAACCTAATTTTAATTTCTTAAAACCTATAACTTCTGTGCTTGATAATGAGGTATGTCACAGGCCTTATATTTTTATATTCTCATCATTCACGTCTTGGCCTCCCCAACTTTCAAACTCACCACCCGCTACTGAGTTTTGGGGACTTTCTTTTCTGGTAAACCATTTTATTTGCTTCCAGACCATTGAAGTGGATGTGTGGCCTATAATTTGGGAGCAGAAGGTTTTCCAGGCCTTGCGTTTGGCATTGAGAATGAGCCTTCATATCTTTGCATGTTGTCGTTTGTAGGCAATGTAATTGGTTAAATTTTTTTTGGCGGATGAAAGTTTTTGCCATTTCTTTCCTCGTGTTGATTTCCTCCCTTATCTCCTCACTCCACCATTTGGGTTTGACAGTACTGTGCCAGTTTTTGGTCGATTTGGCTGGTTTGTTGCAATTTTCCTCAAATTGGCTGTAGTCTGTTATGATTTGCACGAGCTGCTCGATATCCACTTCTGTGCCTGCCTGTATGATAACTACTTTTGTGCTCTGTTGGCGAATTGTTTGTCGCTTGATTACTTGGTTGATTGATATGGATATGGGAAAATAATCACTGCTCATATTATCCATTTTGATTTGCCAGGTCGTAGTTGGAATGAGATTGTGTGAGAGGAAAGTGAGGTCTGGTGAGCTATTTTGCTGTCCTAATTGGCTGTCCTAACGTGTCGGGTGGTCTTCATTGATTAAGGAGATGTCCTGTTGTAGGTGTTGGGCAAATTTGTATCTCAAAGAGATGCTGTTTCGAGTTATTGTGATGTGTAGATTAAAGTCTCTCATAATGACATATTTTTTGTTGCTATTTATAGGAAAGTGATTTGTCCAGAAAGTCTGGGTTATGTGGTTGCCTGGGGCGTTGTAGATTCCAATGATTTGGTAAGCATCTATATCTATTTCTATTGTTTGAAACGAGTCATTGTAATTGGTGACAGTGCGTACGTTGTGGATGAGAATGTCCTTTCTTATCATGAATAAAATTCCTCCACCTTCTCTTTGTAGTCTGTCTAGGCGTATGATTGTGAAACCCTGGATAGTAAATTTGTTGATGAGTGTAACCATGTTTCAGATATGAAAACTATGTCAGGCTCTTCTTGTATAATAAATTGTTGGAATTCTACCGTTTTGTTATGAATGGTTCGGGCATTCCATTGGATTAGTTTAAGACCTCGAAGACCTTCTGGGATTTGAGCTGGAGTTTTTTTTTTTTTTTTTTTTTACTCTCATTAACATTTGGTAGAATTTGTTGGATCATTTTGTAAATTTCTAGTCTCTCATTTTCCATTTTCTTCGGCTTTTCTGGCTTTGTTTCTCGGTAAGGAGGGTTTGTTCCCGCGTGTTTTGGGTATTGTAGGGTTGATGCACTACTTTTCTTGTAGTCTTGGGTTGTTGTGATTTCTGCTAATTCTGTATATTGGATCTCTTTACCATATAGTTCTTTATACTGTTTGCCTGGTGTGGTTCGACACTGGACCTGCTTGTTGTTTTCCTCTTCGTCTACCTTCCTACTCAGGGGGAGCCCCAGTTTTGATGTAGGTGTTTCTGTGGAGTCTCTTTTCTTCCTACTTGTTTCTGGTTGTGTACTGTTTTCTACCTGTGGGCTATGTACAGTTTGTGTGGTATTTATTTTTGGTAGCTCCGGAAAGTTATCTTTACTTGTATTTGAGTTGTTCTGTATTGCGACTGCTGCGTAGGACTTGCGACCAGTTAGTAGCTGCATGGCATCATATCGTGACATTCGTGTTTCATTTACTATCTGCAAAATTTGTGTTTCCAGCTTTTTGTTTGGGCAGTTATTGTCTACTGGGGTGTGAGGACCCTGACAGTTGCTACATTTTATGCAGGTGCTGGGACATCGTTCCATTCGGATGTGTGTTGCCACATTTTCTGCACTTCTGTGTATTTTTACAGAATTTGGCTGGGTGTCCAAATTTGTAGCAGTTTAGGCATTGTAATATGGAAGCTTGAAAATTTCGTATTTCGTATCTGTTGCAATACAGAGTGAGGGCTTTTGGCAGAGACTGTGACCTACATGTTATTGCTACTGTTTGGGTGGGGATATATTCTACTTGCCCATCCTGGTTGATGCTCCTTTTTTTGAAACAATGGATATGCGTGATTTTTGCGCCCCCTTCCATTTTGGCTGCCTGCAATATTTCCTTATCTTGAATGTTCACTTCCACTAGATGACTCTCGATTTCCGGTAGACGACAGGCTATAGGTGTAGCAGGGATGCCAATATCTGCAAACGAAATGAAACTAATGTGAGGAATGTTACAACAGGTGTGCTAAACGTGAGGAATGTTACAATAGGTGTGTAGTATAATGTTACATTAGGTTACATAACGTGTGTATTGCGTTATGTTAGGTTTGGTTAGGTGTGTAAATTTAGAACAGGTGTGTAGTATTTTCTGACAGGTTTCAACGTTACATTTTGTACTATTCTCAGATGTTATGTTAGGTTAGGTTAGGTGAGGTGAGTACTATTCTCAGATGTTAGGTTAGGTTAAGTTAGGTGTGTACTATTCTCAGACGTTAGGTTAGATTAGGTTAAGTGTGTACTATTCTCAGACGTTAGGTTAGGTTAGGTTAGATTAGATTAGATTAGGTGTATAAGATTATATGAATGGTTACGTTAGGTTAGGTTTATATTGTCGGACCATCTGATCTGTTCCCCCGTAAGATACGCGAACTGAACCCTAATTCCTTCTCAGCCTCGGTAATTCATTTCTCTCCCTGCATTTCTATCTCTCTCTTTTCTATCTCTCTCCCTTTCTCTCCCCCACAATTCACAATTTTAAGTCTTCTTGCGGGACAGTTTATTTGCACTTGCAGTCCAGTATTGTCAACTCAACATGAATACTGCAGCACGGAGTCATAGTCTTAGGCTGTGACGGAGTGGTGAAAAAATATTATTAAGCAAGTAATAGCATTTTGCGATGAAGAGAAACAAACAGGTCATCTCTTTCCTATAGGCAACGATAAAAAGAGCTGCGATCACAGGTGAGACTTATTTTATTTCAATTGATTATGTATTAAAATTACTTACTCACCTAATACTAATACAACATGTTATGTAATTTATATAGGCAGGTCAGAGCGCCTAATAAAGAAAATCAGGAGAGGGAGAGTCTGTGGAGGAGATGAAAAATTAGAATCACCAGGGAAGAACAGACCTAGAGAACCTTTAATTCTTGTAGATCATATGAACCGATGCATATTTTAAGAAAAAAGATACAAGAATTTAATACCTTGCAGAAATAAATTCCGACATTGAAGAAATTACTGAAGGTTATGAGAGAAGCAATAATTTCCAAGGTTGGAGAGAAACGCTACGGAAAGTGATTCGAGACATGCAATTTAGGTTTAAAAAATGTAGAAATACAAGATGTATTTTGATTGAAAGAAATTATATTGTAGCATGGAGGACCAGTTATGTATGACGACGTTTGACGGAAGTTTGGCAACATCCCTATTCGGCAAGGTTCGTGGTCTGCTGTTTGACGTGGTGGGAGGAAAGCGGGTGGAATGGAGTGAGTACAGGCGTTAACTTTTTCAAGAACGACGACAGCGCTGAAGGGGCACAGATCCGATGGTCCAATAGTAATACTTACCCATTTATGGTTGTGGTGGGTAGAGCAGTGCTGCCCTTTTGAAGAACTCGCACAACAGACGGGACCTCGGGAATTTGGACTTCAATATGTGCTCAGCAAAGTAGCCCTCGAAATGCTCCTTCCTTCGACCGAACACATGCATCGAGTACTTGATGGAGAGCCACTTCCTCTCAATGTTCTGGGTGTGAACGGGCAAGATTTGTCTCGCTAGACGTGATACATTTTCCATGTGAATCTCGCCGCTGGCGTCCGTGTCAACAAACTCACCAGAATGGTTAACACGGAGATGCACGAAGCCTTCATTTTGCAAGACATTATAAGCTTTCCAGCAGTCATACACTATAGTCGTGCCAGGAAGAATCCACTGTGTAATTAGATTTAGCAACGTTTCTGCATTGCGGTTCTGTACAGGGACAAGGAAGAAGTTACCAGGATTTCCTCGTTCTATCCCCCCAAAAACCCATTGACTCTCAACGCGTCTGCCCCAGTTGTATTTTCTGCGTCCATATTTACTCTCATCAATTTCGATTACAGATAACTTGCTTCCGCCCACAAATGAACCACGTCTATCACTACGTTCAAAATTACATCTCAATGCCATTCCGTGGCGTTTGTTGCACCTATAATAACATCTGTTGTTCCTGCCTATTACCTGTCTGATATCGGCACACGTTGGACACGCCACTGACTGCCTGAAAATATTGTGTGAAACTAGAAAATTCTCCCACTCCACTGTATTTCGCAGTATACCTACAAAATCCATACTTTCATATCATATCGCGCGCATGCCATTTCAAGTTCAGATCTCACACTACGCGCGTCATTTACCACAGTTAGCGACACTGCAATCATTCTCCCACTCCACTTCAAATTACGTCACAACGACGAAATACAGTGAAACCTGTCTAAAGCGGCCATCTGAAGTTACCTTGTAAAATGGCCGTTTTATCAGGTGGCTACTTGATTAAGGTTGCTGTTTTTATAAAAATACTGAATTTCATTGACTTTTTAGTACTGTGCGCGTACAACAATCGTGCATATTAATCTCAGCCTCTTCCAATTCTTGCAACTAGCCTTTTCAAAACTCGCTTGCGGTACCTCAATTTAAATGGCTGGATAATACCTTGATCAAGGGGCTGGAGGTATAATGTATTTGGGGGAGGAAACACCAATTTCACTGATCACATTGCGATTTTGGCATTTAATCTTGGAATTGAAATCGCATACAGTAGCTAATTCTCAAACAATGTGATTTCATCCAAGCTTTATTGTTGGCAGTCCACTTCACCCCCAACAAGCCCATGTCAACATTTTTCCAACATCTCGGTTTCAATGATTTTCCTATCATTAAGAGTGCTTCTTTTCCTCCTGCAGCATTGCAACAAAATAGCAGGGTTATTCTGTCTTTTGCCAACTTCCCTTCTTTACACTCTTTTTCTTAAAACTTAAAGTTTTATTAGGGAGGGTCCTGAAAAAAACCTGTTTCGTCAACATTGTAAATGTCTCTGAGTTCATATTCCGCAAGAATTGAAGGCAATCTATTTTTTCCATTCTTCATTAACATTGGTTGCAATGTCACCTCCTTCACCAGACACAGAACGAAATGCAATGTTATGCCGTTTTCTAAAGCATTCTACTCTAACCTCCCATTACTAGAAACAAAATTGCTTACATTGAGTTCTTTGGCAATTCAAGAGTTTACTCTTGAATCATAGACCCACTTACTGGCAATTTCTTCGCCCTCGCACACTTGAATCATTTGTAAACGAAATCATTCACATTACTAAACACAGATTCTCTCTTCTTTTTTGGCATATTTTTCTCCAATTCTTCTAATATTTCATCTTTATTCTTAATTATACCGTTTATTTGTGTCCTTCCACATTTGAATATTTCTGCAATTTCTCTCGCAGATGTTCCCTTCTCACTTTCTTCAATCATTTTTCGTCTCACCTCTAAACTTAACATCACTCTAGATTTATTGTTAGTCATGATTTCTCTCTCAAACTAGCTTCACAGTTCTGAATCAACTGAATGAAAAGAAAAATTCGTAATAGCTGGTCCAAATAGAGAAAGATAGAAAGAGGAGAAAAAAATTCGAACGGTTAACTACTGACCTGAAGCATACTGTGACATTTTCGATAGAAAACGTCCGTGTTTCAATCCTTTAAAAACGAGTAAGAATTTATAGCTGTGCAGGGTCGAAGTGGAAAGTGACAAAAGAGTCATAAAACAGTAAACAACTAACCCCAAGATATGGAGGTTGTACTGTTGTACATTAGGTATTGTCCTCGTGTTATTGCTCTCTGTCCTCTAACCATCAAAAAAATAGGTCAGACAGTAACCCTGAAAAGATTTCTTGTTGGACAGTGACTGTTACAGTCAGGTTCCAATCCAAATAGACCCCGGCCGCTGTCCTGCGCATGAGGTGGCCGCTAAATAAAGGGAGAATTTGTATTGTTCTTATGGAAAATTCAATTGCTTCCAGAGAAAATTGGCCTTTTGGCCAGGTGGCCATTTAAATAAAGTGACCGCAAAGGCAGGTTTCACTATATGGCCGCCTTCTTCATTCAAGCAGGACGATTTTCCTATATAAGTATTTTGGGCAGGTTGGGTGGTACCACAGCTCTCCCAGTGATCACATCGAGTTTCTACTACTCCATACTACAAAACTAAGGTAAACTAAAAGTTTTTCTTTTCAATTCTCTATACTGGCTGTACCAAAAGGAAGATTCATCAATTTCTGTGATGGGAAATTATTCTAATTTTAAAAAGGCAAAAGCCAAATCTACAATTTTATTGCTGTCAGGTGGGCAAAAAATAATTCCACCCAAGAAACTTCTCCAAATCCTGCTTCTGCTAGTAATCTATTTATACAGACAGCAATCAGTAAAAAGTTGGAACCTACTACAGAAAATGTTGAAGTACCGGTAAGCCTAAAGTATAATTCAGTGTCAGACAACGTGGACTATATCTTCAATCACTCACTCTCTCTGAATTCCCTATTTTCTAATGTGTTATGCAGTAACTGTGACAAACCAGGGAAAAGCATGGGTTTTGCACCAAAGTAATATTGAAGTTTCAGAGTTGTGGTTGTGTGTTGTGTCTCACTTATTCCAGTCCAAAAATAACTGAAAATAAACATAGGGGTAAACCATCATTTGATGTCAATAGAAAAATTGTACATGCATTTGGAAAGGGACAAGCTGCCATTGAACATTTTAGTTTAGGGATGAACATGAACATATTGTGCTCATATTATAATCATTTATCGGTCATTTCTAAAGAAGCGGAAGCATTTCAAGAGAATGTTTGTAATCGTGCTAGAGAAAAAGTAAAAAGGGCACACTGTAAAGAAAACCCTGAAATTGTAGGAAAAGAAATAATTGATACTGGTATAACTTTTGATGGGAGTTGAATGAAGAGAGAGTTTACAAGTAATTATGGGATAGGCTGTGTTATAGATATTCTGACAGGCCTCGTAATAGATTTTGAGATTCTCTCCAAATAAGCTTACTGCCATACATGTTTTTTGACAGCAAAAAGTCTTGGCAGTGAGAGTCCAAAATTCCATTTTTTGTATATTGGGCACAAATCAAAATGTCTTCTTCTTCTTCCTGTTGTTCCTAGGTGGAACATAGGGCAGCAGTGAAGTTCCTCCAGCATACTCTGTCGCCAGCCATCTGTTTCACCTCTTTCCAGCTTTTCCCACATCTCTCTACTTCCTCCTCTATCGATCGTTTCCATGTTTTTCTAGGCCGTCCTCTCTTCCTTACTCCTTGTGGATTCCAGCCAATTGCAGTCTTCTCAATAGCTCCATCTGGCTTTCTCAGCGTGTGGCCTATCCAATTCCATTTTCTTTGTTTTATTTGATAATATATTTGTGATTAGTTAGTTCTTCTCCACAAATCTTCATTTGCTATTATTTCCGGCCATCTTATATTTAGAATACACCTCAGGCATCTGTTGACGAACGTCTGTATCTTTTTATTTATTACATCCGTAATTTTCCTTGTTTCACAACCATAGAGGAGGACTGATTTTACATTTATGTTAAACAGTCTGAGCTTTGTCTTCAATGAGATGTTGTTATTCCGCCATATGGGACAAATCAAAATGTGACAGGAATTATTTAGGATCATCTCCAGCATTGGAGGTTGAGGCTGGAGAGAGACTCTGGAAAAGATCAGAGAAACTGGGTTTCGATATACTATACTTTTGTCAGATGGTGAGTCCAAGACGTTCAACCATCTGCAGAAACTAAATGTATACAGTAATTCATATGCCATCATCAAAGAAGAGTGCCTGAACCATATTTCTAAGAGGTTAGGTTCAGGCATAAGAAGTGAAATAAAAAAAATGGAAGACAAGAGGTACGAATTTTGGAGGCAATACTCGGGACAACTTGAAAGACACAACAATAGTGAAGCTAGAACACTACTATAGGGGGACTATTGCATCCAATATTCCTGATGTTGTAAACATGAAGACTGCTGTGTTGGCCACTCTGTACCATTGTAGAAGCACAGATTCCAAGCCAGAACATGATAAGTGCCCTAAAGGAATGAACTCTTGGTGCCTCTACAATAAAGCCAAAGCGAAGAGAGAAAAACCAAATTCCCATAAAGAAATGGACAGTACTCCCCTTAATGACACCTGAGTGGCTAAAATACTACCTGTATAGCAGAGATTGTCATCAGATACCATTTTAGCCAGATGTACAAGAGAAATGACAAAATCCAAATGAGAGTTTGCATAGTGTCAGATGGGCAAAGTGCCCAAAACTAAATTTTGTGTCCAAAAAAAAGGTACATCTGACAGTAATTGAAGCAGTTGTACAGTTCAACCAGGGGTCATACCAAACAACTCTCAAGGACCCAACACAACCTGTCTCAGAAATAAAGAAACAAAATTTGCAAACAATGAGACAGTTGTTGCCACAAACAAAGTGTTCGACATTATTTGGAGATGGAGAAACACAGAAGACAGTAGGAAAGGGTTGCCAGAATTCATAGGGAGAGCATTTTGAAGCAGAAGGAAGGAAAAACTTATGGTTCTGATGACTTCTGATTGGTGAGTGTCAATTATTAGCATGTAATATATACAATAAACTTTAAAACTAATTTTCCGTAACTTTTTTTTTTCATCATTCTGGCATGTACTTTTTATAGTAAATATAATCCAATGTTCTTGAAATTTTTACAGTTGGTAGATACATTGCCCATAAACATGACCTAGTATGGGTTTTGCCAAATTTTGATTTTGAACAATTTTATGATTTTTTAAACAGTTTTTATTTAATTTTAAATTACAAATTTAAAAATTAGGCTTAATTATATAGTTTTTAAAATAATAATAGTAAGACAAAATTGATGCTAGGCATTATTCTCCTGCCGTTTCTGTATAACATATTACAACTTTGTAAAATTAATTTAAATTTTTGACCCAAAAGTAACTTATGTGTTCAAAATTTGTTTTTTTTTTCTTCAAAAAGTATGTATGCAATGAAATTGAAATCTTGTGCATATACTTACAATGCATAGCCAAACATACTATGAATATTTGATTGAAATCGGAACAATAGGAAAAAAGTTTCTTATAATGGCAGAGTGTCCCCTTAAGAAGGGTTATAATACTGATTTTAGATTATGTGCAGCACACGTTTTCCGTTATTAACTTCACACTATAATCAAACAAGAAGTTAAGTTACATACCTAATGTCTTTTTTGTCTTGCTGACAGTTAAATTTTGTGTACCGATATTTTATATAATAAACCCAGACAATGTTGTATATGTTTTAACAGTGTGAAATCTTAGCCTCAACTCTACTACCCCTACTTGTCTGTTAAATTCCTCAGCGGAATGTTTGGAAAAAAGCGGAAGGCTATTCCACCAATTTAGCTGTTACCCCATTATTCGTAAATTAAATATAACTTATGATAATTTTAGAGGTGTAACAATATTTTAGCACATGAAATCGCTCTAATTCTCAATGAAATTATGTTCTATGGATTACAGGAAACTAATTAATTCCCATTGATTAAAGTTCACGTTAACACTTTGTTTGTTAAAAACATAAAATTATTTAGTCATACGTTAAAAAGTGTTAAAATTTTTAAAAAGGTATATTCCTTCGACAGACGGCCCGTTTCGATATGATGTCACGTCTTCTTCAGTGTCTCCTGAACTACTGGTAATCTTGAATTCTGCGATGTGCATTTGTCGATTGTAGGGGTGGGGGTATGTTGCTTTATGGTTGGGGGCTGGTTGTTTGTGTGTTATGACGTATCATATTAATTCCCAGTTCTGAAGAAATGACTTATAAATAATTGATGGAACAGCCCCCATATGCTCAATGCTTTTTTCTTAACGTGGAATCCTCTATACTCTCTGATACTTGCCACATGGGTAGGCTATCCTATTTCTGGCTTAATTGGGATAAAGATTTCTATGGTAAGTACATTAAATGTTATCGATCATCATGCAGCACATGATTTTGAGGCATTGCTGTTCTGTCTTCACCACTATCGCTGAGGAGATGATAGAATTGTTGACTTGTTTGGAATATCACGTACAGCAAACTCTATTCGAAATGTCTTTTGCTTTGTGATCAAGGAACTTGTAATACAGTACCGGTAGGTTTTATCCAAAACAACATGCTGCACAAAAGAGTACTGTATGTTAGCTAACTTCTCACTAAATACACTTCTCAACAATAATGGAAGTCGGCAGTCGTATTATTTCAGTCATGACCACTTGTACTGATTCTCGTAGTCACTGTGATAATAAAATTCAATAAATTATTTAAAGATTACATTGAATTCCACAAGGAAGATATAACTAATCAAAATGGTAAAGGTTTATATGGATCACTCAGTACTTCCATGCAAGGCTTATACAGAAATACCAATCAATCAATCAATCAATCAATCAAAGGACATTATGGCGCATGTCAGCTCCATTTCGATTTCACAAAACGCTTCCACTCTGTTCTGTCTTTTGCTAGTTTCTCCCAGTTGGTACCTTAATTCCCATTTCCATACATTCCTTCTGAATTTCATCTTTCCATCTACTTCGAGGTCTTCCCAGTGGCCTTCAGCATAAAAATTTGCATTATGTAGTCTGTTAAGTGTTTCATGTTTTCTGTTATTAGAATTGTCTATCAAAACACCAAGATATTTGAACTGATTGACTATTTCAAAACTATAATTTTTTATTTTAAAGCTATTGGAATCCTTTTTGTTCTAGTGATTACCATATAGGCTATTTTGTTTTACTCTCGTTAATATTTAATCCAATGTTTTGTGCCTTTTCCATTAATTCAATAAATAGCTGTCTTATTTGAAGCTCATTTCTTCCTATTAATAATAAATCATCAGCATAGCCTATGCAAAAATTTTGTGGTGTCCACCCAGGTTTATTCCAGCTGGTATTAAGTCTGTCGTATTATCTTCTCTAATGCTATATTAAATAAGATTGGCAAGAGAGCGTCACCTTGTTTTAATCCTGTTTGATTTACGAATTCTTCTGATATAATTCTATTTGTTACTACTTTGCTTATCGTATCTTCCATACATATCTTACATAATCTGATTAATTTCAAAGGTATTCAAAATTCGGCCATTATATTCCATAGACTATATACAGTCTATACAGAAATATGGTATTTGTAATTCAATTTTAGATCAGATTTCTTTGTTTCATTCTGATTGGTTGTGATGTGATTTACAGATACTCTGTCTATGGTATTGCTCGCTCTCAACTGCATTGTTCGTGACCACCGAAATCGAAATCTGGACCACTACGTAAAGAAGCCAAGTCTGGGTCTGGCAGAGCAGCAACATCCTGATGGCAGCTTTGGAAACCTCCACAGCACAGCTCTGGCAGTACAGGTACAAGATCTTATTCAAACATGCAAAGCGATGGTGGATTTTGAGAGAAGTGCACAAGAAAATCTCATTTCCCTTGCACACAGGTTTACAAAGATGAGTTTTTGAAGTGGTTCGTCTACATAAAGAATTAATAACACTAGTCAACAAGGTTTTTGTCACAAGGGTGAAAATGGTCATTTTAGATCAATTTTTGTGTGCTGATACTAGATCTAAACTTGAAAATTTTCCATCACGCACCATTTAAGAGGAAAATTGGAAATTGTGAAAAAATAAGAATGAATTTACCAAAGAACTCGGGTATCGAACTATGGACTTTATTTAAATGGTTACACAGTATATTCATACGTTTTATAACTTATTGTTGCTCAGTATATACTAAAAGTGTATTTTAAGGAATAGGTTCTTTCAAATACATGAGTCTGCATTAATAAGGTGCGTAGTGGATGATATATACCTGTATTATTTTATTGCTTTATGACGCTAGACCGACAGAAAGCACTGAGAGGGTGGGCTTTTAGAGTGAAATAGATTGCATTTTAGGATTAGTTGAATATTATTTGAGCTTGTGACAAGTTGTATCGCTGGTTTTAAGTGTTTATCTTCGCGTTCATTTACTCTTTCTCAGAATTAAAAAATCTCGTCGTGCGTTTGTAAATTCGCCGGACAGCTTTTGTTACGTATGTGGAGAATTTACGGCAAAATCGCAGCGTCGGCCTTTATCAGATAAGTTGAAACAAGCATATTATTACTATTTTGAATGTAATGTGTGTGATGAGGACAAATCATGGGCTCCCCATATGTGCTGCACAACATGTTACTCAAAGCTGATAAACTGGATGAACGGAAAGAAGACTCGAAGTATGTCGTTTGCAGTTCCAATGATCTGGCATGAACCGGCAAGCCATGCAGAAGACTGTTATTTCTGTTTAACAAAGATTACGGGATTTTCAAAGAAAACAAGATCTACAATTGGATATCCTAATGTTCCATCTGCAATAAGACCTATACCACCTGGACCAAAACTGCCTGTTCCTAATCCTCCTTCGCAATTGGAGGAATTGGTTCTTCCAATAGAACAAACAGATGATTTAGCTCAACCATCAACATTCTCTATCCGTCCTATAGCCCAGAACATCATAAATAACCCCATTTAATTCAACAATGTGAACTGAACACCTTAATAAGAGATCTTAATCTCACTAAACAACAAGCTGAGATTTTAGGGTCTAGACTGCAACAATGGAACCTGCTAGCACCAGATACTAAAATTTCATTGGGCAGGAAGAGACATGAACGGTTTTCAAAGTATTTTATAATGAAGAATTCTATGTGAATGTGTGTAAATATAGATGGCTTAATGGAAGAACTAGGATTTCAACACATCCCAGAGGAATGGAGATTATTCATAGATTCTTCCAAAATAAGTTTAAAAGCAGTGTTATTGCACAATGGAAACACTAAACCATCAATTCCAGTGGCGTATTCAGTAGATATGAAGGAAACTTATATAAATTTGTCAGTGTTACTAGATGCAGTCCAATATAAAATATACTGCTGGCAACTCTGCGGAGATTTGAAAATTGTCGCCTTATTGCTCGGACTTCAGGATGGATTCACAAAATACTGTTGCTTTCTCTGTTTGTGGGGTAGTAGAGCGACTGAAAAACACTACAGAGTGAAGACTGGCTTCCCAGAGAAAGCTATGTCCCAGGAGAACATAATATCAAGTATGTCCCTTTAGTAAAACCGGAAAAATTACTGCTTCCTTCTTTACATATCGAGCTTAGTTTAATGAAGAGTTTTGTTAAAGCTATCCATAAAAATGGAGAAGGTTTTGCATATGTAAGGAATATGTTTCCGAAACTCAGTGAGACTAAAGTGAAAGAGGGAATGTTTGTTGTTAAATGTTGAGGAACAAGAAGCTTGGAATGCCTTTGTAAGTGTTGTTAGTGGATTTTTAGGTAACAATAAAGCTGACAATTACCAACAGTTTGTACAAGAACTCCTGCATAGTTACCAGAAGCTTGGTTGTCGAATGTCATTGAAAATACATTTCCTCCATTCCAATCTGGACTCTTTTCCTAGAGAACTTAGGAGCTGTAAGCGATGATCCACAGGATAGAACAACGATATCAAGGAAGGTGGGATTCTAATATGATTGGGGACTACTGTTGGTTTTTGTTCAGAGAAGGTGACTCAAACTACAAGAGGAAAAAATAACTCTAAGTAACTAAATACTTTTTTTTTAAATCTAGCTCGAAATCTGTATATGGTTGTTTACTTCAATGTAGGGCTCCTAAATTATTTGATTTGAGATTTTAATCAATTTAATTTATAAACCTAAAAAAATTATAGTTACTTTGATCCAGTTTTAAATTAATAAAGTAAAAGCCTATATTGAAGGGAAAAAAGGAACATAATGCCATTTTTTTCTTATTGTAATTATTATTTATGCGACGTTATTATTTTTCTGTGAAACGTCAGTGTATTTTGTGTATAAATTTTGCATCTTAGGAATTTATTTATTTTCACTGTTGTAATTACGTCTTTTGAAATGCGCGAAAACGTTTTTTTTAATCAAAATATTTCCCCTTCTGTCGCACAAAAATGTTACGTGTTACAGATTTTTCGCTGCCATTTTCGTAATCAGCAGGGTCGATTTAGTAAAAATCAGCTGATTTCATTTCTGTGACAGACAAAAAGTTAAAATTTGTCGACTAGTGTAATCAATCTGAAATGTAAATGATTCATTCACTGTATCAAGTAATCACATTTATCCTAATAAAATCGATTATTTTATGGCAGGTACGTGTATTTAACATTGACCATTGTACCGCCTTCACATATTGATATAAATGAGCCGTTCAGAGCAGAAGTGGTGTAAGTCAAAAATGGGTAATGAGGGTTAAAGTAAACATTCTGTAAAATACAGAGCAAAGTAACAGTTAATATTCAATTTATTTAAACTATTAGTATTCAGTGAATAGCAAGAAGGACATATTAATTCCTACTTTGCTCTGTATTTTACAGAATTTTTACTTTAAACCTCATTACCCATTCCTGACTTACACCACTTTTACTCTGAACGGCTCAAATCTACTTAAGAAGTAATTATTTTAAAATAATAGAGCTGTGATAATTATAAATAAAAGCATATTTGATGATTTAGTGGTTACTATGCTTGCATTTCAATTCAATCCTGGAATAGGATGATGGATTTTTGGATGGAAAGATTTTTTTTTTTCATTTTCATTTCATTTATTATATTCCATAAATCTTACATTAGCAATGAAGTTTTAAGATGTGGAACAAGTTCAAATTTTACAATATTACAATTACAATTACAATTTTTACAGTATTTTACAATTTTTACAGTTTTACAATTTTGCAATTTTCTACAATATTTTGGCGAGATGTAGTGAGATGAGGTGAGGCCCGAGAATTCGCCAAAAGATTACTTGGCATTTGCCTTATGGTTTAGAGAAACTTTGGAAAACTCCAACCAGTAATCAGACCAAAGGGAGTTAAATGAAGAGGCCGAGGACTTGCTGTAGACCATCCGGCGTCAGTCTCAAGGTTGGGCAAAACCTCGGAAGAAACCGACTTTCATTGGACGAGAGAATAAATCTGTGGGCCTCATTTACATGATTATTTGTATGTAAATGGTATTTTTCTTTGATATTGAAGATAGAATTCTATATTGGTAATATATGGAGTGTCTCAAAAACAGTCCATCAAAGTAATTGAAGGGTTTTTTGAAAAAAAAAAAAAAAACAGAGTACAAAAACTTAAATTTTCAGGAAAAAACAAAAAACTATCTGACATGATTGTTGTTGACACTTCAAGTATGAAATTCATTATGTCATTTCTTACGGTGTTATAGAAACTGCGGAAAACTGAAGTACATTTATAACTTAAATTGCCTCATAGAAATACATGTGTAAATGTAGGTAACTGTAGACAATCGTTGTTTTAAGAGAAAATTCTCTGTTGAGGCTGAAGTGTGCGCCTCTTTTAATCTTCTTTTTCTTTATTATATCCTATTTATTCTCCTTTTGTTGTTTACATTTCTTCCATGGGGTTACTTCTGTACCTAAAGATGAGTCCATAACTAATACAATAATTGGCATGTTAAAGTATTTTTCTTTGAGGTGGCTTTTGCCGTGTACATAAGAAGCAATACTGCAAGTCTACTACTGTTTAAAATTGTATGCATAAATGTTTAAAATGATATGAATGTGATATTTGTAAATGCTACCATCGTCCTGGTCAGTGTTTGGACTATGATTGTTTTATGAAAACCATTGAAAATTTCCACTCCTTTAACATAAGATAGTGGTGTTTACCAGGGATGATTTCTCAGGGCATGCTATGCTTGCTGCGCAAGCCCAATATTTTCGTAGAATGTGTATTTCTCAAAATGGCGTTACATACATTAAAATTTATTATGATTTTTTAAATACTGTATAGGCGTAATACCATCCGCAGGTTGCAAACCGCAAATATCGCAATGCTTGCTCGTTTCTTGGAGCTACAGGAAAGACGTAGAAATAGCGAGAATATGATGCGCGCGCAAGTGCCTTCCTCCTTGGCCCGTCCTAGGCGCACATGCTTCTGTTATGTGTTGTTTGAAGCTCTGGTCCGAGAGCTACACCAACGACTATTTAACGTTACACAGACCAGTATTGGCAGTGAGAATGTGCTGTGATTTGCGAGTGCAATGTAATTGTATGAGCGGAATGCATATGTTAGCTGCTGCATGTATTATTAATTCTTAAACATTAATTTGAAGAATTGCAATGAGTTCGGAATTGTGTGTTATTGAAACCTTATTATTAAATCCATTTTCCCGAAGGACTATTCAAGAGAAGACAGACATTATAGAGAATATGTGCGCTCGTTCAGTACAGCTCAATACAGCAATGTGTATTGGTTGGCAGGGTCGAAAAAACTAAATAAACTGTTTTGTTGGCCATGTTTGTTATATCTTACAGTGGATATTCTTGCAATACTGTATACATTTTCTTTTTATGGAAGAACTTAAAATAAAAGGTAAACTGTATTGGATTAACTCGCATATGTTGGAAGAACTGAAAGACAATATAAGAAGGGAAATTGCAGCAAGAAGAAGAGATAATGCGTGTTAATACAAATTTTCTTAAAAGATATGAAAGATGTGTGGCAGCACAATGAAATTATTTCCAACATCTTCTATGACAAAGGTAGGTGGTTACTGTAATTTGCATGATAAATCCATGCACTTGACTTCAGGGGCTATGAATACCCGACTTTGTCAGCAAACAGTGTGCTTCATGAACTTCTATTTGAAGGCTCTGTAATATTTTCAGTGATAAGACATATACTAAAGTTATACAGATGTAAATGCATTTCGAGGTATTTCAGAGTTGTTCTTTAGTCAACTGTCCGAAGACAGGTTTGAACCTTACAAGTGATACAAGAAGGCACCATTTATGAGGCAATTTGGCCTAGGCCAGGAAATAATGAAGTAGGATGGCCAGTTTCTTTCTTCCTCCATTATATACATCGCCGACTAGCTACATATTACACTAATCAAACTTTAGATGCATACAAATTACAAATAATTGTTCTTTCTTCGACATATTGTCAAGTGAGATATACTGCCTGATAATAGATGTACATATCAGCCAGAACCTCAGAGGATTATTTCAGAGTAGAGTTAATTTTTATTTTGCCTAGTTTGTCCATTTAAATTTAAAAACCATGTTGGGTCCGATAAGCCATACAAGTTATCAAAGATTTATTGTTAAAGCCGTCAAACATGGGAGGGGTGATGTAAATAACTGTATATTTGTGTTTATCACTATGTAATTTGATAAGTTTGACAGGATATTTTCACTAATCAACACTCAACGGTCAGATGAAAGGAACAGACTATCAGTAGAAGCAGTGGAAGGTATTGTAACAGTACAATATAATTTGAAGCATTTTACATGTAAAAAATTTCACACCTGTTTATTGAAATCCCCAAAGTTACTGAAAGACATTTCCTCTTCACAAAATACTAAAAAAGCAGGACATGTCTGGTAAAATCCAGACGTCTGGTTACCCTATACTGAAACATTTCGGAGTATATGAATGTAGATATTAACAATAAAAGATTGTGTGGGGTCAGAAAAGACCCCAGATAAATGTCGAGAGTTAATTGCCTCTTTGCCAGCCTATTGTGCCTGTTTATTTTTTAATTGCCCTTTATGCCTGCTTACTTTAAGTATTATAAATGCATATACATTCGGGCTCTAGTAATAAGATTTCATCATACGAGATTTTAGGCTTTCAGAGTTCATTCATCCAGTAAATCATACACAATTATATAGCACAAATCAAAACAAATACATAAATAAAAATAATATATAAATATACTAAAAGAAATATAAAAATAGGTACATTAAAACACACACAAATAAACAATATGTGATAAGGTCTTACAGAAAATTTTCTGTCTTTCAATAGAAATAGGCCAATCTATATTGATTTTCGATTTTTCTGAAATTTTAGGAATAGAGTCTACTTGTAGCTTTTGCTCGTTGCATATATCGCTCAATACATGGAAGAGTTTCCTACCCTGTCATTAGCTCTTGACTATTCCCAACAATTTGATAATACAGTGAAACCTCTCATTTACGGACATCGAAGGGACGTAACAATCTGTCAGCATCTGAGAGGTGCCCTGTATTGGGAGGGAGGCTCCCCAACCTAACAGTAAATTTATAATATGCATTATGTATGCCTTCACACTTTAAGTGAAATGTATTACTGTAGTTTAACTCTAAAAACAGTATACTGTACTACTTGCGACTTTGAAGTACAGTAGATAAGACCGAAAAAGGAAAATACAGTACTGTGCCATGCAATTTTATTCTAGGTCTACAGTTATGCAGTACTGTAATTTACAGTTTTCAACTTAACCTTTACGTTCAGGTGCCATGTCTCCCGAAACAGAACAACTGATTGAAGTGAAGAGAATAATCCTACTAACCCTATTATGTGTCGAATACAATTTCACGATTAAATTTTATGATTTTTTTTTATCCATCCACTTGCAACTAACAAGGGGTAGCCGGCTGGGCTAGTGGTAGCCTACGAGACCCTTATGTTATGTTTCATGTTAAGGAATTTTTGTACAGTTCTCAAAACTAAATTTTCCATTTTTGTAACACATTAGGTCTTGAAATTCAGTTCTGTCCGCAATCAGGAGGTAAATCAAGCTTTAGGATGTGAAACAGCTGTCCGTGTCTTTGTCTGAGAGTATCCGTAAATGAGAGTTAAATTTATCATTATTTTTAGATTATTTCAGTTGGGACATAAATATCTGTACATATATGAGGAGTGTCCTTATTTTGGGGGTGTCCATAAGGAGAGGTTTCACTGTATAGTAACATCAAATTGTCACAGTCCTCTGTGTAGCTGACAGAAAAACTATTTTCATATTATAGGCTTTAGAGGCTGCAGATAGTGAACTTGCTGGCAATGGTGGCAACATTGGCCCAGTGCACTGGAACCGCAGCAGTGCTATAAACTACTTGGTATCTCGTCAGGCTCCTGATGGTTCGTTTGGAGATGTGTTTACAACTACTGAAGTTGTGCTTGGCTTGGGACCACGACGACTCAGCTCTGTTAGAGACCTCAATTGTGGTAGTGGTAATTCTGGAGGAACTTTCACCACTAGTGGTAAGTGTAACATTTAATAAACAGTCAAGTGTTTACAAGCACAAGAAAATGAAAGGATTCAAGATCAACCACAAATGGGTACCAGTATGAATTCAATAAAATTACAGTAAAACCTCGATAAGACGCGCCCGCTTATTACGCTGTCCCGTGTAATACGTTTTTTTTTGTCCGGTCCCTGCACATTTCATATATAACGCCTTTATAAAATACCCCGTTTGTTGTGCTCAAGTCCCGCATAATATGCTGTTTTTGTGGAATATTTTCGATGTAATTTTCAGCAATGTACTTTAACAGCAATGAAACATCTTGGTCATTGAACTCACTGGTGCCATTAACCTGAAAAGTATTGGTATTCGACCCTTTACCTGCGCATTTAAACCTTCATACTTCATACCTCACCCTCTTGTTACGCTCTCTTATTCGACTACTTACCTGCGCGGTTAAAGTTTACATACAGTTACAATACCCCACCCTCTTGCTAACCCTCTCTCTCAAACAGCGTTCCTCACTCGGCCGTAATAAAATTCTGGAAATTTTTGCTGGTCAGTTTGTTGTCCTTTAGTGTATTGAAGTGTCTGTGAATGTGATTACAATGAGTGTTAAACGAAAAGCACTTTATTTGTCGGAAAAATTGAAAATCTTACGAAAGTACGATGAGAACAGTACTCTTACTCAGAAACAACTCTCTGATTCATTAGGAATCCCATCATCGACATTAAGAACGATAATAAAAAATCGCGACTCAATCACTGCAGCTGCGATGTCAGGAAGATGTAATCGCAGGAAACTGAAGTGTGGTAAACACGAGGACTTGGAGAACATGCACATGGCAAACAACTATAAATGACTTTTTTTTTCCGAAAGAATTAAGTACAGTACATATTGTAAATGTCTTTGACATACAGTACAGTAATTACATAATGGAGTAATACTATATTACCTTTCATGACTCATGTATTTCAATAAAGAAAAATGCTAATAGATACTGTATATAAGTCAAAATTAGTATACCCGCCTAATACGCGGTCCTGGTTAATACGCGGTCCCTTGAACAGCATCTTATCGGGGTTTTACTGTATATTCATATAAAATAGGCTAGGCCTAGGTACTAACTTGTATCTCTAACACTGGTAATGTTATGATAATGAACACAGGTTGATCTTTGACGTAACGAACATAAAGTAGCCTACAGCATTGCTAAGTTCATCCTGTGAACAAAAGTAAATAGTTCAGGAATTTCAGTCCCTGTTTTAATGTCTTAATTAATATCATTTTACATCAACCATTAAGCGAGAAGCTCTACGTTAGGGTTTCACTTATATGGGATTTTCTTTTTTTATGTATCAAACGTGTACCCCCTAATTTTGTTTTATTACAGTTCCTCCCATGTAAAATTTTTCTTGATTGCATGGCTTTAACCCATGCCAACTTTGCTTTCAAATTTTAACTTCATTTAAATTTATTGATGATTAATGAACAAATCAATTTCGCAAGTTTTTTTTATTTTTCTTCCGACAACCATGGTCTTCGTCATGTTTGCATTTATCTTCATCCCATATTGCTCACAGCTGTCATTTAGCTCCAGTAGCATATCCCTTAGTGTTGTCTCCTCTTCTACTAACAACAACATATTATCAGCAAATTTTATGCACTTTATTCTTCTTTCTCCTACTATCACCCCTCCCAGGTTCTGAAAACAGTTCTTTACCAAATTCTCCAAGTAGATGTTGAACAGATAGGTGATAAAGGGCATCCTTGTCGTACTTCTCTCCCTATTTCACTTTCTTCAGACATTTCTTCTCCTATCCTGACTTTGACTTGTTGTTTCATATAATTATGTTGTTGTTTTGTAATGCCAGGCGTTTGACAATAAAGTCATTTCACCTCTTACAGTCCAATATTTTTCAAAGATATTGTCATGATCAGCCACTGAAGCACAGATTTTGGGGTGTTCCGAATCCATTTCTTGATTTGAATTGCACAATGGGCAGTTAGGGGACAGATATATTCCAATTCTATGCAGGTGTTGGCCAAACAGTCATGGCCTGTTGCCAATTTAAATGCAGCTACAGATGATTTGCGTGGTAAATCGGAAATTAACTGTGGATTATGATGCAGAGAGTTTCATTTTTTTCCCTTGTGATTGTGATATCAAATTTTGTTTGTTGAAGTTTAAGTATGTAGATTTAATAAATCTTTTCACAGAGTAATATTTAGATTTAGTAACAGTACTGCCGTTCTTTGCTAAAGCATCCACATTCTCGTTTCCCAGGATTCCACAATGGGATGGTATCCATTGGAATACAATTCTTTTACCGAGTGATATTAATTGAGAGAGCATTTTAGTTATTTATGCTGTTTGAGATGAAAGTGTGTGGCTAGAGACCATTGATAGAATAGCTGCTTTGGAATCTGACAATATAACTGCATTTTTAAATTTATTGATGTGGCATAGAATATTCCTGAGACTTTCACTTATTGCAATGATTTCTCCATCAAAACTTGTTGTTCCATATCCAAGAGATCTATAAAGTGAGAAGAGACAGCACGTAACACCTGCACCGGCACCTTGTTATTTTTTCTTTTAAATTCGAGATGTTGATTTTCTGTTTTAATTCTTGAAACATGGATATGAAACTTTTTTGAGTTTTCAATCTACAGAGAGTACTGTATGAATGCCAATTGCTTCCTGGTAATCTGATAAGTTTTTCATACTGAATCAGTGCTTTTTCTTCTATTGTCATTTTGATGCTGTTAATGTTAGTGGGGAGTCTCATAGAATCTATTGGAGTTGTTTTGATTTCACCAGTAATGAGCCTGAGAGCTGGTTTTGAACACGTTCTATTTCGTTTATGAAAGGTGAAGTAATTAAAATTTCTCCGCAGTATGTCAGCACTGGCTGTACAAACGTTTTGTATGTAATGTTCAAAGTATTTCTAGAGCATCCCCATTTCTTTCTTGCTAGTCTTTTGTGAAGGGAAAATCTTTTACGAGCTTTTTCAGAAATATATTTAAATGGTTGCTCCATGTTAACTTACTGTCGAAATAGACTGGAACAGTATAAAACAGATTGCAATGAAAAGGAAGGAAAAAAAATTGAAATTATTTAAGCAGCAGCAGCAGCAGCCAATAATAATGAATTTGGAGGGGAAATATGTGTAATCATTATATATTACTATAATAATAGTCCATGGCACTACAGCCCGTGAAGGGCCTAGACCGACCAGCTGGCTGCTGGCCTCACGCCCACATGCCGAAGCACAAGTGGACGATCATCCAACCAGAATGGCGGTATCATGTGGTTAGCACGATGATCCCCCCCCAGCCGTTATAGCTGGTATTTGCAACCACATTTCGCTACCTATCATATCTCCCCAAGTGCATCACGATGGTATATTTTACTATACTCTGTTGTATAGGTTAGACAGCGGCAATTATCTCTAGAAACACGATTTGTCTTTTGTTCCAAGGACAAAATGAAATGTCAAAAATGACTTTAAAGATATGCATATCATTTTATTCGTTATTTTCACTATAAAATTATAGTCTTCATTTGTTCTGAGACATTCCCTAGTCCTGTCAGAAAATTTTCATCTAGGAATTAGAATATTATTCATATATTAATAGTTCCGCCAACACAAAATTGTGGACAGGTTGAGGTTATCAACCTGGCCATCTTCGGAGTGGTATTTATTTATTATTCTATACTTTATTAATTTCTCTTCCTTTATTAGTCTGCATATTTTATGTTTATAACTTTTTAGGTATATTATAAGTATTATATGTAATGTAGAAAGAAAACTGTACATATAACCAAAATGTTAAACTCAGGGAAAGTCAAAACAACACTCATATTTGATAAATCTTTGCTCTTCCAGTAGCTAAACTCCAGCCGTCTACAGCAACAACACTTCCTCCTACTGCTGTGGCAAGTGCGGATTCAAATTTGACAGTGGAAGGCACGACTGCTCGATAAAATCCTAAAGGAGATGACCTTGCAACTGTGACATATACGTTATGGGTTGGAACAAACGTGACAGAGAATTTCACCATCAGTGTGACAGCTGAGAAGAATTCGACTTTTTATCACATAATGCAAATAGCTGCAGAACAAGATTCCCACTATGTGTGAGTATCATTTGTTACCACTGTTGAAACATAGATACCCACATTCTGATGCCTCCAAATGTGGTCTGTGATGTAGTCTGTATAGACCCTCCTGAATTCTGATGTTCTCTAACACATTAATTTTGATAAAATAATTCACTTCATTTAAATACCACATCCGGAAATTGTGGGACAAAGCCGTGCCAGATAACTGATTTTTCGGGATAATTCGAAAATACTTTTATAGATTATGTAAAGACGCACTTTACTGCACAAACATTTTTTTTCCATGTTGAAATTGAGTAATTTTCATATAGATAATTAAAAATAGTTTTGAAATACATACAATGTTTATTTTTAGTACTGAATAAGGTAATGTACAGTACATTCATCAGTTAATAATTATTGTAATACAGTAATACAAAATAGCGTAAGAATACTAAAAGTTTTCGTAACCTTATGACAATTTTAAGTGGCTGTCATGTGAGTCATGTGACGTGAAGAGCAGTGTAGCCAACATCGCAGCTATGAAGTAGCACTCGATGATTTGAGCATAAGAATATTTTGCTTGCATTTCCCGGAATCCATTGTGCAGCAGCAGCACTTAGCGGTAATAACCATGATACTATCCATCACTCAAATTAAACTTTTACGCACTGTAGGAACAGAGAATTTCACACTTTCGTACTTAGACTCATTCAATACCCCTTCGAAATGGGCAAGTTCAAGTTTTAGATTGAAAGATATTGTCTTCGTGCATTGTTTGCAAGGTCCAAGTGACAGATACCGATGCTACCCTGTACTCCAGGGACATAACGGGCTTTTTTGTCTATGTTTTCACACGTGAACAGTGTAAAGAGTAAACACGATATGCAGCATGTGCGATCTACGAGAACCACTCACATCTTCGTCAGATTCTTCTCTTTCACATGAATGACTTTTTCTTTTTGACCTAGCCAAAAGTGCCATTGTTTTGTATTGCCAGTTATTTGGGTGCCGGATATGAGGGATTTTACTGTACCTAGTTATTAAAACAGTTGTATTCCAAGTAGAATGTTGAGATACAGCACAGTTGCAATTATTCAAGCCAGCCCAATTCTTTCATTCTTTTTTTTTCTTAACTCATTTCCCGAATAAAAAAAAACAATCACAGAGTGATGTACTAAGTAAGTAATGAAAATCAACTCTGAAGATACGTATTAAAATGTTTAATGTTTTCAGTTGAATTTCAGTTTTAATTTACTTTAGTGTTTTCAGACTGTGATTAAGCACACACTAACGTGAATGTTGAAAGAAAATGAAAAAAAGATCGTGGATTTAATAGAAGTTTAAGTTCAGAAATTGTGAGAATTAAATGATGAGATACCTACTAAAGATAAAAATTGACATTGAGCTCGAAATGGAAAGTATCATCATTAGTTCTTACTTGGATTTGTGGTTGTTGTATCTAAACCTACATTCTTTCCTTGTCCAGTATTTGTAGTTTATTACTACGCTTAAGAATGATACTTCTGTCAATTCAGTCTTTCATAATTGAGTATTTTTCTAAATTCAGTTTTCGAAACCATAAAGCTCGAATGACCAATAAGGAAAATATAGACGTTGTGTAGAGGACTGATCAACCCCTCACTTTAACTCTACAGTAATCACTGTAAGTTACTGCCACATAGTATAGTCCGGGTCAGCTTACTTAATACGCTAAGGGTGAAACCTAACCATTTTTCCCCCATTACTACATAAGCTAGTGGATTATGGTGATTTTTTTTAGTTTTCAGGTTGAATTTTCTTTTGCCAACTTCATTTCGAAATTCGGTACTGAGAAATACTGCAACTGATAGTGATTTTATAACTGTTATGTTGGCAGCAGTGACACAAGTTGTCAGTAGTTTAAATTCTGAAAATTCTAATTGTTCTAGATTTCTGAGCCCATTACTAATAATTAATTAATTAATATCAGTATTAATATTAATACATAATAGTTATTGTATGTGTTGCTTTGTGTTGTGGTTACAATTTCAAGATTATAGTCAGCTAGGCTAAGTATAAATAAATATAACATATTTCGTGTGATACATGCCCTTGAGTAATCGATAGAAATATCATTTCACATTTTAATTAATTTCTTTCGTGTTTAGATTTTTATTACAGTAATGGAGTAAACATTCTAAAGCATACATTTCAAAGTGGCATTCGTTTTCGGAATTCATACTATTCATTTCACGTGATCAAACAAAATACATTTTTAGGTTAGGTCTCGTGGTTCGTAAACTGTTTAATCAAAGCAATGAATTTCATGTTGTCAGATAAAATACATTTTAATATTACATCATACACTAATCTACTAACTACTAACATAATGTGCGAGAGGTCCAGAAGAAAAATATAGGCCTACTCTTTCACAAATTATTGAACCTGTTAGAAAACACCTCCACAACATAAAGATGAGATGTTGTTGTTTTCTAATGCCAGGCGTTTGACAATAAAGTCATTTGACCTCTTGCACTCCAATATTTTTCAAAGATATTATCATGACCAGCCACTGAAGCACAGATTTTGAGGTGTTCCGAATCCATTTCTTGGTTTGAGTTGCACAATGGACAGTTAGGGGACTGATATATTGCAATTCTATGCAGGTGTTTGGCCAAACAATCATGGCCTGTTGCCAATCTAAATGCAGCTACAGACGATTTTCGTGGTAAATCAGGAATTAACTCTGGATTTTGATGCAGAGAGTTCCATTTTTTCCCTTGGGATTGTGTTATCAAATTTTGTTTGTTGAAGTCTAAGTATGTAGATTTAATAAATCTTTTCACAGAGTAATACGTAGATTTAGTTACAGGTCTGTAAGTAGCAGTGCTGCCCTTCTTTGCTAAAGCATCCACATTCTCGTTCCCCAGGATTCCACAATGGGATGATATCCATTGGAATACAATTCTTTTATTGAGTGATATTAATTGAGAGAGCATTTTAGTTATTTCTGCTGTTTGAGATGAAGATGTGTGTTTAGAGACTATTGATAGAATAGCTGCTTTGGAGTCTGACAATATAACTGCATTTTTAAATTTACTGATGTGGCATAAAAGATTCCTGAAACTTTCATTTATTGCAATGATTTCTCCATCAAAACTTGTTGTTCCATACCCAAGAGATCTATAAAGTGAGAAGAGACAGCACGTAACACCTGCACCAGCACCTTGTTCTCTGGAAATCAAGGATCCGTCAGTGTATAAATGAAGCCAGTTTTGTGAAGGGTATCTAATATTAATTGTCTCTAAAGACAATTGTTTTAGTATTTCAGTGTTTACTTCTGATTACAGTATTTCTTCTGTTAAATTTAGATTATATTCCATATTTAATAGAGTTAAAGGGTTTGGTTTAATTTGTAGGTTTTCTTTTAAATTCGGGATATTGATTTTCTGTTTTAATTCTTGAACAATGGATATGAAACTTTTTTGAGTTTTCAATCTACAGAGAGGACTGTATGAATGCCAATTGTTTCCTGGTAATCTGATAAGTTTTTCATATTGAATCAGTGCTTTTTCTTCTATTGTCATTTTGATGCTGTTAATATTGGTGAGGAATCTCATAGAATCTATTGGAGTTGTTTTGATTCCACCAGTAATGAGTCTGAGAGCTTGGTTTTGAACATATTCCATTTCGTTTATGAAAGGTGAAGTAATTAAAATTTCTCCGCAGTATGTCAGCACTGGCTATATAAACATTTTGTATGTAGTGTTTCAAAGTATTCCTAGAGCATCCCCATTTCTTTCCTGCTAGTCTTTTTAGAAGGGAGAATCTTTTACGAGCTTTTTCAGAAATGTATTTCAAATGGTTGCTCCATGTTAACTTACTATCGAAAATAACTCCAAGATATTTGGATTCATAAGTCCTAGGAAGGTGTTGGCCATTGTATTGGATATTGAATTCTCTTTCTTTTTTACCAAGTGAAAATATTTGGTAGTTACTTTTGCTTAAATTGAGTGTCATCAAATTTGATGTATTCCATTCATGTAGTTGATTTAGAGCTTTAAAAGCAGAATTTTGAATTTTGTCTCTATGTCTGTAAGATCCGGAAGTCCACAAAACTATATCATCTGCAAATAGTGCTGTTTTCATGTTTGATTCCTCTAATAGGGAGGGTAAGTCATTTATATAAATATTGAATAAAGTTGTGCTGAGGACAGCGCCCTGAGGTAGACCTCGATATGTTTGTTTGTAACTAGAAAGTGAGTTATTGAATTTAGTGGCAATGAATCGTTGACTAAGGAATTCTGATATCCATCTGAACATATTGCTGGAGATACCTAATTTCTGGAGTTTTAGTAATAATTTATTTCTCCAAACAGAGTCATATGCTAGCTGAAAGTCAATAAATATTTCTAAGGTATCTTCTTTCTTGTTAAAACTGTCTTTTATTTCTTGGCCGAGGCATATGACTTGTTCATTGGTAGAGTGTAGTTGTCGAAAGCCGGCCTTGTCTTGGTGATAAAAGATTTTGGGATTCTAAATACCAAGTTAATCTGTTGGAGATCATGGACTCCATGGTTTTTGCTATCATGCTTAATAGTGCTATTGGTCGATAACTATTAACATCATGAGCAGGTTTCCCTTTTTTGTGAATTGGTACAATGATTGCTTTTTTCCAAGCTGCAGGAATTGAGGTGTTCCATGATAAATTGAAAATGGATAAAAGTACAGACTTGGCTTTTTCCCCCAGATGTTTCAAAAATTCGGAATGAATGTTATCGGGGCCAGGAGATTTCTATGTTTTAAAATTTTGTAAAGCTAGAGTTAATTCTTAGGAAGTAAAATTTTGATGAAATATTTCAGGTTTTGTACTAGTAATATTGTTTTTATTATTTTTATGTAATTCTCTTTTGATAAATTTGTCAGTTTTTTTGGTATTGGGATGTAATCTGTGAGAGTTTGAGTAGTGTTTATTAAATGCGTTTGCTATATCTCTACTATCTGTTAGTGTTTTGTTATTATGAATAATAGGTTGGCTAGTATTTTCCTGTGTATTGGAAATATTCTTCAGAAAGTTATATGTTTTAGTGCTATCGGTTCTGTAATTAATATTTTCAATAAATTTATTGAAACATTTCTTTTTTGCTGTTATGATTGCTTTTTTAAGAATGGCAGTCTTCTTCCTCCAATCTTGAGTATATCTTCTGGTGTTTTGCTTTGTTCTGCTTTGGTTCTTGCTTTATCTCTATCTTGTTTCAATAAATTCAGGTTTTCTGTCCAGAATGGGGTGTATTTTTTTGGTTTGCCTCGTGGAATGTGCTTTTTTGCAATTTTAAGAAGAGATTCACAGAAATATTTGTTCAATCTATCTGAGTTTGTATTTTCCATTAGTGGTGTGTTGACCTTGAGATGTTCGAGTTCTGTTGTAAATAGTTTCCAATTCGCTTTCTTAAAATTCCATGTTGTTTTGTTATTGTAGGGTTCTTTTTTTTGGTTTTGGTGGAGATGGATAGAAGCAATGATGACTCTATGGCCAGATCCAGGGTCTTCAATTATTTTTTTCTTGGTTTCGTGATGGATATCTGATGTTACTAGTAATAAGTCTGGATTTGTACCAGAACCAGAATAATGAATGAAAGTAGGGGGATCTTCTTTTCTGTAGACAAGTTCTGCGGTTGTAGTATTTAGGAGGTCCATGATCATTTTTCCAGGTTGGTTTACATTATCGTAGCCCCAAAGTTAGGAGTGGGCGTTAAAGTCACCAATTATGATAGTTTTAGGTTGTATATCAAACAAAGTTATATCAAGGGGATTATTAGGTGGGTTATAGGCACTGTAGATTTTGAAATATTGTTGATTTTTCCATACTTCAATTTTTATTAGTTCTAATTTGTCTTGATTATCCATTTCTTTTAAGATTTGAAAATTTGTAATTAATTTCTTTGATGTACCTGCGAGAATTCCACTGCTGATCTGTCTATCTTTGGGTAACAGTTTCATATTAAAACCTTTAAAATTAAAATATTTTAATTGGTCAGCATTAAGGTTTGCTTCTCGAATAAGGAAGATATCTATATTATTATCTGAGAGTATATTGGCTAGTTCAGTCTTCTTGGCTGATGTTATACCGCCAGCATTCCATTGTAAGATGTAAAGATGGGATGTGGTAGGCTAAATAAGCAAGACATCATTATTGTTAATACTATATTATTATTATTATTATTATTATTATTATTATTATTATTATTATTATTATTATTAATATTATTATTATTATTATAGTACATGGTATTGTGTGATTTTATCCTCTTTTGGTGATATCTAGTATTAGTTGGCAACACTGAAGAGACGGCCAAATTAGTCTTTTAGGATTACTCGTACGTGACCCTCACTATAGCCACTGTGGACTGGTACTCCGCAAGCAAATAAAAGGACCGTTTAAATTTATTTACAATCATAAAGAAGTTATGGATAAACATTTTTGTGGAAAATATATACCGTATCTTTAAAAAAATGATGTGCGAAATCAACTTAGAGTCTAACTATGTGGACGATAAGAGGTGAGATGCTTTGTATGATATTGCTCGCATCCATGTAGCCAAAACATTTTTACATGCATCTCGAGTTTCGTCTTTGTCTCAGCAACACATGGGAGTCATAATATAAATATGTATATAATGTATTGTATTGTATTGTATTGTATTGTATTAGATTAGATTAGATTAGATTAGATTAGATTATCCAATAGAATTACAAGCATACCTACTAACATACTCATTAGCTAGGACTTATTGTAACAATAGTAACTGCTGCAGTTTTAACTGACATTACAGATCGCTGCGGACTCTTTACTTTATTTAGCTAGCTAGTAGACAACGTGAATACAAATTAAAATTATAAAACAAAAATGTTTCTAGCCACTACCGTAAGACCCAGGCTCGTGTACGGTGTGGTTTTAGCCAATAATATAACATAAAATTTACAAAGACAGTTTACTGAATACAGTTGGCCTAATTAACTTAATTCAAACCAATAAATAACAAACAAGAGCAAAAAAAAAAAAAAAAAAAGACGACGAAAGAGAAAAAGAGAGAAAAAAACACATTTAATATAAATTAATAATTAGACAGAAGCCAATGATATTCAATAAAAACATGAATATAGTCGACAGAAATACAAAGGTAAAAAATACACACATTTGTTAATATTATACGAGTATATCATGAGTAATTTTATAAATTTCTTTTTTAAAAGGTTCAATTTTAAAATATTTCAAATTTGGAAAATAATATGTAATTTTATTATAAAGTCTTGGGTCGAAACTAGCACCATGTTTAAGTGCTGCACTTGTATGACATTTAGGCTCATTTAATAGGAAAGTAGACTTTTGTATTCGAGTATGATATTCATGTTTATTAGATTTATGTTTTATTTGATTTCTGTGGTAGTAAGTTAGTAAACTATATTTATAAATTTCTTCAATAGTTCATTGTTCAACTGTTAATAACTAATAACAAATGCGAGTTCAGAGCTTAAAATTTGTGGCAATAACGAGAAGTCTTTTGTTGAAAGCTATGAAAATTGGGAAGGAACTGGGATGACAGGCACGCGGGAAAACCATATGAATAGTTCTCAGTGGAGTGACAGTCTGTATGCAACCACTGGAAGGTTAAAAAAAAAAAAAAACCATGTTGAAGACCGTAAATAGAAAGTGAGAAAAGTAAAGTTAGCAATTCGGAAGCATAATTTCAACTTTGGTCCCTTTAGGTCACATTGTTGTGGGCCCTGCTGTACTTATGAATTGTATTTTATTTTAAGGGTTACAAGATGGATGACACACATTTATGTCATTCAGCTGGTTTGCCTCAACTGCTTGTTAAATTTGTCGTTGTTCATAGAACTAGTTAATTTTTTAAGTGAAAATGTAAGCTTCTTTACAGAAAGGAAGATCATTAATTCAACAAGAAATTTCCCAGCTTTTAATATTGCAGTAAACATAATGCAAAAATAAAGACAATACAGCTCGAAGTGATCATATTATTATATTGTTATTTCAATTAGAACAGGAATATGATAATTATGTCTGCGACCTTGAAGCCCATCTGCGATTACATTGACAGTCCTCTATCCCTTCTGTTTCAATGCTATTAGCGCTTATAGAACAATGAAATGTAGTGTTCAAAAACATAATTTAGCGAAATTTGGAGAAAACAACTTTGCTTATGTATACAGATGATATGGATCTTGTACTGCCACATAAACAAGATCTTTAAAGAGCCTTGAATGCTTTGACAGAATGGGCAGACAAAAATCATTTATGCATTAATGAAAGAAAGACAGTCCAGATGGTCTTTAGAAAAGGAGGCCGACTTGCAAAAGAGGACTCAATAATGTGCTAGTATCAACCACTTGAGATTGTCAACTCCTTCAAGTACATAGGAATCACCCTACAACCAACAACGTCATACTGCATTCTTATACAGGATAGAACTGCAGTAGCAACAAAAGCAATGTTTGAAATAAAGACCATCACATGCCCACATTGGACACCACCACTGCAAAATTATCCCTATACTGATAATCAGTTACAGACTAGAATTAATTGGTACAGTATAAACTAATTCTCAAAGACCTAGAGGAAGTGAAAGCATGTTTCAAGAACCGTGCCCTTGGTATCTCGAAATGTAGGCTACACTTTCCTGGCTGATTTATGAACTGGCAAAGGAAACTTTTCTACTTGAATACCTCAGGATGCGACTCTCACTGCCTGCTACCGCCAATTCATCAGACCATCTACTAGAAAGTCACCTAAAAAGAGAAGAGATATGGCCAGACTTCTACTGCACAGGTGATATGATGGATAGAGAATGGACACAACCAAATTAAGATCTACGACACATGCTTACAAGCTTGGCAGTTCATGGTGATCATCACAAAATATACAAGACAACCTATTATTATACACCTGATGGGGGGGGGTGTGTGTGTGTGTGTGTGTGTGTGTGTGTGTGTGTGTGTGTGTGCGCGCGCGCGCGTGCGTGCGTGCGTGCGTGCGTGTTGTGTTTTGTGTGTGTTTGTGTGCGCGCGTGTGTTTTTTTGTGCGTGTTTTTTTGTGTGCGTGTTTTGTGTGTGTGTTTTTTTTCCTTTATGTGAATCACCTTGCGACAGATAACACATAACAAAATGCAGAAATTGGTCTGTTTCTATAAAAGATTATACCAAAGTTAAACACTCAACAATATGCATGTTAGTGCGTTCTTCCTCTTATCAAAAATATAACTTAAAAAATATATAGACTTTCTACTACAAAATACAGAGTCTTTCATAAGTAACGAGTCTATTGAAAAATTAACTGTTTTGGATAATTTTTTGAAATGATGTTCATCCTGACGAGAAAGAACCCTTCCCATGCCGTACAGTCGATTTGAAAACAAACACCCCCTCCCCCTGCCACCAGAGGAAGCTACTTATCCTTGTGTAAAGTGCATTTGATGCCAACTTAAAATGACCTGGAGCATGGCCTTCTATATGCCCAGGATAATGGCACACAGCCCTGCCTATATACATTGTTGTGATAGACTGGAATGATAGAACGCCACTCAGCCACTTAATGTTATTGCAGATGAGAAAAATTGCTGCCTGGTTTGAACTTAGAAACATTATCGCTCAAATTAAGCGTTTACTCTGTAGACGAAGTGTTTCCAGGCAGGTGGATCAGCCAAACAAGCTCAATCTGTTGGCCTCCGCGATCACCTGATTTAACTGCCTTGGACTTTTTTTTTCTGGGGATTCCTCAAGGATCTATCTATGCGACTAAGCCACGCACCATTCTTGAATTAGTGGAACGAATTGAACACACGATACAAATGGTTACGCATGACATGCTCACCAGAGTCCATGAAGAGTTGATATGTCGCTTACATTTGTGCATTCAGCGAACGGAAGGTAGTTTGAAAATTGTACACCATAATTTGTGAACAATTGAAACTGGTTTTACATTTATTTGTTTTAATCAAGGTTTAAAACACTAACCATTCTTTCATTTAGTAGCTCTTGCAGCAAGGGGAGGGTGTGTTTGTTTCCACATCGACTGTATGGCATGGGGAAGGGTTTTTTCTCGTGAGGATGAATATCATTTAAAAAAAATTATCCAAAATAATTAATTTTTCAATAGACTCGTTACTTATGAAAGACCCTGTACACTATTAAGTACATAAATAAGATACTGTCATTTCTCATAACTGGAACACAACTATGGTCCATTCAGATTTTGTATTTCATAACATAGTACCTCATTTATCTATATATTTTTCTATACTGTAGTTTGAAGTCAAATCACTGCAGCTATCTACTTCTACAATGTTCTTTGAATAGTTGTATCATGGACCATAGTTGTGTTCCAGGATCATAGTTATGGGAAATGACGGTGCTTAATTTTCCTGCTTTTACTCCTGTCCTACAATTTTTAATTCCATTTTTATGAAATAATTTTTTTTTTTTCATTAAGAATATGGTATTGGTAATACTGAATCTTATGTTTGAATCTCTTTCCTCTTATTTGCACAGAGCAATCAGTATAGTGCTGTAGTGCAATGAAACGTCAAAACATTTGATTAGGTTTTTTTTTCAGTAGTAGCGGTAGCAATAACACTTAAAAAAGTAAAATAGATGATAGAGTGGTTGATGTTTCGGAAAGTGAAAAGTTAGAGGGTGTAAGTGCATGTGTAGATGCATTTTCAGATGTTTCAATTTGTCAATGTGGTCAGATATTCAAAGCTAGTTGATGTTGCAAATATTCTATTTCTCTTCTCTCAACATTTGTGAGTTTTTGAATAACTCTACACATAATTCTTCAATAGCATGTTGCTGTGCAATTTCTCTTTATTTATAGCTGCTTGTTGTTACTTTACTTAACATAGCCTATTTCATATTAAAATTATGAAATTTGGGTCATTAGCGAAAGAACTGTTTGTTGGAAAATTAGAACACCACCACTGATTACACATAAAAGTAGCTTTCTGTACAATTCTTTTTGCAGTTTTGAGGCAACAGAGTGGCCCAATGGACATTATGTAGGTACACACCATAGCAGGCTACAAGGAGGAGCCATCCTGTTATTATTGGCTGCTGAACCAGCCAGTCCTCCTGGAAATAATTTTGTCACACCAGTCGGTAAGTTGAATTACTGTTAAACTGATGCTCAGATATAGCTAGCGCAAGGAACGATTACCGAAAAGCAATGGTGGCATTGCTGTCTGTTTTGACGTGTGTATTTAAGCACCCCAAGGGGGCGAGAGGTGCCAGCCGATGGAAGTACTGTCTCTTGATGAACAGATGAGGACATCGCTGTGGAAATAAGGAACATGGCAAGAGAAAAATTCGAAGCTAATTAAACGTGCAACATATGTTTACTTACTTACTTACTGGCTTGTAAGGAACCCGGAGGTTCATTGCCGCCCTCACATAAGCCCGCCATTGGTCCCTATCCTGAGCAAGATTAATCCATTCTCTACCATCATATCCCACCTCCCTCAAATCCATTTTAATATTATCTTCCCATCTATGTCTCGGCCTCCCTAAAGATCTTTTTCCCTCCGGCCTCCCAACTAACAATCTATATGCATTTCTGGATTCGCCCATACGTGCTACATGCCCTGCCCATCTCAAACGTCTGGATTTAATGTTCCTTATTATGTCAAGTGAAGAATACAATGCATGCAGTTCTGTGTTGTGTAACTTTCTCCATTCTCCTGTAACTTCAACCCTCTTAGCCCCAAATATTTTCCTAATCACCTTATTTTCAAACACCCTTAACCTATGTTCCTCTCTCGAAGTAAGAGTCCAAGTTTTACAACCATAAAGAACAACCGGTAATATAACTGTTTTATAAATTCTAACTTTCAGATTTTTTGACAACGGACTGGATGTTAAAAGCTTCTCAAGCGAATAATAACAGATATTTCCCATATTTATTCTGTGTTTAATTCCCCCCCCCCCCCCCGGTATCATTTATATTTGTTAATGTTGCTCCAAGATATTTGAACTTCTCCACCTCTTCGAAAGATAAATTTCCAATTTTTATATTTCCATTTCGTACAATAATCTCGTCATGAGACATAATCATATACTTTGTCTTTTCGGGATTTACTTCCAAACCTCTTTACTTGCTTCTAGTAAAATTCCCGTATTTTCCCTAATCGTTTGTGAATTTTCTCCTATCATATTCACGTCATCCGCATAGACAAGCAGCTGATGTAACCCTTTCAATTCCAAACCCTCTCTGTTATCCTGGACTTTCCTAATGGGATATTCTAGAGCAAAGTTAAAAAGTAAAGGTGATAGTGCATCCCCTTGCTTTAGCCCACAGTGAATTGGAAAAGCATCTGACAGAAACTAACCTATACGAACTCTGCTGTACGTTTCACTGAGACACATTTTAATTAATCAAACTAGTTTCTTGGCAACAACATATGTTTACAAATGAAATAATAATACCGTGCGATATAAGACACGTATTCACATGCAGTGGAACAAACTAAAGTCGTAATGTAACCATCACAATACAAGACTGATTCTATCGATGTCATTTCTCTTTCGACTGTACTCTTGGATATCATTCAAGCTATCTTGTGACCTTTCCTGTCTCCTGCTTTTCCTTACTGCATTGTTTGATTCACATCCTTCCATCGGTATTCCCTGCTTGTGAGATCTATAATACATATAACTATCGTGCACATATTTAGGAATGGTAGCAGGAAGACCATATCGATTTCAGTTTTTAGGGTTTTTAGGTTATGGTTTTGAACATTTGAGAGAAAACGAACCTGTTTCATTCATTATACATGCTCTGAAACCTGGCATGAATAAACTCTGTTCTTATAACTCCATTCACATCTCTTTGGCATATTCATTCATTCATACATAATGTTCTGTCCAAGGGCAAATCTTTCACTGCAAACCCACCATTCTCCAGTCCTTCCTATTTTATGCCTTCCTCTTTGTCTCTTCATATGATCCATATATCTTAATGTCGTCTGTCATCTGATATCTTCTTCTGCTCCGAACTCCTCCCATTTACCATTCCTTCCAGTACATTCTTCAGTAGGAAGTTTCTTCTCAGCCAGTGACCCAGCCAATTTCTTTTACTCTTTCTGATCAGTTTCAGAATCATTCTTTCTTCATCCACTCTTTCCAACACAGCTTCGTTTCTTACTCTGTCTGTCCATTTCACATGCTCCATCCTTCTCCATATCCACATTTCAAATGCTTCTATTCACTTCTCTTCACTTCATCGTAATGGCCATGTTTCTGCCCCCATACATGTTTCTACTGCACTCCACACAAAACACTTCACTTCCAGAGATCCACAGAAGATGCTCTTTTTCTATTAAAAGCTTCCTGTGCCATTGTTATTCTCCTTTTGACTTTTAGCACATTTTACTTCTAAATATTTCTTCGCAATTAGGTCGTTACAACAGTTTCTCAACAGCAGTATCTTAAAGACATTATATTTTGTCTAATTTCATTCCATTATGTCCTATGGAATAATATTTTTTGGGGAAATTCAGCAGATAGTAAAAATACAGCCTTTTTTTATTATCAAAAAGAGCAATTAGAATAGGTAATAATTGGAACAAAGGCTAGAGAATCATATAGACCTTTTTTTTTTTTAAATTAGAGATTCTGACCTTAACAGTTGAAGCATTCAGAGCTAAAGTGAATCAAGTCACAAATTTTCATAAATCGGGTTTAATTCATTTTCTGATTATCTGAAGTTGGATGTTTTCCGAGCAGTAATGGATCAAGTCTTAATTCCAAGCATTCACCGGTAGGTGACACCAGTCACTTTTGGCTCAGATTATTTGTTCACGATGTTCTGAGCCATAGTGGATCAAGTCAACAAAGCATTGCATCAATTAACATCACAATTGTTTATGTTTTATAAATCTAGAATTTGAGAATGAAGCAATAAAATTATTGCTAGTCAAATTAGATAATCCACTAAAGCAAGTTAACTTTAAGTCCTATTATCTCAAAACTACGTCTCATGGACTTGATTCACTTTAGCCCTGAACGCCTTATATATACTTCTTAATAAATTTCCTCTTATGTAATAAATATCATATTTATAATGCTATGAAATGGAAGTACTGGTATGTTACATGGCAGTAAAAATTTTCAATAGTCTTCCTGAAGACATTAAGAATCATAACCAGAACCCTGCATTATTTAAGGTAAAACTAAAAAATTACTTAATATCTCACACTTTCTATTCTGTAGATGAATTCTTGACATTTCACAGTACTGTGTAAATATTTAATATTATTAAATGGTAAACATATTGCATTGTATAATATGTTATTGTTATTAAGGTTTTAATTTTGTATATATTTCATATTAGCATCCATCCAGAAACCTAGTAACCTTACAGCCACTTTAGATTCAATGTCACTCCTAATGCTAAAACCTATAAAACCTATATTTCCAGAGAACCTCTCCTGGCACCACATTATCATAATCACCCTATCACATCATCGGGGTAATGTAACTCCGCCTTCCAGGCGCCCCAACCTCAGAAGTGGGTTACAACTAAGCCACGGCCAGGAGTGAAGACCAGAAATGTCGAAAAGACAACCTGGTGGCATTGGATAAAAAAAAAAAAAAAATATATATATATATATATATATTTCCATAGAAGTGTGCTACTCATATCAAAATCACCATTAACAACTTTCAAAATGGTAGCGTCGTCTGCTAAGATAAACATTTTCCATGGAATGTAGCTGGTAAATCATTGACATCAACAATAAAAAGAAAGAGACACAAAATTGAGCCTTGAATAACTTGAACATTAAGAGTAGGCCTATACTGGGAAGGTATTTTCCCCTCAAATTCAACAACTTACTACCTATTCGTAAGATAACAAACATTCTATTAAGGAAATCTCGTTTCCTTTATACCATAAAATTTAAATTTCTTCAGCAATATATCATGAAGCAAGCGATCAAATGCCTTACACAAATCTCATAAACAAGTCAGCGAATTCTGTTTTAATTCAAGGATACCAGTATTGAAAACCTATAAAATTACCATTAAGTCAATTGATTTACCATGTCTAAATCTGCCTAAAACCAAAGTATTGCTCATGAAGCAAATTATTTTCTTCAAAATATGTAAGAAGTCTCTATTCATGACATCCTCTAATACTTTAGATAATTGTTCAAATTATACTTAAGTCAGAGTGGATAGAAGAGAAAGTGACGTTATTTCCTCTAGTTCAGTGGTTCATCGCCAAGTGGCGCTAGCCCTGTTTTCCGTGCCCAGTTTCAGAATCGCTATTCAAGTGAATGCAAAAGGTTTTTAAAAATAACCCATGAGATAAGAATGTATTGTAGAGTACTTAGTTACAATATTTTTCTCCTTTAGAAATCTAATATTACTACATTAACAAATTGTGAGTTATATAACACAACCCTGAATAGTAAATATAATAATTAACCGAAAAATGGAACATTGTGCCGGCTTCAGCCAGAAATATGCAAAAAAAGCACAGCATCGCAAAACTGAACATTTTTATGGCATTATAAAATACGCATTGACATGAAATCATAGTTTTTATACATAAGAAAGAATGTAATATAATAAAGGAGACACTTTATTTTCACCAATAGTTTTTATCTACTATTTAGTCATTAGATGCAGTTGTATCTGGTTTATACGTAATTCAGGGGAACAAAAAATATTATGTGCAATAAGACTCATGAATTAAGCTTCGATATTATAGTCTATGCTAATGTAAGTTTTCATCTTTTGAAATACCTAAGTTATTTTGTGTTTTGTAAAATTAAAACAGTTTGGTAGCACTGTATTAAGTAGTTGTATGCTACTTATTGGAGAATATTAAATTAATGACTTTTCCATGAGATCTGTTACTTTCTCATATGCTCGATTAGAAATCTCTTATGATGTGGAAACGTAATAAACAAATGTAATAAAATTGTAAACCAGATTAAGCTCTAGCCTAGATGCAAAGTAGAATTATACTGTACTTTTGTTACCGAAATAACTTTTACGTTAATTACGACTAAAGTGCTATTATTAAAAATAAAATAATTAATAATTAAACATGCATATTTAATGAAGTAGAAGCTAGGTGCTTGGATTCAATTAGGAGTTCACAATTAGCACTTTAATATAGCACATTTTTTAACCGGCACATAGATTGAAAAATGTTCAGATGTAGAAAGTCTATGGTAATCATCATAAGATAATCTTTTCTAATTCCAAAATGTCGCTCTAGAGGATCCTGGTTAAATTTTTTCTGTCAGAATATATTTAAATCTGCTATCCCACAAGAATTAATATATTTCGCTAGTGCTCTGAATTGTCACTCTAAATAATTCAAGGGTTCTTTGTTAGGCAAACGTGTTTGTTGTATTGTCAATTACGTGTAATATATTTTATAAAATCGTGTAATGCTAGAATCCTTTGTACAGGGCAGACGATGGTGTCTGAGTTCAGCGTATCTGCAAGGTCATTCATTCACCTTTGAATTCTTTTGTATTTTCACTTTTCTCGAACCCATTACAGTTTATGACTCTAAAAATGTATCGATTTTGAAAAACTCACACTAAACAACTGAAATGCTGGTCTGGAGTTCATTCACTGGAAGGAATTACAGTCAATGTAACTAGACATAATTTTGGGCATTCAGGTGTGGAGTAATGGCACATAAATGCATACAATCGCATGATTAGCTTTGATGTTCTTCTGATTTTCGGGTGTCACATCCAATTATTTTTTACTCGGATATTTAACGATGCTGTATCAACTACTGGGTTATTTAGCGTCAGTTGAATTGGTCATAGCCAGATAGTATTTGGTAAGGGTACATGTTATGAGAAAGGATTGTTGTCCTCTTCGTTGGATATTTTCTCTTCTTTTCTTTTTTTTAAGATATCGAGGCAAGTTTAGGAAAATACGTGTTATGGCATACGGTTTTGGTCGCCAGTTCTTGCGTGGAAGTCCCACCTCTTTATCAGCAATAATAAATTTATCGGCTCTTACAATCAAAAGTTGCCCTCGGTAGTGCAGTTGGTATAGCACTGGCCTTCTATGCTCGAGGTTGCGAGTTCGATCCCGGCCGAGATCGATGGCATTTAAGTGTGTTTAAATGCGACAGGCTCATGTCAGTAGATTTACTGGCATGTAAAAAAACTCCTGTGGGACAAAATTCCAACACACCGGCGAAGCTGATATAACCTCTGTAGTTGCGAGCGTCGTTAAATAAATCATAATTAAAAAAAAATCACAATCAAAACCGCAGAAAAATGGATATCACAGATATAAGAATGAGCATACAGTTTTCTGTGTTCGTGGAATTGCTCTACACCATTTCTGAAAAGTAGTCTAGTGTTTGGGTGGATAAAAGAAACGTCTCTTCCTTACAGATTATACAGTATAATTGGATTTACATCAAAACAAAACAATTAGGCTTACATAAACGGCACAATAAAAATCACCGGAACACCACAAGAAATATCTTCTTAATTCCATAGCAGAACGATCGCCATGCCAATGTTTCGCTCAGTTGCCGTGGCAATACTAGGGGGTTTAAAAGTCCCATTAGACCCTTGCCGAGTTACCACACTTTCTATTCTAAACGCTCTGCTTAAGTAAATAAGGATATTATAATGTATCGGGTACCCGTATACTCAGTAGTAATATGATGACTTCAAAACTGATAAAATTCAATTCTGTTACAGTAAATTTGCCAGTACAGTAATTAACTGAAGTGTATAAAATAATTTAATTGTCTAATAGAGTTTGAATTGAAATTCTAACCAAAATTATTTACAGACATACTGCTGCAAAATTCTTCATAAATGTGTTCGAAATAACATAAACACAAAGTTTTAATCAGCGAAAAGCTCAGTGTTCAATGTAACAAATTGCCTACATTAGATAGAACTGAAGAAACATAAGAACATCCTGATTTCTTCAGAGCTTGTATGACAAGATTCTGTGAGAAGTGACGGAGTATATTTTGAAAAGCAATATGACTTTAACCCTACAACAGACTATTTAGCATCAGTATTACACTGTGGAAACATGCTTATGTATAGTTTATTTTGACAAATTAGATTTCGTTATTAGAAAACTGACCATATTTGACAGTATGAAAAATTGTAATTACTTCAGACTTCGTTAATAATGGTATTGCTTCCTTATAACTCAATGTTTTGTTTTGGTAATGCATTGTATCATTGTAAATGTAGAATAATTGAAAATAAATACTGAGTGGGGTAGATAAAAGTAGCCCACCTTCCGTTTGAATGAGAATGTGATATTTTCACTGGTTGAAATTCCATTATTGTATTCTATCGTAGAGAAAGCGCAAAAAAAGCTTGCCCATTTGACTGATGCGCAGAGAACAGTATTCGGTCCTTGTGCCGCCATGCTCGTTACAGGGCTGCTATGAATCACCTAATGCTGATTACAGGGCGCATTCGAAAGTGCGGTCTTGAGCTGTTCGTATCGTGGAGTGTATTGTGCAGAGCGGGTAGAAGCCAGTGTGTGCGTTACATATTCTGCATTTTATCCCTGATATCAGGAGTTTTATATAGTTCAAAGTGTGTTTGTTAAATAACAGAGTTGTGTATAACATTCTATGCACTTAACAATGCCCCCATTTCGCTCTAAATTAGGAAGTGCTAATAAAACGTTACACAGTCAAACTAGGGAATTATTTATAAAGTTTATAAATTTATGAAAAACCAAACAGGCTTTGCTCGTAACATAAGGAGTATATACAGATTAAAATAAATCGACCATAGTACCCTAGTTATCGGAACATCACATAGTATTAGTGTTTTATTACAACATCAAATATCAATTTATTACACGATTACATATTTCTTATAACATCTTTGTCATTTCATTCAGTGATTTTATATGTAAAAAAATTCGTGCTTCTGTATTTTCAAAGATTATATATTTTTTACAACATCTTTGTCATTTCATTCAGTAATTTTATATGTAGAAAATGCGTGCTTCTGTATTTTCAACAATTATATATTTCTTATAACATCTTTGTCATTTCATTCAGTGATTTTATGTGTAAAAAATTCGTGCTTCTGTATTTTCAACAATGTTATGTTATTAGTTGCCCTGCAATAAGGTTTACGTTATGTTACACATGCTGTGATAAATCTCACTTGAAACATCAAGCTAACAGACGACTGAGAACTGTCGACAGTTTGTCATTCGAATCGAAGCGAGGTCGAGTGCACCTGAACGTTTCCGAAAGTTTGCACAGCTTTCCGTGGCAAGCTCTTTTTGCGTCTACTCTATCATAACGAAATGAATAAACGGCTACAATAATAGACAATTTTATACAATAATCGATTGTTGGCATTCTTCCTGGCAGCATTTCATCAATAGTTATTAGTCGAATTACACTGTCTGTTCGCATTCTGCAAAATGATTTACTCGAAAGAGTGGAAATTGTGGAAGCTTATGTGAGAATAGGTTCGATTAAGGAAACCTACGAAATTTTCAGGGCCAAGTTTTCTGGATAGAGGACAACCGGCAAAGAGAGCAATAGAGGGTTTGGTAAAAAAAGTGACTATAAGATCTATTCAAAATGTGAAAAGATAAAGTGTTACTTCAGTTCGCACACCAGAAGTTATTGAGGGCATCCGCCAAAGGATTATTGCATAAAATTGTCCATTGTTGTAGTTGTTTACTCATTTCATTATGATACAATACGATAGAATACAATAATGGAATTTCAAGCAGTCAAATTTTCTTTCTCCTAGTCTTTATTAAAGCAAAGATTTTTTTTTTTTTTTGGAGTTCACTGTACTCTTCATAATTGTATATTTTTTTAACTTCACAACTATTACTTTTCTTTTAAAAAAGCTCGTTAATGTAGAGCCTGATTGTAAACTTGTGGCAACTGCGTGAATGACGAATTCGCAACTACTTACATGGACTCACCAAGAGTCTTGCTGAGGGGTGTTTGAACAGTATGCTCTATGAGTAAGCAGTCGCCCATACACACAGAACCCTCCACTCCGAAGCCTCAGAAAGAAGCTCATGCATGTTGGTGCCACGAGATTGCGATCGGGCTCTAGCTAGTTCAAGGTTTCATTTGAACACTTATTTCTCAATATTATGTCCGAGGAGACAGAAGGAAAAATGTAAAATCTTTGAGTACCTCATGAAAGAATAGGTGTAGATGCTAACTTTTGCTGGTATTGTTGGATTGTGGCCGCCATCTTAGAGCAAGGTCACATATTTTAAATGGGAAGGGGGTCATGACGCATATCAAATGAGACTAAAATGGAATTCATTGCTGTAATCAGATCTGACATATTAAGTTATGTTCTACGGTTCAAAAGTTATTAACACAGAAATTTGAAATTACTGGTTACGGTATTGATAAAAGAGAAGGAGATAAGGTTGTCCTGGTATCTTAAGAACGCAGATACCATATCATATCTGTAGATTTCAACAACCGATATCCAGAAAGACCACCAATTTCAAATTTAGAGCAACTGGAACTGTTCAAAAGAAGCCGAGTAGAAGTTGGTCAAAAACAGCAAATGATGAGAGAACCTCAACACTAGTCTTGGCCTCATTTACCAATAATCCAAAATGCAGCACTTGAAATCTTTCGGCAGAAAGTGGTATCAATTAGTGTGTGGATTGTGTGGATTCTTCATACCAATAAATGGCACCTGTTCAAGGTCCAGATGCTGCAGAAACTATCAGAGAATGAATCCGATAGACATGTCGAATTCTGCAAGACCAAGGTTGAGGTTTTCAGCCAACTGCTATTTGGCTTGTCTTGAACAGTCCCTGTTGCTCTAAATTTAGATATCAGGGATGTGATAGTGTTGTGTGAAATTGGCAATCTTTCTGGACATTGAAATTTGCGGCTATGATACTGCAGCTGCTTTCCCCAAACATCAGAATCACCTCAATCCTCTCCTCTTTTGTCAATGTCATCTCCAGTTTGCTGAAACTACTTACTACTGCTTATGGCTTTTAGAGAATCCAGATGTTCATTGCTGCCCTCACATGCGGTTGGTCCCTATCCTAAGCAAGATTAATCCAATCCCTACCATCATATTCCACCTCCCTCAAATCTACTTTAATATTATCCTGCCATCTATGTCTCAGCTTCCCCAAAGGTCTTTTCCCCTCCGGCTTCCCAACTAACACTCTATATACATTTCTGGATTTGCCCATACGTGCTACATGCCCTGTCCATCTCAAACGTCTGGATTTAATGTTCCTAATTATGTCAGGTGAAGAATACAATGCGTGCAGTTCTGCGTTGTGTAACTTTCTCCATTCTCCTGTAACTTAATTCCTCTTAGCCCAAAATATTTTCCTAAGCACCTTATTCTCAAACACCCTTATCCACTGCTCCTCTCTCAAAGTGAGAGTTCAAGTTTCACAACCATAGAGAACAACCGGTAATATACCGTCAAACCGTCTAGAGTCGACTGCTTTTTTTCGTACTTTTACCACTACTTCACAGAGAAAGCGATCTACTATTTCACTGAAAATGGTATGTTATAGCATACAACTCAGAGATTGTTTTCTGTTATTTTCATTATATGAACTTCAATGGTCACTGAGGAAAACAAATTTTAAACGCCGGTCGACTCAACCCTGTACATAGTGTTAAGTCGACCACCATATTAAATATACATGTAAATTAACGTGTGCTGTCATTGCGGTCAGCGGTCGAAATCGACCTTCTTTTGGATGCTTTTATTGTTATTTACTTTATTATTTTTTTATTTTTAAGTTATTTGGGATAGGAAAATGCGAACTTTAATATAGTTATTTTAATGTGCATACATTAAATAGGTTAATGCTCCTAAATTTAATAGAAAATATTTAATTAATTAGCAGACATAAAATTACGTCAAACTACACTCAACATTATCACATTATTAATGTACTAATTAATAAAATAGCCCTGAAAAATACAGGAAATACAGTTTCCATCTCCTAATTAATATCATAACCCTGAAAATCAACACCAAATTTTAAGAATTCCTTTTTCTCCATAGGAACAGGAGCACTTAGTTTTCTTTCTACCTGAACATAGTCAATAAGACTCACATCCTTCACCTCAGGATATTTGAACTGGAATCCACCCCAATTTCTAACAAAACGAAGTTCAAGTCCTTCTCCTGGAACCAGTTCCTCAATGCAACCGACATAAAATTTAATTGTCTTTTTAGTTGGGAACTTCACTAAAAGCTGATCCCCTGATTTAGGGTCATCGAAATTGTCATTATCATTGTTATATTCCTCTTCAACCCACTCATCTGACGAATCTTTAGTGGAATGTCGTCCATCTTCATCACTATCACTGGACTCCTGGTATCCTCTCTGTTTTCTTTTCTTGGTGGTTTTCTTAGCTTCTCTTTTTCTGGTCTCCTCAGTTGACACAGAATGAGAGATATCTTCATTTGACTGAGATGTTCCACCTTCAGTAGGCCTACTGATACCTGATACTCGCAATACATTTTCCTGGTTCAATTTCAATTTTCCTTTTCCTTTTCTTGGCAGCCAATTATTTTTCATATCTCATGCCCTGGAGCACTTTAATGACCACTTCTCCCACCAGTGCTGGTGTGTACTGAGATTCTGGAGACTCTGTCATACCAGATTATGGTAGTTTATTAAGGACTCTTTGTGGCTCGAATGGGTAAATTCCACAGGCCTGCATGGTCGACTCTGTACTGGAATACAACTTCAACTTCTGACATCTCTCAATAATATGGAAAAATATTTTTTGTTGTAATATGTTGTTAAGCTTAAAATTCTGATTACAGAAATACAGTTATTTTGTATTGCATTTCAGTTAAACAAGGCTAAATTGTTAAAAGATAGACAGAGTACTTTTTGTTAATATTTTTGCTATTGGCAACATTGAATTTTACATAATCAAGAATGCACAATATGTTTGGCATTACCTTGCGAGATTGAAAGGGGAAGTGTTATCAGTCAGCTGGAAGCAAGCAGTGGCGGCTAGTAGGCAATTCTATTGGAATAAACACATGAAATTAGAAAGTGTACACAGTGGTCGAATCTAGACCCCCAGGTCGACTCTAGGCAGTTTCACGGTAACTGTTTTATAAATTCTAACTTTCCGCTCTTTTGAGAGCAGACTGGATGACAAAAACTTCTCAACCGAATAATAACAGGTATTTCCCATATTTATTCTATGTTTAATTTTCTCGCAAGTGTCATTTATATTTGTTACTGTTGCTCGAAAATATTTGAATTTTTTCACCTCTTCAAAGGATAAATTTCCTATTTGTATATTTCCATTTCGTACTATGTTCTGAAATATCACCAGTAATTTCAAATTTCTGTGTTAATTACTTTTGAACCACAACACATATTTCAAATCTGATTATGACAATGAATTCCTGAGAAAATTTTGGCCTTATCTGCTATGCCACATGACAACCTTCAAATTAAGAAAAAATGTCACATTGATCTAAGATGGTGGCCATGTTCTGGAAATACCCAGAAGAAGTTGGCTCTGTCATTCATCCTTTCGTGAGCTGGTCAGATCTTTAATTTTCCCTTCCATCTTCGAAATAGAATGGTGTCTTGGAACTTTTTAGTCAACTGGTATTATAATATAGATGAAATTGTTTTAATCAAGTTATGAAAACTCTGCTTTTGCTTTTCTCTTATAACTCAGAATTGTTTTACTAGCTATAGGCCTAGATAACAAAATTGGCATTTCCAAATTAGAAAGGCCGTCTCTGTCCATAAGTACAAGAATAGTGGAGATGAGTACCAATATGTAATCAGACGCACAGTGATGTCACGTCACACAGGACTATATTAGGAGATAGAATCACAGCGGTGACTTGCCGAATACTGTGAATCATACTGTGAATGAAGTAAAAATGAATGAATGATTACCAGGGCGTGAAACTGAGAGAGGAGTTTCCGGTAGCAAGACTTTGCAGGCTGTTGTTTTGTTGCCTGATCACCAGAAGCGCTAAACATAAATTTTCTGATTGGACTAGTGGCTTGTGCAGCAATTGCTGCAAACTAAGTCCATGAAAAGTTCAAATAAAAATTGTTCAGATTTATTTTCAATGAAGAATACCAGACATTTTGATAGTTATTTGCTTCCATAATAGTGAAACATACTCCCTCTGAATGTTTTTTTTTTTTTTTTTTGCCAAATACTTTTCCTTGAACCTATCCGTCTTCAGTTCTTGAGTTTCAATGCAAAATCGCTAGTAACAATGTCAGGATGATCAGTGGGTTTTTCATGTGGGAGTAATGCAGTAGCTATTTCGGGTCATTGTGGATTGTATGTGACAGTTAAGAAAATGTAAGGTTTGTCATGCTTTGAACAAAAGACTTAGCATCTTGGTATAGCTGCTGCATGTTTCGTGAACTACCCTGAACTGTAGAGGGCAGAATCACTTTTTCCCACTAAGAGATCTTGCTGAGGTGATCAAGAGTCTACAAAATCTTGTAGGCCTCTTATTTTATAAATAAGTAATACCTTTTGGTCTTTTCTTATGAATTGTAATTTTTTGCGTTTCTTCCAGACAATACTGATCTATCAAATACTGCTGGATTAATTTGTGTAGCAATGAATGTTATTTCGTATATTTTCTGTAATATAGACTGATGTGAGGAATTTATTGCTGAGATGTGGAAAATGAGGCGAATGATATGTCAGAGTTGTAGAATCTTATATGCGCCCTAAATAAAATTGTCCGTCATAAATCGTTAGCAGTTTCAGTGTTTCATTCATTGCTGCTTGCGGGAAATAAACTTACTCATCACGGTAGCAAGAAGTGAAATGGAATGCTATTTTCCCTACAACAAAATATGCTTGGCAGCGATCACAAATCTAATCAATTAAACCAAAGAAATATGAAATTAATTGTGATATAGTTTAAAGATGCAGCAAAAATAGGAATCATGACTCAATTACTACCAAGGAAAGTTAGAGAATCAGACATATAAATATCTATATCACACTGCCATTACATATATGAAAAGGACCCACACCACTTGATTAATAATTGTAAAAGTATTTCATTTTTAATAACAGTATTGTTACCTTACGTAAGTTTTATAGTTTTCAGTAACATAAGGTTATATAGGCCTATAGCCGTTACTCAGTAAATTATAGAAATGAAGATCTAATATAAAATATTCTTCCTCTGCGTCTACTTACATAAAGCCCCAAAAGGTTTCACTTTCATATATCAGTATAGCATTATGTGTTGCATTAACTATAATAATATTTCATTTTTAATGGTATTAATGTCATCAAACATTCTTAAGTTTTGTAGTTCTTAATATCCATTACACAGCTGTACTCTGAAAACTACAGACTAGAGAATCAGACCTGTAAATTATTTTTTATACACTATGAAAACATTGCACAAATGAAGATCGACATATTGGCATTATGATGGGAAAGAATCTGAGCCGTCTGAACTCTATGTCAGCAATCCTGTAGGTCATGGCCTTCGTGTAATAGCCTATTGTTTATTGTAGTGTGTGTTTTGTTTTATTCTGAAATGCAACATGGCCGACTTGATGCTCGCTTCGCTTAAGGAAGCGAACATCAAGTCGGCCATGAATGCAATTAATTAGTTCTCAAAACTGACGAAAGATAGATTTTGGAAAAAAGGAAAATGATGTAGGAAAATTGACATTTCACTGAAAACTACTATTTTTCCGAAAAACTTTGGGTTCCAAGCTTCAAAATGAGGAGTCATTTATTAAAATCCATTCAGCTGTTTTACCGTAATTTCCATTACCAGGTCAAATTATATATATAGCATGTGGGAAACCAGCAGCTATTGGGAAACACCATTGTATACGAGATATATCTCGTAGGCAACAGAAAGCCACACAGAACAACAAAATAGCAGCTATATTTCTTTTGAGACGAGAGCCTGATGACTATTTCATAAGTTGTTTGTATGTTTATGTTATTAATCAAGAAAATATGTGAAAATTTCATCAGGACAACTATTTTATTTTATTTAAAAATATTTAAGAAATATTTTATTTATACTTCTTTTTTTTAATTTTTACTTATTAACTTAATTATGTAACAAACACACAAAAATAATAACATTCATCTTTAACAGTCTTTATAATTTGATCAACAAAACAACCAATATCACGTTCAAAATTTCAAATGTTAAGCTTCACAGCCAGACCACCAGAGCGCACTCTTTGTTCTCTGCTTCCCTGTTGTAACATGTGCCGTGCACTTCTATTATTTTGTTGTTCTGTTGATTTTTTGGTTTTTGGGTTGTATGTGTAGGATTTCCTGATGGTTCGTTTGGAGATGTGTTTACAACCACTGAAGTTGTGCTTGGCTTGGGACCACGACGACTCAGCTCTGTTAGAGACCTCAATTGTGGTAGTGGTAATTCTGCAGGAACTTTCACCACTAGTGGTAAGTGTAACATTTAAGTGTAACAGTCAAGTGTTTACAAGCACAAGAAAATGAAAGGATTCAAGAAATATAGAATCAAATAGATCAGCCGCAAATGGGTACCGGTATGAAATCAATAAAATTATATTCATATAAAATAGGCTAGGCCTAGGTACTAACTTGTATCTCTAACACTGGTAATGTTATGATAATGAACACAGGTTGATCTTTGACATGACGAACATAAAGTAGCCTAAGCATTGCTAAGTTCATCCTGTGAACAATAGTAAATAGTTCAGGAATTTCAATCGTTGTTTTAATGTCTTAATTAATATCGTTTTACATCAACCATTAAGTGAGAAGCTCTACATTACGGTTTCCCTTATATGGGAATTTTTTTTTTATGTATCAAACGTATACCCCCTAATTTTGTTTTATCACAGTTCCTCTTATGTAAAATTTTTACTTAATTGCATGGCTTTAACCCATGCCGACTTTGCTTTCAAATTTTAATTTCATTTAAATTTATTGATGATTAATGAACAAATCAATTTCGCAAGTTTTCTTTATTTTTCTTCCGACAACCATGGTCTTCATCTTGTTTGCATTTATCTTCATCTCATACTGCTCACAGTTGTCAGTTAGCTCCAGTAGCATATCCCTTAGTATCGTCTCCTCTTTTACTAACAACGACATATTATCAGCAAATTTTATGCACTTTATTCTTCTTTCTCCTACTATCACCCCTCCCATGTTCTGAAAACAGTTCTTTACCAAATTCTCCAAGTAGATGTTGAACAGATAGGTGATAAAGGGCATCCTTGTCATACTCCTCTCCCTATTTCACTTTCTTCAGACATTTCTTCTCCTATCCTGACTTTGACTTGTTGTTTCATATAATTATGTTGTTGTTGTTTTGTAATGCTAGGCGTTTGACAATAAAGTCATTTCACCTCTTGCACTCCAATATTTTTCAAAGATATTGTCATGGTCAGCCACTGAAACACAGATTTTGGGGTGTTCTGAATCTATTTCTTGATTTGAATTCCACAATGGGCGGTTAGGGGACAGATATATACCAATTCTATGCAGGCGTTTGGCCAAACAGTCATGGCCTGTTGCCAATTTAAATGCAGCTACAGATGATTTGCGTGGTAAATCGGAAATTAACTGTGGATTATGATGCAGAGAGTTTCATTTTTTCCCTTGAGATTGTGTTATCAAATTTTGTTTGTTGAAGTCTAAGTGTGTAGATTTAATAAATCTTTTCACAGAATAACACGTAGATTTAGTGACAGGTCTGTAAGTAGCAGTGCTGCCGTTCTTTGCTAAAGCATCCACATTCTCATTTCCCAGGATTCCACAATGGGATGGTATCCATTGGAATACAATTCTTTTTGGAATATGTATGATAAGACTTCTTGTGTTCTACACATTAGAAATTGAAAACAACAAATCCATAAATTTTCTAGACATCACAATAACAAAAATAGACAACAAACACACATTCAAAGTATACAGAAAACCCACAACAACAACACACGTACACAACACATCCAACCACCCCACACAACACAAACAAGCTGCATTCCGAACAATGGTACACAGACTACTCAACATACCAATGAACCAACAGGATTACAACGAAGAACTAAACACAATCAAATACATAGCACAAGAAAATGGATACAACCCCAACATAATAGACAACATAATACGTAAGACAAAACAAAACCACAAAAAAACAGAAGAATACAACACAAACACAAGAACACAAAAAATACATCACACTAACATACGAAAACAAAAACACACATAAAATTGCAACCTCATTCAAGAAATTAAATTACAACATCGCATACAGAACAAATAACACTCTACAAAAACATCTCAACACACAAACAACACAAACAAACAAATACAACCACACAGGCGTATACAAACTCAAATGTAACACCTGCAACAACTTCTACATAGGACAGACAGGCAGATCATTTCAAACACGTTACAAAGAACACATCACAGCCATAACAAAATTACAAAACACTTTCACATATGCAGAACACATCACAAATGCCAACCACACCTACAGAGGCATCAACACAGACATGGAAATATTGCACATCCAAACAAAAAGCCAGAAACTCAACACACTAGAACAATATGAAATATACAGACACACGAAAACACACCCCAACGATATTCTCAACACACAACTCAATTTCAAAACACATACACTCTTTGACTCTACACTACGAACGCACCCTCACAGGAAACAAGAGGCACCAGGACCAACAACGACCAGTTCTGAAGATGATCCAAAATAGGTCGAAACATGTTAACAAGGTACATTAAAATTTAACACAAGAAAGTCTTATCATACATATTTCGAAGTGATACAGTGTTAAAAGTTGTGTAATCAAGATGTACAATTCTTTTATTGAGTGTTATTAATTGAGAGAGCATTTTAGTTATTTCTGCTGTTTGAGATGAAGGTGTGTGTTTAGAGACTATTGTTAGAATAGCTGCTTTGGAATCCGACAATATAACTGCATTCTTAAATTTATTCATGTTGTTGTTGTTTTCTAATGCAAGGCATTTGACAATAAAATCATTTGACCTCTTGCACTCTAATATTTTTCAAAGATATTATCATGACCAGCCAATGAAGCACAGATTTTGAGGTGTTCCGAATCCATTTCTTGGTTTGAGTTGCACAATGGGCAGTTAAGGGACTGATATATTCCAATTCTATGCAGGTGTTTAGCCAAACAATCATGGCCTGTTGCCAATCTAAATGCAGCTACAGACGATTTTCGTGGTAAATCAGGAATTAACTGTGGATTTTGATGCAGAGAGTTCCATTTTTTCCCTTGGGATTGTGTTATCAAATTTTGTTTTTTGAAGTCTAAGTATGTAGATTTAATAAATCTCTTCACAGAGTAATACGTAGATTTAGTAACAGGTCTGTAAGTAGCAGTGCTGCCCTTCTTTGCTAAAGCATCCACATTCTCGTTTCCCAGGATTCCACAATGGGATGGTATCCATTGGAATACAATTCTTTTATTGAGTGATATTAATTGAGAGAGCATTTTAGTTATTTCTGCTGTTTGAGATGAAGGTGTGTGTTTAGAGACGATTGATAGAATAGCTGCTTTGGAGTCTGACAATATAACTGCATTCCTAAATTTATTGATGTGGCAAAGAAGATTCCTGAGACATTCACTTATTGCAATGATTTCACCATCAAAACATGTTGTTCCATATCCAAGTGATCTATAAAGTGAGAAGAGACAGCACGTAACACCTGCACCGGCACCTTGTTCTCTGGAGATCAAGGATCCGTCGGTGTATAAATGAAGCCAGTTTTGTGGAGGGTACCTAATATTAATTGTCTCTAAAGACAATTGTTTCAGTATTTCATTGTTTACTTCTGATTTCAGTATTTCTTCTGTTAAATTTAGATTATATTCTATATTTAATAGAGATGTGGCATAGAAGATTTCTGAGACTTTTACTTATTGCAATGATTTCTCCATCAAAACTTGTTGTTCCATATCCAAGAGATCTATAAAGTGAGAAGAGAAAGCACGTAACACCTGCACCTGCACCTTGTAATTTTTCTTTTAAATTCAGGATGTTGATTTTCTGTTTTAATTCTTGAACCATGGATATGAAACTTCTTTGGGTTTTTAATCTACAGAGAGGAATGTATGAATGCCAATTGTTTCCTGGTAATCTGATAAGTTTTTTTATTTTGAATCAGTGCTTTTTCTTCTATTGTCATTTTGATGCTGTTAATGTTAGTGAAGTATCTCATAGAATCTGTTGGAGTTGTTTTGATTCCACCACTAATGAGCTTGAGAGCTTGGTTTTGAACACGTTCTATTTCGTTTATGAAAGGTGAAGTAATTAAAATTTCTCCGCAGTATGTCAGCACTGGCTGTACAAACATTTGGATGTAGTGTTCAAAGTATTTCTAGAGCATCCTCATTCCTTTCCTACTAGTCTTTTTAGAAGGGAGAATCTTTTACGAGCTTTTTCAGAAATATATTTAAATGGTTGCTCCATGTTAACTTACTGTCGAAATAGACTGGAACAGTATAAAACAGATTGCAATGAAAAGGAAGGAAAAAAAAAAAATTGGAATTATTTAAGTATGGTAGAATGGTAGTAAAAATCATCAATAATATTGAATTTGGAGAAGAAATATGTGTAATCATATTTTATTATACTCAGTTGTATAGCTTAGACAGTGGCAATTAACTCTAGAGACACGATTTGACTTTTGTTCCAAGGACAAAATGAAATGTCAAAAATGACTTTAAAGATCTACATACCATTTTATTTGTCATTTTCACTATAAAATTATAGTCTTCATTTGTTCTGAGACATTCCCTAGTCCTGTCAGAAAATTTTCATCTAGAAATTAGAGTATTTTTCATATATTAATAGTTCTGCCAACACAAAATTGTGGACAGGTTGAGGTTATCAACCTGGCCGTCTTCGGAGTGGTATTTATTTATTATTCTATACTTTATTCATTTCTCTTCCTTTATTAGTTTGCATATTTTATGTTTATAATTCTTTAGGTAGACTATACGTATTATATGTAATGTAGAAACAAAACTGTACAAATAACCAAAATGTTTAACTCAGGGAAAGTCAAAACAACACTCACGTTTGATAAATCTTTGCTCTTCCAGTAGCTAAACTCCAGCCGTCTACAGCAACAACACTTCCTCCTACTGCTATGGCAAGTGCGGATTCACATTTGACAGTGGAAGGCACGACTCCTCGACAATATCCTAAAGGAGATGACCTTGCAACTGTGACATATACGTTATGGGTTGGAACAAACGTGACAGAATTTCACCATCAGTGTGACAGCTGAGAAGTATTCGACTTTTTATCACATAATGCAAATAGCTGCAGAACAAGATTCCCACTATGTGTGAGTATCATTTGTTACCACTACTGAAACATAGATACCCACATTCTGATGCCTCCAGATGTGGACTGTATAGACCCTCCTGAATTCCGATATTCTCAAACACATTAATTTTGATAATCATTCACTTCATTTAAATACCGAAGTACCTAGGGGGGACCAAATTCACATCGATAAAAAAGATGGCACAAAGGTTCAAAATCAATCAAATCAATCAAACTCCTGTATCTCCTCATGAGGAGCACAGGGCATTCACAAAGTGCCTCCATCGGACCCTATTTGTAGCCAACTTCTTCACTTCACTCCATGTTTTCCCCTCCCTAGCAATTTCCTCCAAAGCTGTTCTCTTCCATGTATTTTTTGGCCTTCCTCTTGTTCTACTACCCTGGGGGTTCCAATGCAAAGCCATTCTTTCTACTGCTCCTTTTTCTTTCCTGATTGTGTGCCCTATCCAATTCCACTTTCGTCTTTTGATTTCTATTGTGATTTCTTTCTGATTTGTTATCTTCCATAGTTCTGAGTTTGTGATTATATCTGACCATCTAATTTTTAAGATTCTTCGTAAACATCTATTAACAAATGTTTGCAGTTTATTTTCTATAATTTTACTTGTTTGTCATGTCTCACAGCCATATAATAAGGCTGATTTCACATTACTGTTAAAGATTTTAATTTTTGTAAATTGAGATATAATATAAGATTTCCATATTGGGTACAACTGGACAAATGCACTATTTGCATTTTTTATTCGGTTCTTTACATCCTCAAAGGCTCCACAATCCTTGTCAATTATACTACCCAAATATTTAAATTCTTGAACAGTATCAGTGTTATTATTATTTATTATAAATTTATCTGTCTTTTTTACTATTTAACCTCAAAGGTTCGGAAAGGAGGACATTATTTGAAAAAAAGAGGACAGAAAATATGTATTTAAACTTACACTTATTATACCGGTACTTATTATGTCAGTATCTATTTTATTACAAAATATTTACAGTACAGATTTAGGCTTATATCATACTTAGAAGTATATTAATATCTATTTCATTACAACATAATTATGAAAAAATTAATAATAATGTTTTTACAGTTAGCTACATATGAAAGTCAATGGAACTATAATTGAATAGCTTATTTTGGAAACATAACATGTGACATTTTCGCATATCGGTATGTTACTTTTTTAACCAGAGTGCTCTAAGATACTTATGACAAAACTTGATAATATAAAATGATTTTACAGTTAGCTACATATGAAAACAACGAGCATAACAAATAGGAGCAAAGAGTGTTATGATCATTGGCAAAGAGTATATTCTGTCGTTGCTGCTGCCACCTACAGGCAAATTACTTGAGAAAAGGGTCAAATCAGATACTTTCAAAATATCAGGCATACAAGTTACGAAAAGGAGGACATTTCTCGATTTTTTTTTAAATCCGCCTGGACCCCGGACAAAGGCCTAAAAAGGAGAGTATGTCCGGACAAAAGAAGGCGTCTGGTCACTCTAGAAGTACCTACTTATTAAAACCTTTTTTATTAAAAGAGTTGTATTCCAAGTAGAATGTTGAGTTACAGCACAGTTGCAATTATTCAAGCCAGCCCAATTCTTTCATTTTTTTTTTTTTTTTGCTTAACTCATTTCCCGAATAAAAAAAACAATCACAGAGTGATGTACTAATTGAGTAACGAAAATTAACTCTGGCGATATGTATTAAAATGTGTAATGTTTTCAGTTTAACTTCAATTTTAATTTACTTTAGTGTTTGTCAGACTGTGAACAAGCATACACTAACGTGAATGTTGAAAGAAAACGAAAAAAAAGATCGTGGATTTAATAGAAGATTAAGTTCAGAAATTGTGAAAATTAAATGATGAGATACCTACTAAAGATAAAAATTGACGTTGAGTTCGAAATGGAAAGTATCATCATCAGTTCTTACTGTGGATTTGTGGTTGTTGTATCTAAGCCTACGTTCTTTCCTTGTCCAGTATTTGTAGTTTATTACTGCTCTTAGGAATGATACTTCTGTCAATTCAGTCTTTCATAATCGAGTCTTTTTCTAAATTCAGTTTTCGAAACCATAAAGCTCGAATGACCAATAAGGAAAATATAGACGTTGTGTAGAGGACTGATCAACCCCTCACTTTAACCCTACAGTAGTTGCTGTAAGTTACTGTCACATAGTAGTCGCTGTGGACTGGCACTCCACAAGCAAATAAAAGGGTTTAAATTTATTTACAGTCATAAAGAAATTATGGACAAATATTTTTGTGGAAAAAATATATCTTAAAAAAAAATGATGTACGAAATCATTCAATCATTAGAGTCTTAACTATGTAGACGTGAGAGACAAGACGCTTTGTAAGATATTGCTCGCACCCATGTAGCCAAAATATTTTTACATGCTGCTCGAGTTTCATCTTTGTCGCAGCAACACATGGGAATCATAATATAAATATGTATGTAATGTATTGTATTGTATAAGATTAGATTAGCCAATAGAATTACAAGCATACCTACTAACTTATACAGATTAGCTAGAACTAATTGTGACAGTAGTAACTGCTGCAGTTTTAACTGACATTACAGGCCGCTGCGGACTCTTTACTTTATTTAGCTAGCTAGTAGGCAACGTGAATACAAATTAAAATTATAAAACAAAAATGTTTCTAGCCACTACCGTAACAGCCAGGCTCGTGTACGATGTGGTCTTAGCCAATAATAGAACATAAACTTTACAAAGACAGTTAATGGAATACGGAACTACGTGTTGGGATCCCTATAGAATATATCAGATAAATTCCTTAGAAAGAATCCAGTATAGGGCAGCTAAATTTGTTAAAGGTAAAAGAGAAGATGGAAACAATACGATAAAAGAACTTAAATGGGAAACTTTGGAAAACAGACGTAGGAAAACTAGAATAACATCATTGTATAGAGCACATCTAGGTCAGAAAGCATGGGTAGACATAACGGCTTGGTTAGAAAAGCCAACGTACTATGGTAGGAACGATCATGATTTTAAAATCAAATGTAGGAAACAGAAAACGGATATAGGTAAATTCTCATTTTTAAATAGAACTATAAATGATTGGAATGACCTACCTGCAGCGGTCTTTGAGGGCTGTCCTTCCTTAAGGAGATTCAAGAATAATTTAAAAAGTTGTGTCTAAAGTGAAAATTAAAATTAAGGTGACATTCAACATTTAATTTTTTTAAGGTGACATGTATTTATCTAGCCTGACGAGCTTACTTCCTTGGTTTGAATTGTAAATTATTTAAAAATAGCTTTTAAGAGGGCCTTAGACTAGAAATGTTTAGTTTAAATGTAGTTCTGTTTATAAGTATGCATAAGGATGTAATTATTTGACTTATTTGAACTGTTGTATCAGTGAAGCGAGGTGAGTCAGTGAAGTTATGGTTTTATAGTGCAGTGAACAGTTCCGATCAATGATAATTTATAGCGTCAATGAAATGTGTTCTATAGTGTCAGTGAAATGTGTTACAGAGTGTCAGTGAAATGTGTGCTAAAGTGTCAGTGAAATGCGTCATAGTGCCACTACAGGGAATGAGATGAGAGTAAAGTGAAAGACTATTGAAACTTATGTAGGACCTATACATAATTATATAGGTTGTATTGTAAAATTAGGTATTTTATTTTATGTTTTATTATTATTGTGTTAAATTGTATTTTGTATTATTGTATTGTGTATAAAATTGTATATGTGTTGTAAAATTGTATTGTGTATTGTAAATTTTATTGTGTATTGCTTATCATTTTATTGTGTATTGTTAATATTGTATATACCACTGCCACCTGGTGCTTGCCCACTTGCAGTGTAAATAAATACATACATACTAAATACAGTAGGCCTAATCAACTTGATTCAAACAAGTGCAAAAAAAAAAAAAGAAGAAGAAGAAAGGAAAAAAGAGAAAAAAAAAACACATTTAATATAAATTGACAATCGGACAGAAGCCAGTGGTATTCAATAAAAACATGAATATAATCGACAGAAATGAAAAGATAAAAATACATACATTTGTTAATATTGTATATCATGAATAATTTTATAAATTTCTTTTTTAAAAGGTTCAGTTTTAAAATATTTCAAATTTGGAAAATGGTTTGTAATTTTATTATAAAGTCTTGGGATCGAAACTAGCACCATGTTTAAGTGCTGTACTTGTATGACATTTAGGCTCAGTTAATGGGAAAGTAGACTTTTGTCGTCGAGTATGATATTCATGTCTATTAGATTTATGTTTTATTAGATTTCTGTGATAGTAAGTTAGTAAACTATATTTATAAATTTCTACAATAGTTCATTGTTACTCAACTGTTAAGAACTGATAAGCAAATGCGAGTTCAGAGCTTAAAATTTGTGGCAATAATGAGAAGTCTTTTGTTGAAAGCTATGAAAATTGGGAAGAAACTGGGATGACAGGTACGCGGGAAAACCATATGAATAATTCTCAGTGGAGTGATAATCTGTATGCAACCACTGGAAGGTTAAAAAAAAAAAAAAAAAAAAAAAAAACCATGTTGAAGACCGTAAATAGAAAGTGAGAAAAGTTGTTGTTGTTTTCTAATGCCAGGCATTTGACAATAAAGTCATTTGACCTTTGAGAAAAGTAGAGTTAGCAATTCGGAAGCATAATTTCAACTTTGGTCCCTTTAGGTCACATACTTTGGCGAGAAATAACAATATAATAATATGATCACTTGGAGCTGTACTTATGAATTGTATTTTATTTTAAGGGTTACAAGATGGATGACACACATTTATGTCATTCAGCTGGTTTGCCTGAACCGCTGTTAAATTTGTCGTAGTTCATAGAACCAGTTGTTAATTTTTTAAGTGAAAATGTAAGCTTCTTTACAGAAAGGAAGAACATTAATTCAACAAGAAATTTCCCAGTTTTTAATATTGCAGTAAAGATAATGCAAAAATAAACGACAATACAGCTCCAAGTGATCATATTATTATATTGTTATTTCTCGCCAACGTATGAAGGCAATCAGAACAGGAATATGATAATTATGCCTGCAACCTTGAAACCCGACAGTCCAGTACCCCTTCCGCTTCAATGCTAATAGCGCATGTAGAACAATGAAATGTAGTGTTCAAAAACATAATTTAGCGAAATTCGGAGAAAACAACTTTGCTTATGTACGCAGATGATATGAATCTTATATAGCCCCATAAACAAGATCTTTAAAGAACCTTGAATGCTTTGACAGACAAAAATAATTTATGCATTAATGAAAGAAAGACAGTCCAGATGGTCTTTAGAAAAGGAGACCGACTTGCAAAAGAGAACTCAATAATGCGCTAGTGTCAACAACTTGAGATTGTCAACTCCTTCAAGTACTTAGGGATCACCCTGCAACCAACAACAACGTCATGCTGCATTCATATACAGGATAGAACTGCAGTTGCAACAGAAGCTATATTCGAAATAAAGACTATCACATGCTTTCATTGGACACTGCTACTGTACTTTTCTATTTCAAAATTGTCTCTATACTGATAATCAGTTATGGACTAGAATTAATTAGTATAACTAAGTCTCAAAGGCCTAATCACTATTCAGCAAGTGAAACCTTGGTTTCTCGAAATGTAGGCTACACTTTCCCGGCGATTTACGAACTGGCCAAGGAAACTTTTCTCCTTGAAGACCTGAGGATGCGACTCTCACCACCCTCTACCTTCAACTCATCAGACCATCTACTAGAAAGTCACCTGAAAAGAGAAGAGATATGGCCAGACTTCTACTGCATGGGTGATATGATGGATAGAGAATGGACACAACCAAATTAAGATCTACGACACATACTTACAAGCTTGGCAGTTCATGGTTACCACCACAAAATATAAAAGACAACCTGTTATTATACACCTGATGATGACTGTGTGTTCTTTATGAGTCATTCCACGTCAAATCGCACAGCAATAAAACACGACCTTCTCGGAAATGGTCGAATTTTTTTTCATGAATTCCAGACATCAAATAAGGAGACCCGTATTTTTTTATTTTCACAATTATTAATTATTTGTGTAGTTATGAATATTTGAAGTTACGCAAATTATGCGCGCACTGTTACATAAACTCGCTTGGAACTTTGTGTCTACATATAATTGAGATTTGCGGTTTGGCGCATTTGAAAGACGAAATACAACACTTTTTATTATTTTAGGCCTATCACAAATAAATTTAAAATTTGGCCTATTTTTTTAATCATTTCGTTTTCAAAGCAAAATTACTATATTAAATAGCCAAGTTAAAAATCTGAAAAAAATATAGACTTGTTCGCTGATGTATTATCTGTAAACTACTGCATTTATAAATATGGGATCGGCACTCATACATTTGTAACAATTTATTTTCCGGAGGCCACTCGCGATGCCCAGCTAATGAACTGCTTGCAGCCATAGGCTAGAAGGCTGCCCGTGGAAATTTCCCGTTGCATCTGATGTCACCATACTAATCATCAAATGATTAATACCTTAAGGAACAGTAAATATCTTATCTAAAATTATTTTTGCAGTGTAGGCTTTCACGGCCGGAGTCTATATGTAGATTCATTTTCCGGACTGAGAGGCCGTGGTCTATTAGTTGGTTTTATACCAGACGTTTCGTCTGCAACTGCGGCAGACATCTTCAGTGGAGTGGTATCCGAGGTCGCAAGACTCTTCTCGGCGTACCTGAGGCAACTGATCCTGTGTCTGGTTGTGCGGGCGTATTTATAGTGCGGCTCGCGGGCCGAGGCTTGTTGTCGCTGCGGTCCGCGCCGCTTTGTTCGCTGCTCCCGTTCTGGGTTCCGTCCTTTTGTTGTAGTGGTGGCACTACAACAAAAGGGCGGGAGCAGCGAACAAAGCGGCGCGGACTGCAGCGACAACAGGCCTCGGCCCGTGAGCCGCACTATAAATACGCCCGCACAACCAGACACAGGATCAGTTGCCTCAGGTACGCTGAGAAGAGTCTTGCGACCTCGGATACCACTCCACTGAAGATGTCTGCCGCAGTTGCAGACGAAACGTCTGGTATAAAACCAACTAATAGACCACGGCCTCTCAGCCCATAAAATTATTTTATTATTGTCAGCTCAGGGGGAAGCCCTTCACAGTTTATACTGTAATATAGCCAAGTGTTTGATGATAGCAAGACTGGGTAAGGCAGTAAACAGATGGCATGAGAGAAAAATAATCAGTTTGGGTTTGAATTTCGCGCAGTGATGTGACTTCTATACAACATGAGTGATGGTAAAGATCGCGTAATATATAACAAGTGTTTAAATCCATTTACCTTCCTAATCACGCTTTTAAAAAGAAAAGTACACTAAGACGCGTAAGTCGCGGCTTATTGATAAAGCTCAATTTAAAGGAGTCTTTGAGTGTGCAAATATGTGATTTGTTCCGTAAAAATCAATCAATTTCCGCATAGGTCAGGTGAAATTATATGTGAAGCCGGTAGTTCTTGTGATATTAATAAACATGAATCAAATGAAAGTGCAGACAGAGAAACTGATTATCCCAGTATTTCTTCTAGCAGTTCTATGGATACAGTGCTAGAAATCAGTAATATTGAGGGATTAAACAAGAGTTTGATGTCAATAGAATCCCCTATCAAGAAAAGAAAGGTACAACAAAACGATACCCCCGTGAAAATTTTCAAAAGTAAAAGGCTCCCTAGCATGTTAAGTTTTTCATGTAGAAGATGCATCATCATCCATTCAAAAGTCAGCCATATTTTATTTTTGACGGAATGCAAAGAAAGTACAGCCTGAAAATTACATAGTTATTGCAGACTTTTCTGAAAATTATTCATTTGTAATACAAGATTCAATACAAGGTGTGCATTGGAACATATGCCAAGCCACAATACAGTACAATTTTAATTTTACTTCCTACTTTATTTTATTTTATATTCTCTTATAGGCCTATTAATATTATATCTGAACTGTGACCGAACACGAGCGCTGCTCATTCAGTCTCAAATTTTGTTAATACTACTGTATCTCCTTTTTTTATATTGATTGTATTATTTTATTTCTATTTCTCTTATTTGTAATTATATTCTTTATTCTGTATATTTAAATAAATAAATAAATCCTTTCGTAGTATATTTCAAAGGAGACACAGAAATTCGTTACAAAAGTAATGTCATCTCAGAAACTATGAAACATGACACCGATCCCTTTCACTTTTTTCAGTCCGAAGCAATCAATTTCTTAAAGCAAGAATTCAACGATATGGAAAAAATCATCTACTTTTCCAATGGATCAAGTTCACAAAAAAAAAAAAAAAAATTAAAAAATAATTGCTTACATGAAGATGATTATGGAATTAGTGCTGAATGACACTTCTTTGCAATGTCGCATGGTAAAGGTCCATGTGTTGGCATTGGAGATACTGTTAAAAGACTTGCCACGAGAGTTAGCCTATACAAGATCCTATAACAACACAAAAAAAAACTGTTTGATTAGTCACAAAAAACATTTCTAACGTGTCATTTATATTTTGTCCATTCAATAAGCACAAAAACCACACTGAAAATTTGCAGGCCAGATACCATAATCTAAAACCAATAACTGGTACATTAAAATTATATTCTTTCATTCCGTTGTCAAAAACTGAAGATTTAGTAAAACAATTTTCTTTCAAGAAAGAAGGTAGGCGAATGAAAATTTAAAATGTGAATGAAAAGAAACATTTGAAAAGCATAATTTACAATTATTTGAAGATATCATAATAAGTAAATTAGCAGTGTTTCCTCGAGTAACTTGATCCGTACTGGGTGTAATGTTGTAACGTTCAGTCAATTATCCATTGCCGATAAACCTCTTAGCGTGCTTTAACGCTTCCCATCCACTGCTGCTGCGCCGACCGCTACACATTCTGTCATAAGTAATTAAATTTCCATTAAACTATTGGAGATCCCATTCTGATTTTTTCTGGAATTATTAAGAATACTTCAGTGCACCTAGTAGGAATTTTTTTAGATTTTTAATAGGTCTATTTCACATTGATGTATATGTTTTAAAAATTGAATTATAAAAAAATATTTGAAATAATTATATTAAAATTAGTTAGTAAATATTTAATAAAAGACAGTACTTTAAGCTTTTAAATGCATTTTTCAAAAAAATTTTAACATCAATATTGTCAGAAATATGATGCTTTAAATGTTGCATTGTGCGACATTTTTAACGAATTTTAACATGTAATATTTAAAAAACATGTGGACTTTGGAGGAAATAAAAATACACTTGTTGGTTTATGAGACCCATAGAGTTGGTAAAAAAAATATAAACGCAATCAGAAATATGAAGGTCAAAATTTGTATAATTTTGTGCGATTTGACTTGGAATGACTCTTATGTGAATCACATTGCGACAGATAACACATAACAAAATGCAGAAATTGGTCTGTTTCTATAAAAGAATATAGCAAAGTTAAACACTCAACAATATGCATGTTAGTGCGTTCTTCTTCTTATAAAAAACATAACTTAAAAAATATATAGACTTTCTACTACAAAATACAGAGTCTTTCATAAGTAACGAGTCTATTGAAAAATCAACTGTTTTGGATAATTTTTTGAAATGATGTTCATCCTGACGAGAAAGAACCCTTCCCATGCCGTACAGTCAATTTGAAAACAAACACCCCCCTCCCCCTGCCACCAGAGGAAGCTACTTATCCTTGTGTAATGTGCATTTGATGCCAACTTAAAATGACCTGGAGCATGGCCTTCTATATGCCAAGGATAATGGCACACAGCCATGCCTATATACATTGTTGTGATAGACTGGAATAATAGAATGGCACTCAGCTGCTTAACATTATTGCAGATGAGAAAAATTGCTGCCTGGTTTGAATTTGGAAACAGTATCGCTCAAATTAAGCATTTACTCTGTAGACGAAGTGTTTCCAGGCAGGTGGATCAGCCAAACAGGCTCAGTCTGTTGGCCTCTGCGATCACCTGATTTAACTGCCCTGGGACTTCTTTTTCTGGGGATTCATCAAGAATCTATCTTTGCGACTAAGCCACACACTGTTCCTGAATTAATGGAACGAATTGAACACACGATACAAATGGTTACGCATGACATGCTCACTGGAGTCCATGAAGAGGTGATACGTCGCTTACATTTGTGCATTCAGTGAATGGAAGATAGTTTGAAAATTGTACACCATAATTTGTCAACAATTGAAACTGGTTTTACATTTATTTGTTTTAATCAAGCTTTAAAACGCTAACCATTCTTTCATTATTTTAATAGCTCTGGCAGCAAGCGGAGAGGGTGTTTGTTTCCAAATCGACTGTACGGCACAGGGAAGGGTTTTTTCTCGTGAGGATGAACATCATTTCAAAAAATGATCCAAAATAATTAATTTTTCAATAGACTCGTTACTTATGAAAGACCCTGTACACTATTAAGTACATAAATAAGATACCGTCATCCCATAACTATAGTCCTGGAACACAACTATGGTCCATTCAAATTTTGTACTTCATAACATAGTTCCTCGTTTATCTATATTTTTTTTCTATACTGTAGAAGTTTGGTGACTGTTACTGGAGATCCTCACTGCACCAATTACCTACGGCAATGAATAGGAAACGCAGCCAGCCTTTTGGGAACCTTTCCAGACGCCAATTTCTCTGGATGAGATTTTCTTTATTTGAATGTCTGAAAGCAAGACAAGGGTGAAGTACGAATCCCCTAGAATGAAGATAACACTCCACTCACGGCAAGAATCGAACTTTTGCTCACTAGATGGCAGCATATTGCAGTTCACTTGCAACTACATACCGTGGGAGGGGTTGCACTCTACAGTGCAGTGACGGATTTACAGACAGTTGCACCACTACACTCCTACCTACCATATATAATTAGAATAGTCCATTCACGTGATATTTAATTAATCATTTTTCAAAGCAATTTCTTCGAAATTGGGATTTATCTGTGCATGCTATTTTCAGTTGCGCAAGCATCACTTAAGCGGGATCTGTAGCTGGACTTTATAAATTTAATTTTAGAAATCAGCTGTTTGCACTGGTAGGTTGATGAATGCATACCGTCATTTCCCATAACTGTGGTCCTGGAACACAACTATGGTCTACGATACAACCATTCAAAGATCATTGTAGAAGTAACATAGACCGTTCGTAGATAGCTGCAGTGACTTGAATTCAAGCTACAGTACAGCAAGAATATAGATAAACGAGGTACTATGTTATGGAGTACAAAATTTGAATAGTTGTATCGTGGACAGTAGTTATGTTCCAGGATCATATTTATGGGAAATGACGGTACTCATTATTTTTCAAGCAAACTGTCTAAGCAGTGGATATGTAGTACTGGACATCTTTTAAAAAATTTTAGCTCCCAGTAGCCTTCACATTCTGCTTTCAAGAAGCCATCATTCTGCAAATCCAGTACCTCTAACTGCAATTCTGGGATAACATTTTCAATTTAAACATGAAAAGGAGTGGCAAAAATATTGAAATCTTTCTCCATCCTTTGAAAACCACTGAATCTGTGTTCTTTGAACTTGTATAATAGGTGATCTATTTTTAAAATGTACATATTTAAGTTCGCGTCCTGAATATTTGTAACTAATCCTAAACGTGAGAAATGAAAGAACTGCCTTTCTTGTAAGTGTGATATCCTCTCGATTCATATGATTCTGCGAAAGGCATTGTATCACTAATGAAGCTTCAAAGTACAGCAGTCCAGTATAATCCGCCATGTACACGTGCAGTATTTTCATGGATTGGGGGAAGGGGAAGGTAGGAGGTAAGTTTGATGCTTTGCTGAGGTCTGACATCACTGCTGCAATGCCGCAGGAATGTCCACCATTGCCCTACACATACTTCTGTGCAGTTTCTCTTTATTTATAGCTGCTTATTGTTACCTTACTTAACATAATTCATATTAAAATTATGAAATTTGGGTCATTAGCGAAAGAACTGTTTGTTGGAAAATTAGAACACCACCACTGATTACACATAAAATAGCTTCCTGTACAATTCTTTTTGCAGTTTTGAGGCAACAGAGTGGCCCAATGGACACTATGTACACATCATAGCAGGCTACAAGGAGGAGCCATCTTGTTATCATTATTGGCTGCTGTATCAGGTCCCCACACTGCCTGAACCAGCCAGTCCTCCTGGAAATAATTTTGTCACACCAGTCGGTAAGTTGAATTACTATTAAACTGATGCTCAGGTAGTATATCTTGCATGTATTTAAAAATGGTAGTAGGAAGACCATATCGATTTCAGATTTAGGATTTTTAGGTTATGTTTTTGAACATTTGAGAGAAAACAAACCTGTTTCATTCATTATACAGTACATGCTCTGAGACCTGGCATGAATAAACTCTGTTCTTATAACTCCGTTCATAGACTTACATATCTTATTTTCTTTTTCACATCATTTTTGACACTTTCATCAGTGACGTGCAGTCCACCCAAGCAACCCAAGCACGGCTTGGGCAGCACTGATTGATTATAAGGATCACGATATCTACGTAAATCCATGATTAAACTTTCTGTTTATTTAATCATGAAGTCCTGAAACGTTTCTAAATACGTTTTGTTAATTGTAAGTCGCGTGATGGGGCATATACAATGCACATACTGCGTTCCCGAGCTGGCACCAGTGTGCCAGCAGTGCTAAATGCAGGTTAGCACGGAGGTTGCCATGACAACCCACATCATCATAACTTCTAGCCAATGAGGGGCGCCTCACGAGACTATAGTAGATGCATATACCCCAAGCAGCTTGTAGCCTGCCTGGGCTGGCTGTGTGCGCGAAGTCGAATGAGTGTAAAACATACTGTTTCTCTCACGTTTGTTTGTACCGGTACTTTGTAGTTACATTGTGTACGTGTATATAAGTGCAATGAAAAGTTTTGATTATGTCTGGTGATAATAATAATTTAATTCAGCAACAAAAACTAAATACTGTAATTTAACTAAAGCAATACGTGGTCATGATGTTGCTATTGCACATATTCGTGCTTCTAACGCACTCGCTACTTTTGAAACTGTGCATATTGAAACTGAGCTAAGTGACCAAACACAACAAAATATTATTCTACATAATGAAAAGGTAACACGCAATAGAGACATTCTGAAAAGGCTTATAAACGCCATTTATTTACTTGCAAAACTGGAACTTTCATTTAGAGGAAACAGTAAGTCGAAAATGCCCAACCACGGTAATTATTTAGAACTTTTGGACTACACCGCCCAGTACGACCCTCTTCTAAAAAATCACTTGGAGACATCTACAGTATTCAAAGGTGTATCAAATCGTATTCAAAATGATTTAATTGAATCTGTTGCCAGTGCACTTCATAAGGAAATTGAACAGCAATTACAGAAATCTAATTTTCTTTTGCCATATTAGCTGATGAGACAACTGACGTCTCGAATAAATCATAATTTTCTCTCGTTTATCGATATACAATTGAAGAAAGGGTGGTAGAGCGGTTTGTGTTTCTCCGTGATGTAAGTGAAGACAAAACAGCGGCAGCACATTCTGATCTTATTTTTAAGACATATTCAAGACTTTTCAAACTGCAGTAAGAAACTTGTCGCACAGAGCTACGGTGGAAGTGCAGTGATGGCCTCTTCATTACATGGTGTCAAGCTAATATTAAGGCGTCTTTTCCACAAGCTCTCTTTGTTCACTGTTATGCACACTGTTTAAATTTAGCACTGTCCCAAAGTGCTTCAAGTATTCCTGAATGCCGTATTTTTTTTTGCTACTCTTTCTGGGCTTGCATTGTTTTTCTCCAAATCATCAAAGCACACAAAATTTCTTGATGAATTTCTGGGTCGACAATTACCACATGTTTCCCCAACAAGATGGAATAGCTCGTCACAACTTACCAATACTTAATAGTATTTTTAATTTTAGGCAGTAGTTGCAGTAGGCCTAATCTTATAGATTTTATATATATAAAAAAATTGGTACCAAATACCAACGTATTTTTATAATTAGTAATGTTATAAGTATTTGAATCAAATATAAATAGTAAGAAGGAAAAGAAAACTTGACTACGTGGCTGGTTGGGTAATCTGTTGGGTCACCGCACATCACTGACATTCATTCACAGTGCACTGCCCAAGGGCAAGTCTTTCACTGCAAACCCACCATTCTCCAGTCCTTCCTATTTTCTGCCTTCCTCTTTGTCTCCTCATATGATCCATATATCTTAATGTCGTCTGTCATCTGATATCTTCTTCTGCTTTGAACTCCTCCCGTTCACCATTCCTTCTAGTACATCCTTCAGTAGGCAGTTTCTTCTCAACCAATGACCCAGCCAATTTCTTTTCCTCTTTCGGATCAGTTTCAGAATCATTCTTTTTTCATCCACTCTTTCCAACACAGCTTCGTTTCTTACTCTGTCTGTCCATTTCACATGCTCCATCCTTCTTCATATCCACATTTCAAATGCTTCTATTCGCTTCTCTTCACTTCGTCGTAATGTCCATATTTCTCCCCCCATACATGTTTCTGCTACACTCCACATAAAGCACTTCACTAGTCTCTTCCTTAGTTCTTTCTGCAGACATCCGCAGAAGATGCTCCTTTTTTATTAAAAGCTTCCTTTGCCGTTGCTATTCTCCTTTTGACTTTTGGTACATTTTACATTCTAAATATTTCTTCACAATTAGGTTGTTACAACAGTTTCTCAACAGCAGTATCTTAAAGACAACATATTTTGTCTATTTTCATTCCATTATATCCTACGGAAAATATAATTTGGGGAAATTCAGCAGATAGTATTTTTAGTAGGTTATTTTATGACGCTTTATCAACATCTTACGTTATTTAGCGTCTGAATGAGATGAACGTGATAATGCTGGTGAAATGAGTCCGGGGTCCAGCACCAAACATTACCCAGCATTTGCTCATATTGGGTTGAGGGAAAAACCCAAAAGAATCCTCGACCAGATAACTTGCCCCAACTGGGAATCAAACCCAGGCCACCTGGTTTCGCAGCCAGACGCGCTAACCATTACTCCACAGGTGTGGACAGCAGGTAGTAAAAATATATCCTATTCTTATTACAAAAAAAAGCAATTAGAATAGGTAATAGTTGGAGCAAAGGCTAGAGAATCATGTAGACCTTTTTTTTTTTAAATTAGAGATTCTGACCTTAACAAATTAGTATAATTATATGCTCTTTAATAAATTTCATATTATGTAATAAAGAAAATTTTCCAACTAATCCAGCCATATATAGTATAAATACTCGCAGAAAGAATGATTTTCATACACCATCATTAAATTTATCATGCTATCAAAGGGGAATGTGTTACATGGTAGTAAAAATTTTCAATAGTCTTCCTGAAGACATTAAGAATCATAACCAAAACCCTGCATTATTTAAGGTATAACTAAAAAATTACTTAATATCTCACACTTTTTATTCTGTAGATGAATTCTTGACATTTCACAGTACTGTGTAAATATTTTAATATTATTAAATGGTAAACATATTGCATTGTATAATATGTTATTGTTATTAAGGTATCGGTATTAATTTTGAATATATTTCAGATTAACATTTTTATGTCAAACATAAGAATTGGACATGTTCTTTATTCTATGCTGTAAAGCAACTTTAAGAATATTATGAAATGAATAAATCTATCTTCTATAATACTGTATGTCAATTGGCCTGCTTGGACGCCTAGTTGTATAAATCAGAAATTATCGAAATTGAGGTTAGTAGTAGCATCGCATTCTCCATATGGAGAATTATTAATTTGAAGTACCAGTAAGTCCATATACATAAATCTACCAACAGAGCGCTTTAATAATTTTAACACATAATTATTTTTTTCCTCTTATTTTGTGCCTAATGCAGTAAGTTAGGTACCATACTACCCCTGCTGCATTTTTACAGTCAGCTATGCTTTTACTTACTTACTTACTTACTGGCTTCTAAGGAACCCGGAGGTTCATTGCCACCCTCACATAAGCCTGCTATTGGTCCCTATCCTGAGCAAGATTAATCCAGTCTCTACCATCATATTCCACCTCCCTCAAATCCATTTTAATATTATCTTCCCATCTATGTCTCGGCCTCCCCAAAGGTCTTTTTCCCTCCGGCCTCCTAACTAACACTCTATATGCACTTCTGGATTCGCCCATATGTGCTACATGTCCTGCCCATCTCAAACGTCTGGATTTTATGTTCCTAATTATGTCAGGTGAAGTATACAATGCGTGCATCTCTGCGTTGTGTAACTTTTTCCATTCTCCTGTAACTTCATCCCTCTTAGCCCCAAATATTTTTCTAAGAACCTTATTCTCAAACACCCTTAATCTCTGTTCCTCTCTCAAAGTGAGAGTCCAAGTTTCACAACCATACAGAACAACCGATAATATAACTGTTTTATAAATTCTAACTTTCAGACTTTTTGACAGCAGACTAGATGACAAAAGCTTCTCAACCGAATAATAACAGGCATTTCCCATATTTAGTCTGCGTTTAATTTCCTCTAGAGTGTCATTTATATTTGTTACTGTTGCTCCAAGATATTTGAATTTTTCCACCTCTTCGAAGGATAAATCTGCTTTTGCTATGCTTTTGCTCCATCGTATTATTTCAGTGACAATAACGGGGATTGTTAGGCCCCTACTAGAATTTTAAAATATAACAGTAGGAATCTTATCAAAGTCTAAGTGATAAAACATAACCAAGTTTGCCTAAGTTTGATATTTTCAGCTCACTAAATTGAGTCTCACTTGAAACATGTGTAATCATTTCGAACATCACGATTATGTCCTCTTGCTGTCATTCTTCCTTTACTTGTTGCCAGTGGCGGCTCGTGATCAGTTTTGTTGGTGGGGCCAGATGTTTCACAAATTTTGTGGTATATGTTAAATAATGCACCAAGATTTTTTATTTAACTTTAGTTAATTGTTTCTGCTTAAAAATTAGTTCAGCACAATACAAGTAAAACTACTAGCTACATAATAATGCAAATTCAACATTAAACTCATCAATTTGCAGAATTATTTATAAAGAAGATGTGCTCGTCTGTCCTTCTGGTTGGCAAACTTTTTGATGACCCTGTTTTTGAAGTTCGGAATTTTATGTAGATGCTCCTTATGAATAGGACAGAAAGTCAACGAATTCAGCCTATCTTGACCCATGGTGTTTCTGAGAAATGTTTTTATTCTGTTTAATGTGCTGATACTCCGTTCTGACTCAGCTGTTGAAACAGATGTTATTGCGATTTGTAGGGTTTGCCCACTTCAAGGAGTAATCCATAAAAAACTGAACAAATCCCACACAGAGGAAATGTAAGTTTTTCTTCAGGGCACAGTGTCCTGTAAGAAATCCTGTTGCCCAAGAGAGCTGCTTTTTGCTAAGTCTCAGCAGCTCATTCGATTTTGGCCTTGCAAGACCTTTGATAAGGGCCTTGCTGTGATTACAGCCCTTAATTGAGTTCCAGTAGCTAATATGTCTTCTGTGAGCCCAATCCCTGATGACCTGCTTAATTGGTCTTGAAGATAGTCCCAACACAGGTTCTGGTCCTATAAATGGGGTCTCAGCTCCATCTTTAGCAGCCTCATCCGCCTTCTCGTTTCCGTGAATCCCTGCATGTCCTGGTACCCACCTCAGATGAACCGAGTTAGTGTTTGCCAGTGTCATGAGGGTATTCCGGCACTCCAGTACCAGTTTCGACTTGACCAAAGGTGATTCAATCGCCTTTAGTGCCGCCTGGCTATCAGAAAGTATAAGGATGTGTCTACCTGAATAGCCCGTCCTAATACTTTCCCTTACACTGACTAAGATAGCAAAGACCTCAGCCTGAAAGATAGTGGCGTATTGACCTAGGCTAAAAGAAAGTCTGGTACCATTGCCAAACAATCCAGCCCCGGTTCCTGATTTGGTTTTGGAGCCATCAGTATACCAAACTGGGCCCTTATTGTTAACCAGTTTAGTCCGGTCCTTCCATTCACTGCGTTCTGGGTATGTAACTGTGAACGTTTTGTCAAACAAAACCCTTGGTTCTAGGATGTCAGTTTCCATGCTCAGGGCATCACCGACACTCCTATCCCAAGGGAGTTTGAGATGATTAAGGTGTTCAACATTGAACACCTTTGTCTGATGGCAAATTCTGTGAAATGCCTTAAGGGCCTCAGCTTCAATTCAAATATGCAGAGGAATGAGTCCTATTAGCATTTCAATTGCCGCTGTAGGAGTCGTTCTGAAGGCTCCTGTTACTGAAATGCAGAACACTCTTTGCAACTTGTTGAGTTCTGTTCTACAGTTCCTTAATTTAACTCTTGGTCACCACATAAGTGCAGCATAAGAGAGTATAGGTCTAACCATAGTAATGTATATCCAGTACACAATCCTAGGTTTTAGACCCCATGTTTTGCCAAGCATCCTTCTACAGGTCCAAAAGACCCTGTATGCTTTGGCTATGCAATAATCTAAATGATCTTTCCAGGTTAATTTCTTGTCTAGAATAAGTCCAAGGTATTTAACCTGTGAGAGTATGGTATTCTTTCACCGAAGAGTGTGGGTTTCCTAAGGTTCCCCACAGATCTCATCCTTGTGAAAGGTACCAGTACCGTCTTGTTAGGATTAACAGAAAGCTTAGTTCTGTTACACCAATTTTCAATATTTTTCAGTGCTACTTGGAGCACGTCAATGACTGTGGTGGGAAATTTCCCTTTTACGATTACAGCAATATCGTCTGCATATCCAATGGCAAGATACCCAGCCTCGTTGAGTTCCCGAAACAAGGCATCCACTACTAGGTCCCATAGCAGAGGCAAAAGAACGCCTCCCCGTGGGCAGCCCCCAGCCACAGACACCCTGAGTGTTTCCCCAACCAAGCTCATGGTAATTTGCCTGCTTTTTAACATGTAATGTATCCACTTGCAAATAAGCGGAGGTACATTGTGTTCTTGAAATGCTGTTAGTATTACTTCGCAAGAAGTTTTATCAAACGCTCCTTCAACATCCAGAAATGCTCCTATGGCAATTTCTTTAAAAGCCAGCCCCTTCTCGATAGACGAGACTACCTGATGAAGTGCTGCTTCTGTAGATTTCCCAGGTAGATAGGCAAACTGGTACTTATGTAAAGGAAATTCCTTCAACACCTTGTCCCTAATATGTCTATCCACTAATCTCTCTAGTGTCTTTGAAAGAAACGAGGAGAGACTGATCGGGCGGTATGCTTTCGCAACAGCATAGCTTGGATGCCCCGGTTTAGGTATAAATATAACCTTGGTCTGCCTCCATGCCTGTGAAACATATCCAGAGGCTAGGCAGACCCTGTAGATGCTACATAGTATGGACTGTATAGAGTCCATACCTTGTTGCAGCAGTGCAGGTATGATCTGGTCAGGTCCTGCTGATTTATATGGGTCAAAAGAATAAATGGCCCATTTTATTTTAGTTAACGTGATCACATCCCTGACCAGGGCCCAGTCCTCCTTGCTCGAACACAAGTGGAACAGTTCCGGTTGCACCTGATCAGCCATCCGACCATTGTTAACTACCTCTGATTCTGGAAAATGTGCGTTAGCTAATTGAAGCAACGTTTCTTTTCCAGACTGTGTATAACTGCCATCTTGCAGTTTAATTGTGCTAACATTTCTGTTAGCACTTTTTGCCATTAGCTTCATGAGTCTGGCACTGCTAGGAATACTTTCGATCCCTTCACAGTGCTCCCTCCATGATTGCCTTTTTGCTTTCTGAATAGCCTTGTTGTAACTGGTGAGTTCCCTCTGATAGGTAATCCAGTCACCAGTTCTCCTAGCAAGTTTGAAAAGTTTCCTTGTATTACGTTTAAGTTCGCTTAGCTCTTTTGACCACCAAGGAACCAGTCTTGGCGAGCCTGCGACCTTAGCATGGCAATTATTATAATATGATAGGAGAATTGACTGTTGCAACTGGTCAACTGCAAACTCCACATCTATTATAGAACGAATGTCCATTGATATACCCGCTGTCAATGCCGATAGGTCCATCCTGTATGCGTCCCAGTCGGTATTCCTCGAGTTCCTAATGATCATTGGATTAGTGATCTGTGATTTAATTCTAAAGTATATATATCTATGATCAGAGGCAGACGTATCTGATTATACATACCAGTTAAAAATTAGGTCCTCAACCAATTTAGTCCCCAGCGTTAAATCAATAACTTCCCTTCTCTGTGAATTAACAAAAGTTGGTTCGTTACCTTTATTTAGAATATACCAGATATTCCAGCAGCTGTTCGCCCCTTGGATTGATGTCAGAGCTTCCCCACAGCACATGGTGGGCGTTGGCATCAGTCCCTATGATGAGTTCCTTACCCGTTTCGTTGCAGTGGGAGACAAGTCTCCTCACCATTTCCGATGGTGGGTTAGGTTCATCATAAGGAAGGTAGGCAGATGAGAATTGTAAAATCCTCTTTCTGCCCCCCTCCCTTATGGACGTCTCTATAGTAGTTACATCCCTGGAACAGAACTCTACTTTAAGCAAAGCATCCATCCAGTCTCTAACATAAATGCAAGTTCTTGGATTGTCAGTATTGGGGCAGTGAAGAGTGCCTCCAGTACAATTAACTCCCCTAACAAATTCCCTGTATACCCATGGTTCTTGTATGAGAGCAATGTCTATATTTTCACTAGCCAGTTTCTTGCTTAGTAAGGCAGAAGCTGCCTTGCAATGGTGAAGGTTAATTTGAATTACTTTCATAATTACCCAATTAAAATACTCACTTATACAGCCTCTTGAGCGGGAATTTCCTCCGGGATTCCAGTCTCCATGGACTCCGGAGAATCATCCACTCCAGCAGCTGCCTCTTGAGCGTCTTGAGTCGCCTTTTTATTGGGGTCGAGTAGGATCTTGAATTGACCCTTGTCTACCCCAGTATAGGCGGTCAGCCCCTTCTCTGAAATTTTTTCAGCGATTCCTGGTCTATCAGCAAAATTAAACGCTGACCAGTTGGATTGGTCTGCTTAGTGACCACTTTCCAATGCTCTGTGCAGAGCCCTTGATTGAGTAGTTGGACTCGTCTCAGCAGCACCTTAGGATCCGGGTCCTAAAGGCTACCTTAACTCGTTTAGGTAGTTCCTTGGCATCTATTACCTTTAGAACAAAATTATCCCTAATTGTTGTTCCATTAAGGCATTTCTGGAGCCATAAACATGAGTTCTGATCCTCACAATAGTAGATCAGGGCCCCATCCTGTAATGAAAATGTCCTGAGGAGTGGTAGAGGCTCACCAGATTGCGCGCCGTCTAATCCCCTCAGGATCGCCGCCTGAATGTGACCAATGTCACTTTCTATTAGCTTGTCATCAGGATATGATGTCCCGACGATAGCTATTTTAAAAGTTGCTGTCCATGCCTGTGGAGTAACGGTTAGCACGTCTAGCCGCGAAACCAGGTGGCCCGGGTTCGATTCCCGGTTGGGGCAAGTTACCTGGTTGAGGTTTTTTCCGGGGTTTTCCCTCAACCCAATATGAGCAAATGCTGGGTAACTTTCGGTGTTGGACCCCGGACTCATTTCACCGGCATTATCACCATCTCATTCAGACGCTAAATAACCTAAGCTGTTGATAAAGCGTCGTAAAATAACCCACTAAAATAAAAAAATAAAATTAAAAGTTGCTAAGGCCTCGCAGTAAGAGACTTCAGGAACAATGCCCTTGGGTCTCTTTACAGGCTGAATCCCTGCCGAGGGTGGAGTGGCAGTGCTAGACCTAGTCCTCTTGGGAGTCTTTGGTTTGGCTCCGCTCACAACACCAGTTGGTAGAGATGAAGGGCCTGGGTGCGCAGTGCTCCCGGCTCTCAACATCGCTTCCCTTTCCCTTCTCCTTCTCTTTCTTTCTGCCCCTGATAGCTTTTTTGAGCCCAGGTGCAGCCTGTTTATGGAAGAGGCAGTGATCCCCATCCCTTTATCCGATGTTAGATGTCCCTCAGCTGGAGAGTCTCTAACATCCTCTTTTGTTCTAGTGTCCTGCATTTTGGTCCCACGAGAACCGGGGAACTAAAGGTCACCCAACACAGAGCCCAGAATATGTTGGGAAGGCTAAGTACTGCAGGGTGTCGCCTGGTGCCCTACAGAGATCGTTAGCAACACTGATTATTTTACTACCCCAGTGCCATTCAGCCCTCGGCACGATACTTTCCACCTTGGCTTGGGTAGACCAACCCGTACACCAAAGTGGTGCTCCAACTGGGAGTCCCACCAAGGTTCTCCAGCTGGGAGCCCCAATTGGGTTGGATTTCAGTTGGTGTTATTGGAAAGCCGCTTCTTTGTCAGGTACCTCCACCGGGATCTCTCTGGCATGAGTAACTCTACCAGTACAGCCCCCGGTTTCATTGGTACTCACAAGCTCCCCCACCAATGTCAAGGTCCTGCGGCTACTAGGGGGAGTTATACCATAAAATTTAAGGGCCCTATTCATAGACATCATGCTAGCCCATGCTACTAGCGTTCTAAACTAGCCCCGGTTATAGCCAGGTAACTTTTACAGGATTCAGAGACGCCGATTAATCAGTGGCTACATTAGTCGGCGTATTAGCTTTGGAAACTGTTACACGATGCTGAAACTGCTACTGCGCATGTGCAGACTGGCAATTGTCATGCTCAGACGCAAGCGATTCCGGATCGTTTCTGTTTATTTGTGAGGTTATTGACGCTATTAAACTACAATAAACTATTTGTTTTTTCTTCTGTGGTAAAAAAAAAAAAAAACAAGAAATATACATGGCAGCGTGGGGGAATTTGACTATACAAGAAGAAATATCGAAAATGTAAGTAGAAATGTTATAATATTATACGTAATATTTTTAGGTTAGGCCTAGACGTAACTATTATAAAATATTGGATTTCAAAGAGTGAATTATTCTAATTAAGTATATATTTATTTACTTTTAGTTGAAGAAATAACTAAAAACAACTGGTGGAGGATGCCCTGCTCCCGAAATTGATGACGTAGGCCTACTAAACTATATGGAATGTTAACATATGAGGTATGTGTTTTTGGTTCTTAGGACATGTTTTTGTAAGTAAGATAGGCCACAGTATAGAGAACATACAGTAGGGACAATTCTTGTCGGCACCTTTGATGTTGTTGGTACTAAAATCGAGCTCAGCAAGGTCTAGTTCTCAATGAATCCAACTATGTCGCTAGTATCGACAGAGCTGACAGCTGAGCTAACGTTCAGCTGTTCAGATCACATTTAGACATGTTAAACTATTGTGGTTAAACTTTCATATGTAATAACTGTTGTACTCCTTCGTTATATAGCGATATTTGTTTTATAATGTACGTCTAATGAAAATTTACTTTTTCTTTTCAAGTTACATATAAAATTCCAGTGTTCATGATTGAAATAAAATAATATACTATTAGCGAAGTGCGTGCTGTTTTATTCTGTATCACAATATCCATTGCATTTTGTCTTGGATCACACTATGTTGTAAAATACATACACCAGGGAAACATTCAATAAATAAACAAGAATTCGGGTAGCTTGTAGCAATTAAAAATGTATGTTCACTGTATACCAGTACCTGATTGTAGGCCAAACTACGTACCTAGATATACAAAGTGGGCCTAATAATTATCTACCTTAACTATTATATGTAACTACATAATATTTAGTCCAAAACACAATTTACAGTAATAATACCAAAATACACATGACAATTTCAGTGTTCATCAACGAAATGAAATAAACTTTTAGCTAAGTGCTTATGTTTTATTCTGTATCTTCATATCCATTGCATTTCGTCTTGGATCATATGTTGCAAAACACATACACCAGGGAAACTGTCTTTACACTGGTTTATGTCGATTTGATTTTATTCTGTATGAATTATTGTAATGGGAGAAATACTTGTGTCTCTTTTCCCAAGCTAGCAGATGTTCCGTAAATTGTCAATAAATTATTACAAAATGTTTGTGGAAACTAATGCCACTTTCCCCAAGCATTGCAGAATTGTAGGCCTAACTACCTGGGTGTACAAAGTGGGCCTAATAACACTGCGAACAAATTTTAACTTTTTTTTTCTGCGCTGATCATGTGATACATGTTTTTTTATATAATTTGAGCCTCCTGAATACGAAAATGACAAAAACCGTTGTTGCTTACGGTTTTTGAGAAATTTTAGAATTTATATCTATTCAAAATACTGCTTTATATAATAATAAGGTTAAATATTCACTGTTTAGAAGATTACAGCTTTCTTTTTCTGCATTTTCTTTTATACTGGACATGAAGTAAATCACGAGATAAAGTTCAACAATAGTCTGCTAGCATATTGGTACTCCACTGTCCTTGGTATTTTCTTTTTCTCCGTAGTTGAAATTTCTTGATGAAAGCGCTCATCATGCTCATCACTGAAATCGTCATAATTCTCGGGGAAAAAGTCAAGATGGGAGTGAAGGAAGTGAATTTTCAGGTATATGTTACAATCCATAGATGTTGATAGGGGTTGATGTATGATAGTAATTATTTACTTCAACTATTATAACACATAACTATGTATCCAAAACACAATTACAGTACTAATACCAAAATACATACGACAGTTTCAATGTTCATCATTGAAATGAAATACTTCATTAAACAAGTGCTGACAGTTTTATAGGGAATCCACAACACATCTAATTATCCAATAGAACACAAACGTGCAGCATTTTGGTCCATGGTATACAAATTAATCAACATACAAATGACCCAACAATGAGGAAATTTACATTATCAAATACACAGCATAAGAGAATGGATACACTTCAACATAACAGACTACATCATAAAAAAAGACGAAACATTACCACTATTAATACTATGACCACAAGAAACACAAAAAAATACATCGCGCTACCATATGAAAATATAAATACACACAAGACTGCATCTTCTTTCAAAAATTATAATGTAATATTGCATACAGGCCAGAAAACACACCATGGAAACTTCTCTACATACAAGATAAATACTAATAATAATTTTATTATACATTTCAGTTAAATCTCTTTTAGGTTTTGATACATGTACTGATTCTCTCATAATACTGCTTTGCTTGCTAATCCTGTTAAGGTGTTTTGTGACAGTGAATGATTTGTTTTTTTATCACCATATTTATAATCTTCTGTAACACTACCTCTAAGAGAAATTTTCATCGACATTGCAGCTACAACTGTCGAACTTAAAACCTGAACTGCTAATTTCACTTTCATTTTTTCTGGATTTGTGGGATGCATATGTGAATCCGTTAATTTAGGAGCCAATCTGTTTGGCAGTGCTTGGTCTTTGTTAAAAAATTCCACAATATATTGCCAAGAGGTCGTCTCCCCTCTGAAGTGAAAAGTGTTGGTTAGAAGATTATTTCTTGTCGCCTTCTTAAGATGTGGAGTGTCAAACATATAAATTATTTCTTCATTCTGAACTAGAAATACTGGTTCATCCTTGAATAAGGTATTAGCTAGCTTAATGTTTGAGGCTCCCATGTCACTAATAACTATTCTAACTTTCAAACCAATAGCATTCACTTTTGAAATAACCGTGTACAGCAAATCTTTCAGTTTTGAGGCTGAACATGTATTATGAACAAAGAAATAGGCAAGAGGCTGATGCCAGTTGTAATATATACCTTTCAGCATGAACACCAAAACATTTAAAGCTGGCCTAAAACTTTTTCCTTCCCCCAAATCTTCAAATCCCACCACCTCATCTTTCCCTATGCAATAAAACAAATTAGATTTTATGGACATTTCATCTAAACAAAGGCAACAATTTCTATCAGCGTCACAAAATGTAAGAATCTTTTCTTTGAGAGCTTCAAAGATGAAATTGTTTAAGCCAGCTTTAAAATCTATACTTTCTGTGATCCTGTTCAAGGTTCTTTTCGTTGGCAATGTAAATATTTTGGACATACCTCTGTAAGCTTTAGGACCCATAAAATATATTTTCAAACAAGTGTTCAAAAATTCTTCGGAGTATCTTCTTTGATGGGGTGTCTTGTTATGAAGATCGGCCTGCTGTTTAACAAAATCAATACATTTTTTAGGGAGGAATTTCTCGCATAACACTTTAAAGTCTTCACATGTAACATCTGACAATACAGATTTCTCGTTATTGGTTTCAATTTGTTTTTCCATTTTCCTATTTTTTCTCTTTAAAGTACAGATGCTACGTTTTAGTTTTTGCTTTCTAGGGGTACTGGAACTGAGCACAGTTGGTGTTTGTGTGTTTACATTTGTCACTGATAATGAACATTCTTCAGATCTACTCCCTTTGTTGTATACATTCGAAGGTCCAGGTAGATCTACATCTAGAAATAAGAGATGAATTGTTATTTAGGTTAACTCACAGAAATGGAATTGTTTTCACCGACAAGTTTGTAAAAACTTTCACAATTGCCAAAAATTTATACTAACCGGAACGTGTAGGTTGTACTGCACTCTCTTGAAATTCTGGTACAATGCGGAATGGGCCAGTATGCGGTCCTCCATCTAGAAATAAGAGATGAATTAATTGTTATTTAGGTTAACTCACAGAAATGGAATTGTTTTCACCGGCATCTTTGTAAAAACTTTCACAATTGCCAAAAATATATACTGACCAGAACGTGTAGGTTGTACTGCACTCTCTTGAAATTCTGGTACAATGCGGAATGGGGCAGTATGCGGTCCTCCATCTAGAAATAAGAGATGAATTAATTGTTATTTAGGTTAACTCACAGAAATGGAATTGTTTTCACTGGCATCTTTGTTAAAACTTTCACAATTGCCAAAAATATATACTGACCAGAACGTGTAGGTTGTACTGCACTCTCTTGAAATTCTGGTACAATGCGGAATGGGCCAGTATGCAGTCCTCCATCTAGAAATAAGAGATGAATTAATTGTTATTTAGGTTAACTCACAGAAATGGAATTGTTTTCACTGGCATCTTTGTTAAAACTTTCACAATTGCCAAAAATATATACTGACCAGAACGTGTAGGTTGTACTGCACTCTCTTGAAATTCTGGTACAATGCGGAATGGGGCAGTATGCGGTCCTCCATCTAGAAATAAGAGATGAATTAATTGTTATTTAGGTTAACTCACAGAAATGGAATTGTTTTCACTGGCATCTTTGTTAAAACTTTCACAATTGCCAAAAATATATACTGACCAGAACGTGTAGGTTGTACTGCACTCTCTTGAAATTCTGGTACAATGCGGAATGGGGCAGTATGCGGTCCTCCATCTAGAAATAAGAGATGAATTAATTGTTATTTAGGTTAACTCACAGAAATGGAATTGTTTTCACCGGCATCTTTGTAAAAACTTTCACAATTGCCAAAAATTTATACTAACCAGAACGTGTAGGTTGTACTGCACTCTCTTGAAATTCTGGTACAATGTGGAATGGGCCAGTATGCGGTCCTCCATCTAGAAATAAGAGATGAATTAATTGTTATTTAGGTTAACTCACAGAAATGGAATTGTTTTCACTGGCATCTTTGTTAAAACTTTCACAATTGCCAAAAATTTATACTAACCAGAACGTGTAGGTTGTACTGCACTCTCTTGAAATTCTGGTACAATGTGGAATGGGCCAGTATGCGGTCCTCCATCTAGAAATAAAAGATGAATTAATTGTTATTTAGGTTAACTCACAGAAATGGAATTGTTTTCACTGGCATCTTTGTTAAAACTTTCACAATTGCCAAAAATTTATACTAACCAGAACGTGTAGGTTGTACTGCACTCTCTTGAAATTCTGGTACAATGTGGAATGGGCCAGTATGCGGTCCTCCATCTAGAAATAAGAGATGAATTAATTGTTATTTAGGTTAACTCACAGAAATGGAATTGTTTTCACTGGCATCTTTGTTAAAACTTTCACAATTGCCAAAAATTAATACTAACCTGAACGTGCATGTTGTACTGAATTATTTCGAAATTCAGGTATGTTTAGCACTGGAACAGCATCTGCAGTTAATCGGGATACTTTGGAAGTGCCTTTTTTTGTAATCATTTCTTGTGGAAAATGTAAACTGCATACCCTATACATTGAGCCATTAAGATCCCTCATAATCCGGAATAAGTGTTCACAGCCACATGCTTGAACCCATATTTTACATCTGAAATTAAATTGAGTATGTAGCAGAATTTTTTTTTTTTGAGTGAAGAAGAAGTTCGTAATTTTTTTAAGATATGTGATCATCTCATTGTACTTACCTATCTCTGTCTTTTGGAAAACGAAATAAGCTTATATTTTGACTTAGGTTCCTTTTATTATTGCAACAAAATTTCACAGCGCAAATACCACCTCGTGTTGTTGTTTTCTGAGTATCCATTTTCTTTGAGATTGCTGCCACTTAATACCTGTGATCAGAGATAATCGGGAAATAATGTAGCTTAGGTTAATTTCGTTTCATTATTAGACAGCAGTGAGTAAGAATACAAAGGTTGTATGTCAATGAAAAACAAATGTTGTGAAGTGGCGAAATGGGTTTTATCTTGTCACAATGCTCTGTAGTTTTTATGAAGAGTGTTTTTGAAGTTATTTAACGACGCTGTTTCAACTACTAGGTTTTTTTAGCATCGATGGGATTGGTGATAGCGAGGTGGCATTTGACAAGACGAAGACAAGAATTCGCCATTTATTACCTGAATTCGCGTTGCAGTACGGAAACCTCAGAAAAAACCCAACAAGGTAATCAGTCCAAGCGGGGATCGAACCCACGCCCAAGCGCAACTCCGAATTTAACGGTTTCAGTTTGCGATGAAGAGTAAGTTACACCAAGACAAATCAGGCAGTACCAATAACACACACTTTTTTTACATTCTTTTTGTACATACAATCTTTGTGCTCTTAGCCATTATCATTATCTATCATTAATATTATGTCGCTAGGAAGTCAAAATACTTATTGTTGACGTTCATGTTCGCACTTCACCGCAACGGACGCCATGATGTACTACGTTGTACTTGGATCAATTCTACCAACATAAGCCTCAAACAGTGACTTGAACGTTAGCGTCAATTAGTGAATATTTTCATGATGATTGCATACGGAAGTAATTATTATTATGGTTATATTGCCATTCCTTTGCCTTATGTCTTTCAAATTGTTAAAAGATGAGTAATGTAATGTTTTCAGTTAATATTAAATTATGCCAGCACTGTCGTACATGCAGATCCATCTGGTGGAGGTTTCAGATAATACACCCGGTTTTGTGACATGCGCACTCAGAATTTGTTCCCACGAAACAGCTTATATGTCCCTACTAGAGATGGGATAAACTGTTCTTTTTAAGAAACAGTTTCGACTGTAACTGTTTCATGAACGAAACTGTTCCAAAATAACAGTTTCAAAGATAACAGTTTCATAAGAATATGTTTACTACATCAGTGCCAACTGTTCCAACTGTTTGAACTTCTCATCTGCTTCGGGAACATGTTTCAAGACCCTTGAATCGTCTTCAAATCACCTGTTCAGTGCATTATGACAACGAAAGATAGTTGTCGTAGGTTACTATTAAGGGTACAGTAAATAACTACAATTCAAAATAAATCGATTTTAGTAAATATTAACGCATATAATCCTAGCAGAGTTTAATAACGATGACATTAGCCGATTATATTTTTCGCGGTATATTAATAATTAACAATATGTTAGGGCACCATGAACATATTCTCCGTCAATGGAGAGCTAATAATTAGGAGATTTATTAGGGAATTTGATTCGTACAATTACATTGCGCGATTCTACATAGGCTACTGTTGCACGAAGGCCGTGTGGAACATGGATACTATTATATCTACTTTCGATTGGAGATCAATGATAGCGCTACACGTGGCCTTTGCAGACAGCAAAGAAGAGGAAAACTGTTTAGAAACTGAACTGTTTATCTCTTGGAACCATGTGGAACGTTGATATCACTGGAGCAGTATAACACTCTTTGGAACAGTTGGAACAGGTTATATCACGAAACTGTTACTGTTCCAGCTTTTTTTACCCATCTCTAGTCCCTACTGTATGTTCTCTATACTGTGGATAGGCCTATTATTTTATGGTAAATGTTTAATGTGGGTCTGGTATCATTATGTCGCCTAAGGCTACTCTGAATAGGTACTTAGTAGCCTAATTAATATAACGTAAATAATATATCTTGTAGGAATATAGCTGATAATGCTAGTAAAATGTAATTCACAACAATCGTGAAAATGCAAGCTACGCCTATACTCAACTATCATAAATGCAGTTTGGATAATATGGCTTTGTAAATACCCATAGGGGATTGGGCCACAAACATCTGATGTCAATCCACACAATTATCAATCATACCTTAACGTAGGCCTAATATCTTGTGTACAAGAATTATCAAAACTGAGACCTTATTTTAAAGGGCAGTAGGAATGCCTAGAGATTTCTGAGATATCCTTTTCTCTACTACGTCAAAAGAAATAACATTATTTGAGGTTAGAATTACCTACATAAGCATAAGAAATTTGTAGAATCCAAATTGATGGCCAGCTATAAAATTTCATTATCTTGTGTGTTTATAGAACGCTAGTAAGTGATTTATAAAATATTGTAAATTTATTTCAACTCAACAATAGGATTTTTATTCTTCCAACAATAATTCCTTTCTACAATTCACCTTAAACGCTCTCGTCAACAATAGGATTTTCACTCAACACAGTATTCGTTATAGCACTCCACTGACGGCAATGACAATTTACTTGGACTATTACGAACAACAATGAACTGTTAATCTTAACTAATATTTACAAAGCATTATTTATAAATCAGAACTATCAGTTCTCAGTCCACAGTTCTTCTAGCTCAGTCACTCGAGTTCACAGTATCTCGAACCACAGACCTTCAGAGACAGTTCACTGTACTCGAACTCAGGTCCCTCCAACTGCGGTCCACTGCATTCGAACTCAGGCCTTCGGATGCTGACACAGTTGCGGACGCACACTCGAGTCGAACTCGGTACACAAGACTGGCTTGCTTGCTCTGGCTTACTCACTGACTGGCTGACTAATCAACTGAAAACTGCCCGAGTTCGCTGGAGTTTCTTCTCTTATAACCACAGCGACGTAGCCTGGAAAGCTCGAATTCCCGATTTTTCCACTTCGACGGACTTCTCGAAGAGTCGGGAGGGTCCGTCCCCCCTTCACTCTGCGCGTAGCAGTTGCGCGCGCAATCTCCCCTCGTCGCGTTGACGTAATACACCCCCTCTGCCCTTCAGCATGCAGATGCTCCCCGTACCAGCGTTTCGTCTGCCGCACGCCCTGTCGGACGCGTGTTCAAACCCCATTGCAGCTGTCACATTGCTCCCTCCTTAGGGCTGCTCATCCCGGGCAGTCCCTTGGTAGGCTGCTAATCGGTCCAGATGCACCACCATCATCTTCCCTCGAGGTTGTCGCTGGATGCGGTACACCACGTCGTTGATCTGGGTCACCACGCGGTATGGTCCATCCCAGGCACGCTGCAGCTTTGGTGATTTCCCTTTGGTCCTGGTAGGTCGATACAGCCACACCAGGACGCCCTCCTGGAATCCTGCAGAGTTGGCTAGTCTGTCGTAGCGCACTTTCATCCTGTCGCTGGCCATCTTGAGGTGCTCTCTGGCCAGTTGGTGAACTCCATTCAACTTCTCGGTGAGTTCTGCCACATAGTCAGTCGCTGGTTGGTCGGCGCTGGGTGGCGTGCCAAACAGCAGATCACAGGGCAGGCGCAGCTCTCTCCCGAAGACCATGTTTGCCGGTGTCATCCCTGTTGTATCGTGGACCGAAGCTCTGTAGGCCAAGAGGAACAGTGGGACTCTGGCATCCCAGTCTCGTTGATGGTTGGACACCACCTTCCGCAGGTGCTCTTCCACGGTTTTGATGTAGCGTTCCACCATGCCGTCGGATTGTGGGTGGAGGGGAGTGGTCCTGGTTTTATGCACCCTCAGACGCTCGAGCAATTCGCCCATCAGGTTGGATTCGAAGTTGCGCCCCTGATCGCTATGCAATTCCTGGGGCACCCCAAATTGGCAGATGAAGTTGTCAAGTACCGCGTCGGCCACCGTCGAAGCCTCTTGGTTGGGAATCGCGTACACCTCTGGCCATTTTGTGAAGTAATCCATGGCGACTAGCAGGTAGCGGTTCCCGTGATCCGTGACCGGGAACGGTCCAGCAACGTCGATGGCGATCCTCTCAAAAGGAGCTCCCACGTTGTACTGCTGCATGGCTCCCCTGCCGCGTGTCCTTGGTCCGCGACTGGCTGCACAGGTGTCACATCTTCAGCACCATTGTTCCGTGTCGGATCTCTGATGTAGCCAGTAGAACCTCTGTCTTAACTTGTCCAGCATCTTGTTGGCTCCCAGGTGGCCTCCAGTCACTCCAGCATGAGTCTCCTCCAGCACTTCCTTCACCTTGCTCCTGGGCAGGACGAGTTGTTCTATGCGGGTCTTTCCATCGGCCGACTCCCAAATCCTCTTCAGGATATCGTCCATTACAGTGAAAGATTCCCACTGGGCCCAGTAGCTTTTGTAAGTGGTGCTACGGTTGGCGATATCAGCCCATACTGGTCTCCGGCCGGACTCCACATCACGTAGTAGCTGTCCAATGTTTGGATCCTCCTGCTGCTCCCTCCTTATGGCGGCGTTATCCCATCCTGGGATCGCCTGGGCGGCAATTGCCCGGACTGCGTGGGCGCCATCCCGCTCTTCTACTTTCAGGCAGTGTTTGCAGCCATCCGGGCACGGGCGTCGTGATAAGGCATTAGCGTTGGAGTGTTTCTTCCCCTGGCGGTGTTCAGAGGTGAAGTTGTACTCTTGCAGACGTTGAACCCAACGGGCGGTCTGCCCCTCCAGATTCTTGAAGCCTAATAGCCAGGTGAGTGCAGAATGATCTGTCCTCAGATGGAATTCCTGGCCATACAAATATTTGTGGAAATGCTTCAGGGCTTCCACAATGGCAAGAAGTTCTCTACGTGTCACGCAGTAGTTTCTCTCAGCCTTGGATAATGTTCGGCTGAAGTAGGCAATCACCCTCTCTTGCCCGTCCTGTTCCTGAGAGAGTACTCCTCCGATGCCTATGTTGCTAACGTCCGTGTCAAGTGTGAACTTCCTTCCAGGGATTGGGTATCCCAGTACAGGAGCAGTGCAGAGTGCCTCTTTCAGTGACTGGAAGGATGACTCCGCCTCGTCCGTCCATTGGAATTGTCGCTTCTCCTCGGTCAGCTGGGTTAGAGGCTTAGCAATGTTGGCGTACCCAGCTACGAACCTTCTGTAATAAGTGCAGAGGCCGAGAAAGCGGCGCAACTCCTGCTTGTCCCTCGGTCTCGGCCATCCTCTGACGGCTTGTAGCTTCTCCGGGTCCGTGGCCACTCCGTTGGTTCCTACTACGTGCCCCAGGTAGCTGACCTTCTTCTGGAACAGATGACATTTCTTCGGGTTCAACTTCAGCCTGGCTTGTCGCAGTCTCTCGAACACTTTCCTCAGGTTCAACAGCTGTTCGCCGAAAGTCTTGCCGACCACAATGACGTCATCAAGGTACAGCAAACAGGTGTCGTATGTCAGGCCTCTCATTACGGACTCCATTAGTCTCTGGAATGTAGCCGGGGCGTTGCAGAGGCTGAACGGCATAACGGTGAACTGCCATAGTCCCTGGCCTGTAGAGAACGCCGTTTTCTCCTTGTCCTCAGGATGTAGCGCCACCTGCCAGTATCCTGACTTGAGATCCAACGTCGAGAACCACTCTGCTCCGGCCAGGGTGTCCAAGATGTCGTCAATTCGTGGAAGGGGAAAGCAGTCCTTCTTGGTGACGTCATTCAGTCTTCTGTAGTCCACGCAGAAACGCAGGTCCCCATTCTTCTTCTTCACCAGCATCACAGGTGATGACCAAGGGCTGTCGGATTCCTCGATGACCCCTCTTGCTTTCATGCCCTCCAGTTGGCTGTCAATCTCCCTCTGTTTAGCTAGAGGGACGCGTCGAGGAGGTTGTCTGATTGGGCGAGCATTTCCGGTGTCGATGCGGTGCTGAACTTTCTCCGTTCTCCCGTAGTCGTTTTCAGACAGACTGAACACGTCTTGAAATTCTGTCAGTAGATCGTGGACTTGTCTTCTTTCTCCTTTACTTAAATTCTCCTCCAATTCTCGAGCTACCTCTTTCAGTGATGAGTCTAGATCTGGACGTGGTCGGTGACACACCTCGTTATCTGCCAGAGACGTCACAGACACCACCGGCTCGATGCTACCTAGTACAGTTCCACTAGGCACCTCCTTGTCCCGATTGGTGACATTCGGGACCCTCACCGGTACCACCTTCTGATTCGGGAGTAGGGATCTGGCCACATAAACCCCATCTATCGGAGTTGTTTACGAATTGAGGAGCAGGTTTCTCTTAGGTTGTCCGTCCAGTCTTGCCGTCACCACCATCTCGCAGCCTGCCGGGATTGTCACATGATTCTCCAAGGTGAGTCTGCTGGCCATGGGTTGGTCTTCGACGTCCCTCAGGAACACTTCATCCTGACCAAAACGGAGTATACAGCGCCGGACGTCCACCGTTGCATCGAAGATCCGCATGGCGTCGAGTCTCAGGATGACGTCTTCAGTGATGTTGGCGACGAACACCCACATCTCCAGTCTCCTCTTTCCCAATGTCAGATCCAGGAAAACCTCTGTTTGGATGGGCAGGTTCTCGCCTGAGGCAGTACGTAGCTCATACCAGCGCAGCGGCGTCCTCCCAGGTAGGCCACGCACGACTTCCGGGCCTGGCGATGGTGAGCAACGCCCCGGTGTCTACCAGTACTCTGCATGGGCGGCCTCTTATCCATCTGTCAGCAATCAGCTCATCGTCGCATCTTCTGTTAACCGTCTTTAAGATCAGCCAAGGGGATGGTGATGACGGCCCCGACGTGCCCCTCATCGCATTGGCCCCTTTTAGTTTTTCCTGTTTGTGACCAGATCGGTCACAGTCCCTCCTCAGGTGTCCAGGTTCGCCGCAGGACCAGCAGGTAGGCACTCCTCGTCTTCGGCGCTCGGGTGACTTCGGTCGACGCTCCTCGACATCGGCCGCCGCCATACTCCTAATCCGGTGCGACGTCGAGACGTTCGTCGTCAACTTTGCTGCCTCCATCCTGAGGGCCGCCGCCAGAGCTGCGTTGATGGTACGATGCTCTGCCAGAAGTAGCTGTTGTCTTGTTTCCGGGTCTCGAACTCCGCTGCCGAAGGTGTAGGCCGCCTCTCCAGCGATGAAATCATTAGGTAGGCCCCTGAGGGCCTTATGGGCCAGTTGTTCCACTGCCATCGCAAATTCTTGTAGGGACTCGCCTGACTGTTGGACCCTCGTTTTTAGTTGGGTCCTAAATGCTGCCGCAAGTTGATGGTCACCATAACGTCCCTCCAGGGCCGCCATTATCTCAGCGGCTGTCCCACCTTCTGGAATGCTGTGAAGAATCTCCGACGCCTGTCCCTGAAGCGCGGCCAGCAGCTGAGTGGTTTTCTCTGCTGGCGTCCACCCATTGTGCTCTGCGATGGCCTCGAACTGGCGACGGAATATCGCCCAAGACGTCGTACCGTCGAACTTTGGCGTTTTGACATTGTAATGTCTGGCTGAAGGCGATGGTTCCGCAGGGCCACTATATGGAGTCCTCAACTCTGTGGCCGCTTCTTGCATGGCTCGTCGAACCTCCTCGGCAACTATCTGTTTCTGTTCTCTAGCCTGGCGGTCCACCAACGCGAGGATGTGCTTGTTTTCTACAGCATGTTGGTCCATCAGCACACTCGTTTCCTCTTGACGACGTTCGAGAGCGCGAATTTTGCCGTCAAAATGGTCTACATCCTGTCTCAACTCGGCTACTGTCTCGTTTATAGTTGTAAAATTCTGGTTTAGTTTATCCAAATCGGCCTTAAGTTCGTCTTTTACAATGGCGACAATTCCATCTACGTGGGCTGAAACGCTTTCAATTTGCGTAGTGAAGTCATATTTCACTCCGCTTATGTCACTTTTCATTTCCGTTTTCACTTCACTTATATCGTTCTTAACCTCACTGATGTGCCTGTTCATGTCGTTCATGTTATCTTTCATTTCAGCCTTCATTTCCGCGATGGCTTGCAGGATTTGCTGTAGGTTCTCCATTGTAGATAATGTCCCGATTCTGACACCAGTGTAAATTTATTTCAACTCAACAGTAGGATTTTTATTCTTCCAACAATAATTCCTTTCTACAATTCACCTTAAACGCTCTCGTCAACAATAGGATTTTCACTCAACACAGTATTCGTTATAGCACTCCACTGACGGCAATGGCAATTTACTTGGACTATTACGAACAACAATGAACTGTTAATCTTAACTAATATTTACAAAGCATTATTTATAAATCAGAACTATTAGTTCTCAGTCCACAGTTCTTCTAGCTCAGTCACTCGAGTTCACAGTATCTCGAACCACAGACCTTCAGAGACAGTTCACTGTACTCGAACTCAGGTCCCTCCAACTGCGGTCCACTGCACTCGAACTCATGTCCCTCCAACTGCGGTCCACTGCACTCGAACTCAGGCCTTAGGATGCTGACACAGTTGTGGACGCACACTCGAGTCGAACTCCGGTACACAAGACTGGCTTGCTTGCTCTGGCTTACTCACTGACTGGCTGACTAATCAACTGAAAACTGCCCGAGTTCGCTGGCGTTTCTTCTCTTATAACCACAGCGACGTAGCCTGGAAAGCTCGAATTCCCGATTTTTCCACTTCGACGGACTTCTCAAAGAGTTGGGAGGGTCCGTCCCCCCTTCACTCTGCATGTAGCAGTTGCGCGCGCAATCTCCCCTCGTCGCGTTGACGTAATACACCCCCTCTGCCCTTCAGCATGCAGATGCTCCCCGTACCAGCGTTTTGTCGGACGCGTGTTCAAACCCCGTTGCAGCTGTCACAATATATATCAAACTCATATTTATTACAGCACTGAAAACACATCACCTCATACACCAATGTAATCTGTAGTTGTGGTGATGTAAACATAGATTACCTCTTATTGTGTTACAATAGAAGGCCCTAAGAATAATGACAGGAGTGCACGTTTGGATCAAATGGATAATTTCAAACAATGTGATAAATTTTCAAACTTAGACAATTAAAAAAATTCACAGTTTTGATAAGAAGTAGTGTCTTTTGTGTACAGTAGTATGCAAATGATTAACATTTCTTTCGTCTTTCCATAGGACTCTGCTGCAAGATCATCGAGAATGACAGAGTATGAAGAAGAAGTGTTCCTCCTAAGCATGAAGCCTAAAAATTAAACGTGATGAGAAGTTCTATGAATTGCAGAAAACAAAATTGTTATTAGAAATAAAATATTATTAAAGGCAAAGTTAAAAATTATCTGGGACAAATGAAAGAACTAGAAATGTAACTTAGTAGTAGTGGTAATGGTGGTGGTGATGGTAATAGTAGCACTAGTAGTGAAATTTTCTTGAGTTCTTGTCTACTTCATTTCCTTGCGAGCTTCCCAGCAGTATATAGGAACTTGAAATTCTTCTGTCTCAATCATTTTCTGGAGTTTGGTGTAGAGTAGTAAGTATTCCTCGTTCATTATTATATTTGTGTTGTTGCATGCTACACAGTGTTATGAGTGTAACAAGTTTATTTGATGGAGATATGCTGCTGGACAGTTGTGGCCGAATGGGGCAACTGCATCAGATTGAGGATTATTAGTATTACTGTATATTGGGCTCTAGTAGTGTTTTCAACTTTTTATTTTCACATTGTTGTTTAGTGAATTCTATACATATGTGTGTGTTCCTTTTTCTTATTTTAATGTCGGTTAAAAGTTTTGCTGATTTATAAGACAGGTTACTTATTTATTTATTTATTTTTTTTTTGCTGGATTCATCATTCATCAAACCTGTAGTTCCTCAGTTGGAACATATTCCCTGATGGAGGTTTAAGTACCTATCTAAAGCAATTTAGTTACACTAATGTCTATAACTATGCAATTAAGGTGTTATTAGCAGAGAAATTTAATTCGAAGTCTTTAATTTATGCTTGGAATTCTCTAATGAATTGATCCATGAATTGAAAAAAGCAAAATTATTATTAGAAATGGAAATGTTAAGAAAACACAATTAGAAAGAAAAGAATAGGGGGAGGGCCTAATGAAAAGCTAGAAATGTTGTTTTCTAATGCCAGGCACTTGACAATAAAGTCATTTGACCTCTTTCACTCCAATATTTTTCAAAGATATTGTCATGGTCAGCCACTGAGGCACAGATTTGAGGTGTTCCGAATCCATTTCTTGGTTTGAGATGCACAATGGACAAAAACTGGAAATGTAGTACTTTAGTGTAATGTTCTCTCTTTTATTACATTGCTGAAACTCATATTTACAATATCATGCTCTTTCAACTACATTCCTTAATAAATAATATTTTGTTTTATATTTCACCACTTCTTTAAATGAATTTATTTTTTATCAGACAGTCTATCAAAGGTAGAGATGTGGTTTTGCATGATATTGTAGGTATGACATGCATAAATACACAACAAATTTCATCACAAAATGTTGGATAGTTTTTTAGTTATGAGGGAAAGCTTCATCACTGCACAGTGAACTGCCAACATTTTGAATTTAAAAAAAAACTATATATATAAATATTTTTTCCAATCGTAAAAATATTTTTTTCATATAGTAGAAGGACAGTGTTTTACACGTACTAATTTTCATAATTGTACAAGATACAGTAATGGTGGAAAAAATGTTGAATATTTGCAAAATTTTACTGCTGTAAGCTGTACCTAACCCCTTCAGGTAAATTGAATAAATGTAGCTTGTATGTTAGAGTAAATATCTGGTTGCAGGATTCTTTCCAATGCAGGGCTAAATCTGCAATGCTTCACTCATTTCTTGTGATCATTTTACTGGTGACTCGTGTGTATTTTTGCATGAAACTCATTCAGAAGTTACTAATTTGCATCACTTACAACCTGAAATGAATATGGAACTTAGGAATGAGGAGAAAAATAAAGGTCTATATTTATTTTCTTAATACTCTCACTCTATGCTGAACGATTTTGTTTTTCTTTTTTTTGTAATGGCGTTTGCTTATTCTTGTATTATGTTGATATGCTTTGTTTGGCTTTTCCCCCTTTGTCCTTAGAATGTACAATAGTTTGTAACTTAGAAATAAGTGAATATGCAAAATATGAATAAAATTATTGTATGAAGCGAAGTTTAAACCTACATACGAGTTTTAATTTAATTTACAGAACCCCTGAGCTTCCATTATACTGCCCATTTCTTTGATATTATAGACTTATTAATTTGTCCTACAGAATAATATCTGTAATATTGACAATTAATATGTCTATAATATTCTCATAGCTAGCAGTGCATATATCTATACAGATTACTGTGCACTTAACTGCGGATTCCCGGCCAAACAAGTCACTCAGCTGAGTGCGCTCCTAGTATAATGGCAGTTGACATTGGACATATACGTCAACATATATACCTAACATGGAGTCAGGCCAAAAAGGGAAACATTGAAGGAGGAGCGTTCCATCTGGTGCTGTGGATTGAATTCGGCGTAGCTCAGTAGTCAGAGCGCTTGGTATGTAGAATCAAGGACCCGGGTTCGATCCCCGGTGCCGTAGCGAATTTTTCTCCTCAAATATTAACCTTTCTTTGATGTTTATTTGTGAACGTTCTCCAAGACTTAAGAATGTGCTATCTATGGTGCCAGTACCTAAAATCAAATATTTTTATATTGAACTTATTGTACGTAATGGAAAGGTATATTATCATAAAATCCTATTAAAAATAATTGCATTCTGCCATCTGTTTCAGTGACGTGTGGGCATTAGCACTGGATGCACTATTTATACTTGGAGTAATTTATGTGAGAGTTTTTTTTTATTAGACAGTAACTCTATTATTAAATCAGTCATTTCTAAAAGGACTTTATCCAATCTTTTTGCTAAAATCAATTTAGAACGCTATCATATTCTCACTTGAATACGCCTTTCTGATGATGGGCATTATTCCATGTATTTTATTCAGATCTATGCAGGCTTCACAATGTTCACAGCACTTCTCAGAGGGCCCTAATCCTGCAGTAAGGTGATTTTTATGCAAATGAGATTTTGAAATAAAGCCCTTTCAGAAATTACTGATTCAAATATAAGTTTATTAGCAACATTCCACGTTATACATACTTTAACTTTTTGTTTTACTTCGAATTGACGAAGATGTTAATATATGGACTATAATGGTTTTCAGTGACTTCTATAAATAAGGAAACATAGAAAGTAATTTGTCACACGGTACAGTATGTATATTAACCTTCTGTATACCAACCTCTAAATGTAGGCCTACACCAATCTTGTTACATGTATACCCCAGAATATGCCTGCAAATGAGTACAGGTTTACAAAATGCCCTTTGAAAAATTGGTACTATTTCTCTTTTATCGAGGAAACGTTTATATTATGAAGAAATTATCATTAACAGTTCTCTTTTTTCTTTCTAAATAATTTCTTTACAATTTATGCACACCTTTACTGTGTAGTGTCTGAATGGTCATTGCACTCACATGGCATTCTGTACTACACTTCCCATCCCTATTTCTCGGACATATCTTGCATCTCCCAACTTGTGCAGATGGCTAAGGCTGAAGAGAACTCTCTTTGTAAATTGTAATTCTCTCGAGTCCATATTTTTAACATTTCAAAAATGAACTGCACAAACTAAGCTGGGGATACTCGCTCAGTGATACAAACAGGTACTGGACTGCTGCAATAATAATAATAATAATAATAATAATAATAATAATAATAATAATAATAATAATAATAATTAGAATATTAAAAATTGAGGTGTATATTGCAGGTATAGCAACCCAAGAAACGAATGTATAAGTGATTCATAAGAAATAAAATTGACATGAAATACAAAGTAAGTGCACACCAGTGATTTGTGCAGTCAGTTCACATAACAGAGTATCTTATATTTTCTTAGATGTTAGAATGAAATAATTTCCAACAAAATGATAATCTTTCAAACTTAAACAATAAAAAAAAACATATAATATAAGAAAGTAATAGTGTGATTGGTGTACACAGTTACATTACGTGGTATACAAAAGTTTAACATTCTCCCTTACTTTTCATTGGATTCTGTACATGATCATTTAGAATAATAACACAGTATTTCATTTTTTTAATTGAATTTATTGTGTTCCATAGAAGCTTTAAGATGTGGAACAAGTCAAGAGTTACACAAATTCTTGGCAAGATGAGGTGAGGCCGAGGATTCGCCACATATTACCTAACATTTGCCTTAATGTTGGGGAAAACCTCTGAAAAATCCATCCAGGTAATCAGTCCAAGCAGGAATCTAACCCAAGCCCGAGAGCAGCTGCAAATAGGTATAAAACAGTTAAAATAGTATAAAAAGATATCAAGCAGATCAATTAAATTTTCATGCATAGACAATTGAATTAAGACAATACCTAGCAAGCAGATTAATTCAATTTAAAGGCACAAACAATTGGTTGAACTACACAATAATTTAGGTATATAGCAAGCAGATTAATTGAATTTACAAGTTTAGACATTTTATCAAACAAATTTAATGAATTATAGCATATAGAATTCATCAGTTAAGCTTATACAAAAATACACAATACATTGCAAGTAGAGTAATTCACTTTACAAGCATTAACAAATATTTGTGTACACCATAACCACTATCCCCCAACAAAATGAAGCGTCCAAATTCATGCTGTTCAAATCGCTTCTTAATTCTAATCTCATTGAAAATGCGAGAGTCATGGGCACTTCCTCTTCAACGTGCCACTATATCCAGAATTTGGAAACTTGCATCACTTATAACCTGAAATGAATAAGGTAATATATGTGTTAACTAGCAATTTCATAAAGGACATTTCTATAAAAAATTAAAACTGGTAAAAAAAACTGTCATGTGGGTACACAAATGAAAGTTACGAATGTGATTTGTCACTCATATAAGTGAAATGTATCCCTTTTTTTGTGCAATTTGGTAAAAAATTTGAATTTTTTTAACTAAGCAATAGTTTTTATTCTTTGAGTTTTTTCATTCTGATATTTAGAGTTGCTAACAGCCTACAGCAGTTGTGTAAGCATGCCACTCTGAAGTTAAGACATCACAATATAAATTCAACACTTTTATATAATGTGTGTCTCACCCATAACGCAAAAATTAACATTCCAGTAATTAATTTTAATTCTACGCCTATACTTTGGATTTTCTTTATGCTTTGCAAAAGTAACCTAAAACATGTAGCTAGTTAACCTATAAACTTGAAACATATTTCTATGAATCCATTCATTATGATCCCATAATATTTTCCATAGTTTCATCTTCAGCATCACTAAACCGAGAAAGGGTGAGGAAATTTCGAGAGAAATTAAAAGCAGATCCTCAGTCTTATCCTGCATATGTTACCTAAAAGAGAGAATGTGATAAGCAAAGAAAAAATGTTACATTCAAGTATGCAAGCAGTACCATATAGTGTTAAAAAAGAAGAGACTGTCTAAAATGGAGTGTAAAAGGAAATACAACAACAAAATGAAACAACAAATTCTTAAAACACCTGAAAGAAATGAAAACATACCATCTCCAGAGAAATTAGATTAGATTAGATTAGATTAGATTAGATTAGATCTTTATTAGCCGAATAGAATTACAAGCATTCATGGCGTCGTCAGTACACAAGAAAAATGACATAACATACAATATAATACAAAAATAGACTTAATTCTAAATAAATTTAACAGTTTAATATTAAGTGACATGCAAAAAAAGAGAGAAAAAAATAAAAAAAAATACATATAGGACAAGCTTGATCTTCAGTCTCCACTGTTCTACCTAGTATCTTCTCTTTTTGCTTTCCCTTGTCTTTTCTTCAACTCTGAGTTACCTGAAACATAAATGGTCAAGGGCAGTATCAAGAAACGTTAAATTCTAAAATTTTAAATTTAGGTATTCATTTGTGCAAAATGGCATATGTGTTAATAAAATGTTCTTTACCTCTTTTTTGAATTTTCTTATGTTAAGTTCTTTGATTTTCTGTGGAAGTTTATTATATAAATTGCTGCCTCTATGTGATATGCTGTTAAGACTTCTGGTAAGCCTGTGGAAATTCAGATGTATGTTTTGGGATGTTCTGGTGTTATACTCATGATAGGTTGAATTTGTTTTAAAGGAATCTATGTTTTGATGAATAAAGCACACTGTTTCTAAAATATATATGCAGGGTACAGGTAAGATTTTTAGTTCTCTGAAAATTTTTATACTTTCAGTCCGAATAGGAACTTTTTTAATGATTTTGAGTATTCTTTTCTGCAATTTGAGGACTTGTGTCACTTTTGGTGAAGATCCCCAGGTAATAATGCCATATGATAGTATTGAATGAACATATCCAAAATAGACTGATATTAAAAGTTCCATGGATGATATCTTCGCAAGGACACGAAAAGCATAACATAAGCGACTCAGCTTCTCAGTTACATGTTGTATATGCTTTTCCCATGTTAGACTGGAATCTATCCATATACCTAAAAATTTAGAGCATTCTACTTCCTTAATTATGGTATTACTAAGAACTATGTGAATCTGGTCAGTTGGATATTGATTGAAAGATACATATACAGTTTTATTTACATTTAATTTAAGCTTATTATTTGCTAGCCACTTGTCTAGTTTCGTTGATGTTGCATTAATTTTCATTTGCAAGTTCTCTTCCTTATTATCACTCAGTATTATGTTTGTGTCATCTGCAAATAAGACAGTTTTCCCTTCAGTTATATTTAACGGGAGATCATTTATGTATAGGAGAAATAATATTGGACCAAGAATTGAGCCTTGAGGGACACCATGGGGCATAGGAACGGATTTTGATTTTACTGAGCCAATTTGTACAACCTGTTCCCTATTGCTTAAGTACGAGATGAACCAGTTCCCTGCTAATCCCCTTATGCCAAATTGTTGTAGTTTCCAGATTAGAATTTCATGATTAACCATGTCAAATGCTTTGCTAAGGTCCAGGAAAAGTCCAACGGTTTGTTCTTTATTGTTTTTAGCATTGAGGATTGATTCGATAAACGATATTACAGCATTATTGATTCCTTTACCTTTTCTAAAACCAAACTGAGAATTTGACAGTATATTATTATATTCTAGGAATGAGACTAATCTGTTGTACATAACCTTTTCAAGGACTTTCGAGAACCCAGATAATAGGGATATAGGCCTATAGTTCTCAATATTTTGTTTAACTCCCTTTTTAAAAATTGGGCAAACTTTTGCTACTTTAAAGATCTCTGGAAATTTACCAGTGACTAAGGATAAATTACAGATGTCTGTCATTGGCAGAGCTAGAAGATGATTACAAGCTTTTATTACTGCATCTGGGATTCCGTCAATTCCACATGCCAGGCTACATTTTAGGTTTCCCATTATTTTGTGAATTTCTTCTGTGGTTACTGGTTTTAAAAAAATTGTACTTTTATTCCCTGTATGTTGAAAGGTTGACTGTGGATTCCTTGTTGGTGCAGGTTCTAAAGTTTGCGTAACATTTGCAAAGTAGTTATTAAACACTTCAGATAATGAAAGTTATAGTTGAAACAGGTCATTTGGCAAGGCTGCAAGTAAAAATAATTACCATTGACTCCATCACAAAGAAGAGCTGTGATAAAAACAGTACTGTAACATAAAATGAATTATCAGGTTTCACAAAATATTTGTCTTTTCATAAGTAAGGCCTTCAGTAACATATGAAGCAATAGAAAAGGTGCTGTTTTTTTTATCAAAGAGATGATATTAGTTAAATTTATCTTAGGTTTGCTCATCTATGTATTATGTTGATGTATTGCTTGACCTTCTCGTAATTCTCCAGAAAAGCTACATTGAAGGAGGAACAATAGATCTTTGCTTCACTGACTTCCGTGACATATATACAGTAGGCCAAATAAACATGTGGTTTTAGTCAGCAGCCACAAATACTTTCAACATAAAAATCGTTTAATAGTTACTTGGGTACTGTTACTTATATACTGCATTGCACTGTTGTAGCTCCCACACTCCCACTTATTACCAATATAACACCATTTCTCTAATAATTCTCCCAGGACTTCTCGTATGTTATATTAGTAATTAGTTGGAAGGAGGGGGGGCAACAACATTGAGGCGATTTTTTGAAGTATTGGCAAGAGAACAAAACTGAAGCTGTTCAATATCTTGAAATCTAGCATTAACTTGCATCAAAATGACATCAGGTATTTAAAAAAATAATTACTTGTACTTCTGACAGCTTAACATATTTCTGCCCTGAAAATTCACCCCTTTGTGTAGCCTTTAAAAAAAACTGACAAAAACTTCATCTGTTCTTTATTATGCAATCAAATGAAAGTATTATTTACTTTTTCTCACAAAAAAATGTCCAATGATTTCTTTTGAAGGATATCAAGTAAAATGCTAGTGATGTGAAAGATTCCATTGAAAACAATAACAAGAAATACAAATTCAAAATCCTTCATACAATTGAGGGGTTGGGTGCAAGAAAGGCACTTCTCTCTAATGCAAGTTTTGAGAAAATTGATCTTGAAAATTCAGACCGTAATAATGTGATCTATGCACGTCTTTACATTTTGGGTACAAATGGATTCGGAACACCTCAAAATCTGTGCTTCAGTGGCTGGCCATGATAATATCTTTGAAAAATATTGGAGTGCAAGAGGTTAAATGACTTTATTGTCAAATGCCTGGCATTAGGAAACAACAACATTTTGGGTACTCCTGACCTCTATGATCACAATATTGAACTACAACTTGATGATCATATGCATAACAGATCAGAGAACACAATAAAGCGTTTTACTCAAAAAGGGCACATCCTCTAAAATGCCCTTCTTGCACCCAGCCCCTCAATTGAGAAACGTGTTTCAAAGTCTAACTGCTGTTTGATCAGATTCAAAATCATTAGCTAGGCTATTGCCTCAAAGACCACTTTCAAATCATTCCATTCTTCTGCAATATTTTCACCAATTTTTAATTTGAACTCCATCTAGTATCTGTTGATGTAGGTATTCGCCTTCCTACAATTGTATTCAGAACATAACTTCTCTTATGACAATGATGAAAAAATGACGGGATGCCACTAATATCAGAAAAAAAGATACAGCACTTGGACACCTGTTTCAGCTAATTTTGTAATACCAGGTTCAAACAATAAATAAATATCGCCTGAAGTGCAAATTCTTTCACTCTTTTGTAATCCATTTAAGTGCCCAGACATCACACGTGCCCCATCGTAACATTGTCCTACAAGCTTTGTCTTATAATCAAACGTCCCTAACACAGTATCCACCAAACTGAACAATGCTTCCGAGGTTCGATCACAACTCACAATGCAAAAACCCAAAAATTGTTCCACTAATTCACTGTGTGTTTATAAGTCTTACAATTAAGGAGTACTGAGGTTTTTGTGTGATGTCTGTAGTGTCGTCAATCTGAAGTGAGAAAAAGTCACAACTGGTTATTTCAAGTTTGAGGTGAATATAATATAAATGGCATTAGCGCAGATTCTAAGGAAATATATATCAATGGCTAAGAAGTGATACTTTGCATCTGTAAATTTGCAGGTGAATCAAACAATTGTTTCAAAAATTAATTTTTCTCAAACCACACAAACTTTTCATACATGTATTATATGTTCCTGTGTTGCAAGATCTTCTACTTGAAGACAAAATATTAGTTGACTATCCAATTTTGTAAACATAATAATGTAGGTACTGCAGTTAAACTAAATTACCATTTTTGTAGATACGAGGTAGGTATCACTTTTTAGCCATCAATATAAGTTAGTTGGAGGGTAGATATCAAAGCCTAGTCTATGAGGACAATAGTATATTAAAGCATGTGAAGCACAGTATGTTAAAGTGAGCTTGGATCTTGCGGATTGATACAAAGGATGGACTGAAAAAGTGACTAGCATAGTAATTTAATATTGACTGTTATTTGTAACGGTCTAAAGGCAATAAATTATCATACTAAAACTAATAAATTTTCAGTTACATTTGAGTAAATTACCATGTGACAGCACGCTCAAAACAGAGATGCAAAGACAGGATTGTCTTAGGATCAAAGCTACAGACCTCAAGGACCTAATTCTTAAAAGCTCGATGATGATGATGATGTTGTTGATGATGATAAGTAGGTGTAATAATTAGGGAGCGGATTTTTATGTGCTAAAAAATTTAAATATTTAACTTATTTTTATGTGCTAAAAAGTACGAAAATACTTTCTAAAAAATAAAAAATATTTCGTTTAAATATGACAAAATACCTTATTTAGCTTGGAAAAAAAAAATGTTACTAGGTACTCACCCACCACACTTGAGTGCTAGTAATTGGCCGAGAATTGCAGTGAACAACAAAGGTCATCTCCAAATTCTTCATCACAAATGCATGCCGATTATCTTTGAACAATGACTTATACTGTGAAAACGATCTTTCCATATCACAGGACGTCATATTTAAAGACAGGACAAACACAAACACCGTCAATTTCACCTACAGCCACCAGTGGCGTAGCGTCAATGTAAGCTAAAAAGCTCAGCTTCCCCAGTTAATAATAATTTCATAATAAACCTGCAGTCTATGGACAAAATTATTTATTAATTTTAATAGAATTTATATTTAGGCGTTAAATATTGTGATGCGGCAGCTAAGGATGATTTTTGATGCAGCAGTAAACAAGATGCCTGCACACACAAGCTTCCAAGCAGACTGGTTTCTTACACTCATTCTTCTGTGTAACCCACCCCGCAGATTTTCCATCCCTTTCTAACTAAACTACCCTGGTCGTAAAGCTATCAAGAAGCTAGCTTTGACATTGAAAATAAGTAGTTTCCGAGTTATCCCTTTTCGTCAGTTGTGTTCAGTTGAAGTGTTAGTGTGCATTGTGGATGATATAATAAATAATGAGTGAAATAACAGTTCCTGACACCAATTTACTTGAATTTTTAGGACAATTCTGTTATCAAGACTGACTTACGAACAAAAGTGTGATCTAAAAAAAAAAGTGACCGACTCCCTTGCTGTCAATGAAGGACACACTCAAAATACAGATGCATACTTACGTAATTATACTAATGCTGTATCTGTTGACCGTTAATATTGTGATTTATCTAAGTACCACAGGGAGTGAGCGAATGTTATACGTATACGTGTCTATTTGTTAGAGATATGTGTAAACCGTGAAATCATATTTTACTATGTACCATTTGAGGTCATGCCTTATTGATGTTACGAGGTTCCAACCAATCTTTGACTGCTGACATGACATTGACTACTATTTATTTTAAGACTATATTTTTGTAATACGTTTTCTCATATTGCATGAAGGACAACTTGAGTTAGCTTCCCCTGCTCAAAATTTCATGCTACGCCACTGATGATTACGTGACATTTCCCGTGTGCCGCATTTGTGATTACACGTAGGCCTACGTATTGAACTTCCATGTTATTATTATTGGATGAATTATCTTCTGTGATAATTAAATTACCGAGTCTTTCCATATGTTTACATTATTTCATTTTTACGTTTTCAGTAAACTGTTTAAATAATATAAAAATAAAAATTGACAAGAATAAAAGATAATTTTAAAGATATGATTGAAACACCTTGCATATACGAATCTGTAAGAGCTTAGGTTTGGTTAGTTTAGGTTAATGTTATGCCGTGCACATATGATCAATTGCAACTCAAAAAAAAAAAAAAAAAAAAAAAAAAAGAAAAAATTCACAATGATTTTCACTTCCTAAATCACCGGAAGTACATCAATCCTAGTTTCACCAATCATAACTTTCCATTATATCTTCAAAATTACCGATCAAAATTTTAACCAACTTAAATCGGTAGTTATTACAAAATGAACACACAAAAATAAATAAAATAGAAAGAGTCATAATTGATAATGAAGGATTTGCGAGTGCCATTTAATATTCAAATTTATTTTAAATTTTTAAAATTATGTTTTGTAGGTCATGTGCAGTGTTTGACACACACACACACACACACACACACACACACACACACTCTCTCTCTCTCTCTCTCTCTCTCTCTCTCTCTCCCTCTCTCTCCCCCTCTCCCTCTCCCTCCCCCTCCCTCCCTCTCTCTCTCTCTCTCTCTCTCTCGTATAGCGTGAATTTGTCCGAGTCCACTTTGGGCAGCGCCGAGTCCACACGACTACGGATAGAAGTTATTTTGCACCTAAATTATCCTAAGTGTATATATAATAATAATAATAATAATAATAATAATAATAATAAATTATTTATGACACTTGAGTAAGCTGCCTCTTGCATGATAAAATTATCATCTTCTTAAATAGTAAACCTAGGACCTGTTAGCCTCGAATCGTCTTTCGTGAGGTCTTCCAATAAGTCTTTTTCCTCATGATGTATAGTGAAGCATCTGTCTAGGTACTCTGGGCGCTCCATTTTTTGCGCATGCTGAAGTCAGTTGTGTCCGCATTCTTATATAAAGGATGTTTCAAAAATAGAGGGCATAATTTCAGGTATGTATTCCTCACATATAGACAATACAAAAAGTTCATTACATCATGTGTCCGGAAATGCTTGGTTTCCGAGTTATGGCCTTCAAACCAGTGATATTCACCGGAACGTTCTTCTTCCCGCAGGTAGGTGCCGTGACAGAAGATATTAACAGAGTTAATTCCGAGGCGAAGGGTACATTGAGTGTTGTGTTTGGCGTTGAACTGTGCGACATGTACTCAAATCAGGAACTAGCAGAACTGCACTTCATGTACGGTAAAGCGGACGGCAATGCTACGCTGGCTCGTCGTTTGTACCAAGAGAGGTACCCTGATCGATGGATAGGTAGTGGCCCAATTGCTTGGCCTCCACGCTCACCTGATTTCAACCCTATCGATTTCTACTTGTGAGGCGATTTAAAATCGTCTCCGGTGCGTGACATGGAATCTCTTCGGAATCGAATTGTGGCAGGTTGTGAGGAAATATGCAATACTCATAGAATTTGGAATCGTGTTAACAGCACCATGAGACATCGATGTGAGGTCTGTATTCAAGCAGGAGGTGGACATTTTGAACATCCGCTGTAAAGGCAACTACCTGCGGGAAGAAAACCGTTCTGGTGAATATCACTGTTTTAACGGCAATGCTGCGCTGGCTCGTCGTTTGTACCAGGAGAGGTACCTTGATCGATGGATAGGTAGAGTTGGCCCGATTGCTTGGCCTCCGCGCTCACCTGATTTCAACCCTATCGATTTCTACTTGTGAGGCGATTTAAAATCGTCTCCGGTGTCTGACATGGAATCCCTTCGGAATTGAATTGTGGCAGGTTGTGAGGAAATACGCAATACTCTTCGAATTTGGAATCGCGTTCACAGGGCCATGAGACATCGATGTGAGGCCTGTATGCAAGCAGGAGGTGGACATTTTGAACATCTGCTGTAAAAGCAACTACTTGCGGGAAGAAAACCTTTCCGGTGAATATCACTGTTTTGAAGGCTATAACTCGGAAACCAAGCATTTCCGGACACATGTTGTAATGAACTTTTTGTATTGTCTACATATGAGGAATACATACCTGAAATTATGCCCTGTATTTTTGAAACACCCTGTATATTGTACAGTTGGTGTTATTTCTAATTCGTCTGCAATGTCAGTGTTCTTATGTAATCTAGAAGACTGTAGCCAGCAGTTCTTCGTAGAAATCTCATTTCTGCAACTGTGAATCGTTGGTCATCTTGGAGTCGAATAGCTGAAAACTGATTATGCCAGAATTTTATATGATTTAAGTCTTCTATGTCTTTATACATTTGTCACTGAAAAGACTTGGTTAATGATTCTCAAAGATTTATTATAATTTTGGATTTTATTAGACATATCACATTCTTCAAGGTATCTTTACCTAAAGGTAACCTAAATATCTGAAGGAGTTGGTTGACCTGCTCCAGTATGAAATTATCGATGTACACCAGGTATGCTCATTCTCTGACTCCCGATTACGTTCTGTAATCGCGACCTTCCAATGTAGAGCGTGCTGTTCCTCGTTCGAAGCTTGACGGATGACTGCGGAAGGCAGTTCAAGTACTTAGTAAACGTACGAACAGTGCGGGACAATGGCAAACGATCATTCCGTACAGTGTGAGAGGAAGACTATTTTTGTTGTGAAAACATAAAGTGTTTACTATATTGTAAGGTACTGTCAGGAATACTACTGAACAACATAAAACAACATTATAGGGTCTGCCACCCAGAAAATGTCGAAGTGACAGGGAAGCTGTTTTCTGTAATATATATTCATATACCAACGTTATTGTTATCATTATTATTATTATTGTTATAATTATTATTATTTTTATTATTAGGCCTACTACTACTACTACTACTACTACTACTACTATTATTATTATTATTATTATTATGTTTATTATTAGGCCTATTATTATTATTATTATTATTATTATTATTATTATTATTATTATTATTATTATTAGTGTAGTGATTTTATTCCAGCAGAAATACATGTTTTGATAAAATAATTTTTCAGGGGTGCAACGTGCACTACAGCTTCAAGAATTGAAAGCATTTAATGAAAGGTCAAACATTGAAGAGAGTCGAACAATTCAGAGTCTGTGTTTAGGAGCAAGTTATGTAGTATGTTGGGAATTAGTTAAGGCACTAAAACCCTTCACGGATGGTTAACTTTTAAAGAGATGTACGGTGCCTGAACAAAATATAGTTAATTATATCTCTGTAGCCTACTGGAACAGCTCAAATGTGAATTCACAGAACATAGATTTTGTGATTTTGAACGTATGGAGAGTGATATTAGTCTTTTTGTTAATCCTTTCATAGTAAATTTAGTACAGTTCGTGAGAGTGCAGTTCCAGGACGAGTTAATTGATTTACAAAGTAACGTAGAATTCTGAACTAAATTCAGAAATATGACTTGACAAGAATAGAATTATTAAAAAAATTAACAAAACGAAATATCCCAAAATGAGCTCATTCGCTGCCACTATGTTAGCTACCTTTGCCTGACATATGTGTGCGAACAGTAAAATTATTTTCGAGAATGAAGGTTGCTAAATCCAAACATAGATCCCGATTAACAGATGTGCATCTTTTGAAGCTTCGCATTGCAGTAAATTCGTTGGAAATAGATTTCCGATTACTTGCAGAAAAGAATGCACATGTTGAATAGACCGCAATGTGTGGTGGAATATGAAAATAACATTATCTATGATATAATAATAGCATAAATATATTAATTACTGTGTAATAAATAATGTAATAACTGAATATTACAGTGTATACTCTTTTCATTTTCAAATTCAGTTTATTATCCGTATTTGTAAGAGTGTAAGAACTATGCCACTGGCGGTGCTGCAATGTACAGTACATGCAATGTAGTTGCGGAGCCCAGTCCCTACACTGTGTGTGTTATACAGTACAGTATCATCCGTGTAATCGGCGCTTTAACAATTATGAGCATACCTGATGTACACCTTACATCTCACGGGGTGTTGATTCTTAAAAGACTTTTTTCTTGTTGAAATTTCTAAATTTTAAGTTTTTGTCATAAGATTTATTTGGTGAATAGAGTATTGCAATTGATCTTCGGTGTTGTCAAAAAGGTCTTGATGATTAGCATATAACAGAGTATCTAGAGCAGGCCTGCATACTAATAACTGATTTGATACAATGCAGATCTCCCCTTAAGTCTCCACTCCACCTTTCCCGGCTGAGATGAGTACACAGGAAAGTAAGCATTATTCAATGACGGATTGTATAAGGCTTCTTTGAACTTCGACTTTCACTGGTCGCCTGAAATCCATCTCTGATGCACAGTGCCCACTGTGCGTTTGTTTATAAGGCAGTGTAAGCGGAAAGCACATGGGCGGAGGTTTCTGAGTTACTTTTCACTTCTCTTTTGTGCCCAGGGCTGATACAGAGTGTTATTTTCTTGCAGTATCATAGATTCATGTACCGTCAAACGCCAATGTCGAATGATTGAACTGATATATATATATATATATATATATATATATATATACTGTGTATATATACTAGTGGTGACAGAGAGCAGCTTTGTGGGATACCACAATAATTATAAGGTTTTTTCTTACGTAAATATGTAAAGCTACTCTATATGAAAAGAACGCGGATTGATTATGACCGGTTCGTATAGTCTGGGTCATATTTACTCTGCCCGTGTCATGCTTATGAGTGCTCAAGACAGAGAAAACGAACCATCTATACTGCATAACAATGCAGAGATATTAAACTAAGAGGAATACGTATGAATTTATCTAAATTAATCAATAAATATATATAACATTTTCATAACAAAAATAAAATAAGATTATATACTTAATTTCAGAATGATTGAATTAATTTGAATTTTTGTATGATGTAACTATGATTGTTGGTCTCTCGCACCTTCCACTTAACTCGCCAGCTGCTGGGGGCGCTCGAGTTGGCTAGGGACTCCGCGGACAGCAATGTAGTTGTTCCAAAACTGTGTACCGGTGTAGTAGTGCGTTGCGTGTTTACTGTCGTTTGCAGAGGGATACTTTCAGTGATGCATAATATTTTTCTAAACCTCCATAAACCTGTTGCAGCCATGAAGCTCTGCTGGGAATTCAACAGGTATGTCCAGTACTTCAATGACCACATGTAGTCTACTGTGTAACTCACCTTCTCCACTCTGCGCCGTCATAGAACTTTATTCTTTGAGTATACTCCGTTCCATAATGTCTGACAGTAGACGTAAAAGTTACCGGCAGAGGTGGAGGGAAGTATAACTGCTATTCAACCAATGGCATAGATCTCATTCCATTGGTTGTGTAACAATATACGTCTCTTCTGCTCTGTTGGCAATGTTTACTTCTCCTTTCAGACATTATGGAACAAAGTATAGACGCAATGCATCATTCTGTCGTGTAATACAAAAGGCATAGACTCCATTCCCAACTTTAATTCGTTAGCAGCATCGCAAAATGAATGGTTGTGGTGCATGTGTGTGTTTATATGTCAATTTATAACTTTAGAATGGAACACCATTACATCCTAGTGAACACTCTTATTTAAGTGTGTCCATATGCTTTCAGTATGTTTTGTCACTATGCTAAGTTTTACTTATTGTTGGATTAACATAGTACAAAAAATCAAAGCAACTTTTTCAGTCTAAGAATATTGCAACAAATTATTATTAATGATCCATTCAATGTGATGTTGAGGCACGTAGGTTAGGCTAATTTTGATTAATATTCGCAGCGTCTGTCGACAGAAAACTTGCCGTAATTTGTCGAGGGTATAAACACACCATAAGCTTGGGTTTCCATTATCAGCTATAGTAGTTGTAGTTGTTGTTACTTAGGCAACTGTCCGAAGACAGGTCTGAACACCAATCAGGAATCACTCAAGAGGAAACTAAGCCGGGAGATAATGGGGTAGGTATATAAACTATAGGAGGGTCAATAATGTAATTTTTTACATTTTCCTTTTAATACCAGCAATACTAATTTTGCCTCTGATTGAGGTTCTGGCTGATAGGCTATGTACGTCTATTAACAGGCAGTACATCTCACTTGACGATTTCTGTCAGAGAAAAAAAAAATTGTTTGTATGCATCTGAAGTCTGATTAGTGTACTTGTAGCTAATCCGTGATGTATGTAATGAAGGGGAAAGGAAACTAGTCATCCTACCCCATTATCTCCTGGTCTAGTTGCCTCATAAGTGGTGTCTTGCTGGTATCACTTGTGAGGTTCAGACCTCTCTTCGGAAAATTGACTAAACAACAACAATAATAATTTTAGGGCGAGTAGGTATCCAGGTCAATTAATTTTAGCTAAACTAGCTTAGAGATAGTTCCAATCGTACTCCGTTAATAAACCTTTAGGGCCATATTCATAGACATTCTTAGCGCGGGCTTCTGGTGAATGATGAGCGAACTAACGTTTTTCGAATTCATAAACCAGTGTTAGCGATATGATATATGAATCCTGTACAAGTAACCAGTCTATAGCCGGGGCTAGTTTAGTACCCTCGTAGCGCGGGCTAGCGAAATGTCTATGAATAGCACCCCTATTGTTTTACAGCTGCTTCTTCAGTCATACTAACATAACTTGGCGTGACATTAGGAAAGTTTCACGCCAGTGTACACTGGATTTTTTTAAAGTTATGTTTTGTTAGGTTACAGCTTTGATTAGATTAAGTTTTGTTAGTTTAGGTTTTTCTGAATTATTGCGTATCACGTTAAGGTGCGATTGTATATACATTCTTGGCTTCTACTCGAGTCATAGCATGGCGGAAACATAGTAAAGGTGTGGGATTGCGCATGCTGTTGCGATAGCGGCTGAGGCATGTGACGTCATCTTCACTGCAGACGGCGATCGCAGCTCATTGCGTTGAGTACATTTTCTTTAATATATGCTACCTAACTAGACATTAATTACAATACATAATGAGTCATTGTTGAGTGTACGGTTGCAGTAATCATTATAGAAAAAACAGAGGCAGTAATATTAAATATTTTTCATTCCCGAAAGATAAACATCTTCGTGAAAAATGGAAGAATTGTTGCAAACGCCAAGACCCTCTATCAAAATCAGACGCTCCACATTTATTGAAATTACACAGGAATCACTTTCTAGACCATGGTTTAAATTTGAACGGATTGAACATTTCATCAGAACCCATTCATGAACTTTACGTGCATCCTCGTCCTCTCATACAAAATCAGCTTACAAATTAATTCCTTTACACTTAAGTGTCCGTGGTACCCAAAGACAAAAAGCTAGTTTGGAAGCACAACTATTTTCCAAGAGGGTAGCAAGTGCTTTGAAATGGTGTGGTGAAAACGAGCTGTTGAAATGAAATGAATGGAAAGAAACTTCAAAGGCAATAGAATTAGCTAATGATTGGTTTGATTTATTTAATACCATTTCTAAATTCGGTACCCACCGTGGGCTGCATAGTTACGGAATAAACCTTCAAGATCATAATATTATACTCTCAAGAATGAATGACTTCATGACCACACTTAAAGTAGGAGAAGCAAACAGGAAATTACCTTACCAGGAGGGGATTCTAATAAATAATAAATAATTAACAGGATTGTATGAGGCAATGAAGTGAAAGTACAAAATTGAATACATCATCACAAGAAAATTTAACAAAGACCTGGTAGAAAACTTTTTTTTTTTCGGAAATTAGAAGCATGGATAGAACAAACGATCATCCTTCTGCTTTAGATTTTAAACATAGACTGAAGTGATGCATATTAAGTCGAAATCCATTATCTCAATTTTGTGAGAACAAAAACACCTCCGATTTGCTTTCGGAAGAAGAGGCATTAATAGTGGGTCCTAGTACAAGCCAATCAGAAGTCAATGATAATCTGCAGAAAGAACTGTGTGCAACGGCAGAATTTCTTAAAGCCATTCTGAAACCGGTTAAATTTACCACGATGGAGATCCTGAAGAAAATATAGGCCTCCCAGAAAAAAAATATGTGAAATCTCTGCAAGACAGCTGATATCAGGAAGGATTAAAATATATTGCAGGATATAATACCCGAATCTTGGAATTCCCACAAAATTGTCAACTTCTGGTAATCAAAAAGACTGGATTACTACAATGTCACGTGGAAACTTAATTCTCCCTTCTAAGGATTTACAATTGGTTGCCATGCTTGTTGACAGTATATTCTCAGATGTGCACGGAGATTCCGTTTCTCATGAGAAATTTATAATAAAAAGACTGTAAATTTAGTTAATTCTGCCATGAAAAACGAAGCACAAATCAGTTCTCCTCTTCCACTAGAAGTAATTACGACATTGGTTACAACAAGAACATTTATTAGAATTAAATAAATTAATAAAACAATAAAAATGTCTGGAATTTCAAAGAGAAATATTATAAAGAAAATGAAAAAGATTGCATAAGAATAAGTATTTACTTAACAGAGTAGGATTTAGAATAGTGAAATTATATTATGTCCTGAGTGGAGTAGTAAGGTAAATAATCTAGTAGACTATAATATATTATGTCTCCAATAGCCTAAATATATAAAAATATTTGTTTACTATATAATGACAAATTATTTCAAGAAACGCATATACATATACGTTAATGAAGGTTCAAAAGTATTTGAATTCAATATGTTATAAATAACTGTATAGATCTAAGTATGTATATATTTATTGCACAGTGTATTGTAATTATTATAAAAGCATGTGTATATTACAGAAGCAATTATTAATGAGACACTGCCATATCACATTGTTTCTTGAAACTTGGTTTAATATGTAATAGATCATAATTTTATTACGTTATCATTTCAAGTAGTCTATATTGTACTTGAATTCATGTGTAAAATAATGTCTGTGTTATATGGGCCTAATTTTGTGCATATTTGTAGCATAATGTATTATAATTATTATAAAAGTACGTGTATACTACAGAAGGCAATTATTAACTTTGCACTACCATATTACATTATTTCTTGACTCATGAATTTAATTTATTGTTCACTATTTTATAATGTTATCACTTCAAGGTAGACCCTATTATATATACTGTAAATATTTACTGAATACACAAACAATGAGTTTTATTTATTCATTTAAATCTATGGACGCAGATCTAACCGCCAACAATCTGTTATGTTGACTGTGTCATTCGAGTGCGGCCTGCAGTGAAGGTGACGTCATGCGCAGACTGAACGAAAACACGCACAGCTTGTCCCACACCTCTACTGTGTTTCCACCATGAGTCATACCCATTATAAAAAAGTTCCGATGCCAATTTCACACTGAAAATGAGGGTCGGAAGTTGCTATGAAAGTAGAGGCTGACGGAGAAGTGAAGCAATTTCAGACAGGTTAAGTTAGGTTAGCTTAAGCTTTTCGCATGCTTTGAATTTACGAATCTGCGACGGGCCAGGTTACTTTAGACTTCTATGATGAACAGAACTTCATAATTCCTAGAAACAAAATTTTACAGGGAAGCAAAAAACTATCTAGATAACGAGGTTTTTACGCATTCTTAACGAAACACTGATATGTTGCAATAAAATCAGTCTTCTTGATGATGAGGTATATGATTTTCTATTGTTGTTTCACTTTGAGCCATAAATGGAATTAGGCTACGTTATGTTGTTTCTTAACTTCCCAACCAAAAATGGACTTACGAGGTTTTGAAAGGAAAATTGGTGGCAACATTATTTTACTGCTAATAACTCTAAACACAATTCTCTTCTTTATTAACATTATATTTATTGAAAATCATATAATAATGTAATAAGTAAAAACAAATTCTAACATCTATATAGACAAAAAAAAAAAAAAACATGAAATATGAAAGAAAAAAAAAAGCTGAAGTTTAAAGCGGTAATAATTAATTGCACCCTGCCTAGTTATGAGAACCAGATAGTGGACTTTTCCCGTATCCTATTTTTCCCCAGCTCCTTACACGCCATTCTCCAATGCAGAGAGTGTGTTAAGAAATATGGTATTACAAACATGAACCCTTTTATCATTAATTAAAAAATGATAATGCAACGTGTATTATCTATGGCGTATTTCTGTTGTAGTATCTCTGGACATCCTCTGGCTTTATTCGTCGTAGAGTGGAAATATTTAAAATTTTGGCTTCACTTATCGTTTTCCACTGTCTTTGTTACATTTCCACTTACCAGGTTCATTTTTACTGTACCCCTACTCGCTCCTTGTTAATGCTCCTCTTCCACGTTGCTTTATCTATTTTCCACCAGCCAGTTTTCTCTGGGATGTTACTACTTCATATTTTTGCGTCTTATGGTGTTTGAAACTACGGTATAAGAGTATAATCAATTGGAGATATAAAACAGTAATAACTACTTGACCATTAAAGCTACCCATTTTTAATATGTAATATGTATAATTTTGAAATACAAACCTCATCAGAATCATTTTCTGAGGAAATGCCATTGTCGTTTTCACCAGGTACGTATGTTTTATCTTTCATGCCATCGTCACTGTCAAACTCATGATTTCCAAGTCATGTTCAGTCAATTTGCAATTCAATACAACTAAATGAGTTGTTCATAGCAGAAGCGGTGTAAGTCAAAAATGGGTAATGAGGGTTAAAGTAAACATTCTGTAAAATACAGAGTAAAGTAGCAATTAATAAACAATAATTTATTTAAACTATTAGTAGTCAGTGGACAGCAAGAAGTACATATCAATTGCTACTTTGCGCTGTATTTTACAGAATTTTTTCTTTAAACCTCATTAACAAATTTTGACTTACTGTACACCACTTTTGCTCTGAACGGCTCAAATATTAAAATATAAACAATGAGCGATTCGTGATGTTGAGCACGCTGTCTACGTGTGTGCAAGTTGGCGTAATTTCGGCGACATGGGGTAGCTGATAATAATAATTGCGTCATTACACCAAAAAATACGTTATAGCTCGAATAACAGAGCATTAGAAACGTAATAATAATGGTGATGGCAGTAGTAGTATATTGTCGTATAAGATTAATGTGAGATGTTTTGTTTTGTTTTTTGCAGGTAAGCGTCCCCTTCACGAGCCAGCTCTGTCGACGTCGACTGTAAGGTAAGTTTTTTTTAAGTATTGACTGGGTACGTTCCTGTGGGAAATCTGTTTAGAGATGAATGTCTTTCAACGAGTACAATAAACATAGTAATTGAAAAAAGTATTTCGAAATACTCTATTATCACGGGATGTATAATTCTTCCTTTTCGATGGAAGAAACTACGAACTGTATGAGAAAAGTTTTGACATATCACTTGATTACCGTAACACGTAACATTCAGAAAAACAGCATCTTAGAACTTACCATACTATTATTATATAGAACGACGTATCTCGTAAATCGAGCCGCAATCTGTCTGTTGCAGTACTTCAAAAAATCCTTTTCTGCATTTTTGTAGTCAACAGTGTTTATATTCTGGTATTAAAATTCGTATGAAATTTCCGCATTCAGTTGTGACTGAAACTACCATCTGAGAGATATTGAAATACAGCCGTAAAATCGTCTGGATAACCTTTTTATCTGGTTAGTTGGTCTGTAATCATTAAAGTGATTGCAATGATCACAATATATAGTGATAGTGAAATTTTTTGATCAGTGAAAAGTTTATAGTGTCAGTGAAATGTGTTCTACTCGTATAGCGTCAGTGAAGTGTGCCATAGTGCCAGTGCAGTGAGTGAGATGAGAGTGAAGTGAAAGTAGTGAAAGAGTATCAGTGCCAAAGAGAAGAATGGAGCGTGCGAAATGGACAGACAGAAGAAGAAGTGAAGCTATGTTGGAAAGAGTAAGTGAAGAGAGAATAATGCTGAAACTTGTCAGGAAGAGAAATGAAAGGAATTGGTTGGGTCACTGGCTGAGAAGAAACTGCCTACTGAAGGATACACTGGAAGGAATTGTGAACAGGAGAAGAGTTCGGAGAAGAAGAAGCTATCAGGTGATAGACGACATCAAGATAATATGCATCATGTGCGGGGACTAAGAGGAAGGCAGGGTGTAGGAAAGATTAGAGACAGTTGGGTTTGCAGAAAATGATGAATTAATAAATAATTGAATGAATATATATTGTAATGTATGTATGTATGTATGTATGTATGTATGTATGTATGTATGTATGAATGTATGTAGGCTATGTATGTATGCATGTATGCACATGTATGTATGTTTGTATGCGCATGTATGCACATGTATGTATGTGTGTATGTATGTATGTATGTATGTATGTATGTATGTATGTATGTATGTATGTATGTATGTATGTATGTATGTGTGTCTATGTAAGTTGTAATGGCAAATTACTTTTACTTTAAGTAATTAGTTACTTTAAAATATTACTATTATTATTATTATTATTATTATTATTATTATTATTATTATTATTATTATTATTATTATTATTATTATTATTACTAAATATTTGGGCAACTACTAAATATACATAGGCCAAATAGAAATGATCGGGACGAAATTCAAATACAAACTGCTGAGCCATTTATACCGGAACTCACACTTTCTGAAGTCGAAAATGCGATAGAAAATCTGAAAAAGTACAAGTCTCCAGGAATTGATCAAATTCCAGCGGAATTAATATAAGAGGGTGGAAGGGCATTATCTAGCGAAATTTATAAACTTGTACTTGCAATTTGGGAAAAGGAAATTGTACCAGAACAATGGAAGGAGCCCATAATCGTACCTATTTTTAAGAAGGGGGACAAGACTAACTGTAGTAACTTTCGAGGAATATCACTTTTGTTGACGTCGTACAAAATTTTGTCGAATATCCTACTGAGAAGATTAACTCCATATGTAGATGAAATTATTGGGGATCATCAGTGTGGTTTTAGGCGTAATAGATCGACTATTGATCAGATTTTTTGTATTCGACAGATATTGGAGAAGAAATGGGAGTATAAGGGTACAGTACATCAGTTATTCATAGATTTCAAAAAGGCGTATGACTGGGTTAAGAGAGAAGTTTTATATAATATTCTTATTGAATTTGGTATTCCCAAGAAACTAGTTCGATTGATTAAAATGTGTCTTAGTGAAACTTACAGCAGAGTACATATAGGCCAATTTCTATCTGATGCTTTTCCAATTCACTGCGGGCTAAAGCAGGGAGATGCACTATCACCTTTACTTTTTAACTTCGCTCTAGAATATGCCATTAGGAAAGTTGAGGATAACACAGAGGGTTTGGAATTGAATGGGTTACATCAGCTTCTTGTCTATGCGGATGATGTTAATATGTTAGGAGAAAAACCATAAACGATTAGGGGAAACGCGGAAATTCTAGTTGAAGCAAGTAAAGCGATAGGGTTGGAAGTAAATCCCGAAAAGACTAAGTATATGATTATGTCTCGTGACCAGAATATAGTACGAAATGGAACTATAAAAATTGGAGATGTATCCTTCGAAGAGGTGGAAAAATTCAAATATCTTGGACCAACAGTAACAAACATAAATGACACTCGGGATGTAATTAAACGGAGAATAAATTTGGGAAATGCCTGTTATTATTCGGTTGAGAAGCTTTTGTCATCTACTCTTCTGTCAAAAAATCTGAAAGTTAGAATTTATAAAACAGTTATATTATCGGTTGCTCTGTATGGTTGTGAAACTTGGACTCTCACTTTGAGAGAGGAACAGAGATTAAGGGTGTTTGAGAATAAGGTTCTTAGGAAAATATTTGGGGCTAAGAGGGATGAAGTTACAGGAGAATGGAGAAAGTTACACAGCACAGAGCTGCACGCATTGTATACTTCACCTGACATAAATAAGACCATAAAATCCAGACGTTTGAGATGGGCAGGACATGTAGCACGTATGGGCGAATCCAGAAATGCATATAGAGTGTTAGTTGGGAGGCCGGAGGGAAAAAGACCTTTGGGGAGGCCGAGACGTAGATGGGAGGATAATATTAAAATGGATTTGAGGGAGGTAGGATATGATGGTAGAGACTGGATTAATCTTGCTAAGGATAGGGACCAATGGCGGGCTTATGTGAGGGCGGCAATGAACCTCCGGGTTCCTTAAAAGCCAGTAAGTAAGTAAGTATTATTATCAAATGTAATTATTCTGTGTAACTATGTCTTCAGTGCCATCGCGTGTTTGCCCATTTGCAGTTCTAATAAACACATGCAAATAAACAGTGCACTGACTACGAAGATACAGCCGTTCAGCCATCATTCTAAATGACGCCTACATTTAATATTAAATGACAGTGACTTGACCACACCATCACTTTGTGATGTTGTTGATGATGATGTTGATGATATTGATGATGATGATGATGATATGGGAACACATGCAGACAATACAGATGAATAGGAATACTAATATTACATCTATTTTGTGATTAATTTACTCAACTGGCCCATGTGTGTTGCGAATAAGATTTTTATATTAGAGACGGTCTTTCGTTGTCTGCAGAAATTTCCCATATAGGGTAAATATAATAATTTCTTTGGATAAAAATAACTTTCAGTATCTTTGTAAGAATGGAGAGAAATATTTCAAGTTGACAGTAAAGATTGAATTGATATTTGCAGATTAGCACATTTTGCAGTATAATAATTAATTCTGCTTCTAGTACATTAACTAGCCTACCGTATTTATTGAAGTTTACCCATTAATATATACATGTATAGCTCAAAAGATGAATAATTTTGTAGGTTTGTATGCTATGTAGGACTAGTGTATATTTTTTGTAGAGCCACCAACGTAGCTCAGTCGGCAGACTCGGTAGCCTGGTGGTCTGGAGCTGCGCTAGGGCTTGGGTTAGATTCCCGTTTGGGCTCATTACCTGATTGGGTTTTTTCCGAGGTATTACCCAATCATAATGCAAATACCAGGTAATCTACGGCGAATCCTCGGCTCACTTCATCTTGCCAAAAAAAATTGCAATCTTGTGAAATCTTGACTTGTTTCTCATCTTAAAGCTCAAATGCTAAAGTAAATTATATGGAATACAATAAGTGAAAAGAAATGAAATTAAAAATATGCAGATCCGACCGATGCTTGAAGCCTGTAGTATGGTTTCCTCTGAGAGGGAAGTAAGGCTGGGACGTCCGTGCAGAAGATTTCCGACATGTAAAAAAATCTGTACCTGTTAGATTAGGCCTACTTTGTGCATATACATTGAAATTGGACACTGAATAGCCTCTGCAATAGAGAAGGTCGCTGTAATGCAGTCATTACCAACTGGTCGAGTTGTGACGTCGGAGTACGCTTTTCCTCTCGGAGAAGGGGCCCGCAGAAATAGTCAGAGTCGATCTCGGAGCTGTGGCGGATCGTGGATTGTCAGAGCTATTAGCTCTGGTTGAATGTATAGGTCTAATAGTGTAATGAAGAGAATGAGTAATATACTGAAAGGATCTGTTATACATACCAGTAATACAAAGAAATGCAAAAATGAAAAAGTATTAGGTACAAAATTATAGTTATTATACACAATAGAAAAATACAGTAGTAGTGGTGGTAGTAGTAGTAACAATAATAGCGTAATAATGATACTAATTATATTTACATATTTTCATATTATATACGGTATGCAAGGAATACCATACTTAAACGGGCAGTGTCTTTTGTCTCATTTTTTAAAATTCCCATTCATTTATGAAGCAACTACAAATATGTAGAATCTACATTGTAGACCTACCAGTTCATGCCAAACATAGATTAGTCTACACTTTTCATTGTACAGTACCTGTATTACCTAACCTTACTATTTCATCTTTCGATATGAAGTAAAAAATGACATTTCATCTGAAATTAAAACAATATTTCTCTATCGCACGTAAATTACTCACTTTCAACTTTACACCAGAAAATATAAATTCATTTGGGGCAGAAGAGTACTGCCATTTTTCTGTCATTTGTCTTAAGCACGTTGTAGACAACTGTAGTACTCCATACATTTATAAACATTAGGACTTAAAAACTTCCTTAGGGCCACAGTTTTAGTTCCTTTCATTCATTCATTCATTCATTTATTTTATTCCATAGATCTTACATGAGCAATGAAGCTTTAAGATGTGGAACATGTCAACATTTTACAATATTACAATTACAATTTTTACAAATTTTTATAGTTTTACAATTTAGTAATTTTCTACAATTTTTACAATGTTGTACAATTTTTTTTTACATTTTGGCGAGATGTAGTGAGATGAAATGAGGTCCGAGGATTCGCCAAAATATTACCCGACATTTGCCTTTTCGGTGGGGGAAACCTCGGAAAAACCCAACCAGGTAATCAAATCAAAGGGGGTAATCAATCAAAGGTGTTGATGCCAAGGACTCGCCATAGACCATCCGGCTTCAGTCCCACGGCTGTGGAAAACCTCGGAAGAAACCAAAGTCCAAAGGGGGATCCAACCCAAGCCCGAACGCAGCTCCGGAACAGCAGCCCAGCGAGTCTGCCGACTGAGCTACATCGATGGCTCTACTAAAAGTATACAATACATAGCCAATCAGATTATTAAATTTACAAACGCAAACGATCATTCATAAGTTGAGCTATATTATAATACAAAACAATTTAATTAAATTTAAGGTATAAACAATTCAACCAGTTGTGATATACAGAAATTGATAATACATATCATGCAAACTACTTCAAATTACAAACACAAACAATTTATCAGTAGAGCTATATAGATTACTATTCAATTTAAAGCATATACAATTCATCGGCCAAAACTATACAAATATATACAATACAAAGTAGCATACTTTCATTAAGCTATACAAATTTGTGCAATTAATATCAAGTAGATTAATTCAATTTATAATCATAAACAATTCATCAGTTGAGCTATACATATTACCATTCAATTTACAGTAGGTCTATATACAATTCATCAGTAGAGCTACACAGACTAGTAATCATTTTAAGAACATATACAATTCATCAGCCAAACTATACAAACATATACAATCAAATTAGTTCAATTTACAAACTTATTTTCGTTAAGCTATACAATTCATATGAAGTAGATTAATTCAATTTATAAGCTTAAACAATTCATCAGTTGACGTATACAGTACATACAATTCATCAGTTATGCTAAACAAAAAATACAATACATAGTAAACAGATTAAGTCAATATAAAAACATATTTTAGTTGAGCTATATAAAATTGTACATGTCATTTAAGTAGAATAATTCAATTCACAAGCATAAACAATTCATCAATTGTGTAGAAGGTATGAGTATGTAGAAATTTGGTTAATTCTTTTCTGAACCTTTTCTCGTTGTTCTTCAAATCTTTAAGATTATTAGGCAGTGCATTGAAGACTGTTATACATGAATAGCGAACTCCTTTTTTAAAACAGCTTAGACTAACAGAGGGTAGATGAAGATCTGATTTATGTCTTGTATTAAAATGATGAATGTCTTGATTAGTACTGAATTTATCTTTGTTCTTAATATACAGCATCATTAGGGAAAGAATGTATTCACAAGGTAAAGTCAAGATTTCTAAGTTTCGGAAAATATTTTTACATGAGGTCCTTTTATGCACACATCACATTCCTTTCTTGCTACGATCCAGTAAATCCACATGAATTTTCACAATCTTTGCATAAATTTTTAATTTGTCGCTATTTCCACCCGCAAGCTGAGAATCACGACTGTTTTCTCCTACAGATGGCAATGAGGATGCTTTACTTTGTACATGACGTTTTTTAAATCATTTCAATTTGCTCCATCTTTCTTTGCTAGGATTGTGAGCTGATATATCAACTTCACTTTGAACAGAGATAGTTATTTTGGGACACTCTGCAGAAATTTCAGGGTTGGTGGAATTACTTGCATTTTCATTTATATCTTCAACCTACAAAATAAAATATAAAATTATTTAAAGTTCTGTTATCTAGGTTATATCAGGTGACTTTCTACATAAGTCAAATATGCCTATCTACTAAATAACTGCATTTAGCTTGGGTTTATTCAAAGGATTTTTAATAAAATGCCGCCCAGGACTATAGTTTAGTCTAAAAATAAATCCAAATGAACTTGGAGTAGCCTACATTAAATATATAAGAACTATATCAAAATTATTTAAGTATAGTAGCGTGTACCTATCTCGTTCCTAAGACATTAATATATTATTATTATCATTATTATTATTATTATTATTATTATTATTATTATTATTATTATTATTATTATTAGGTACTGTAAACGCTACATTAAACTGGTTTGCCATACACCACTGCTTCGGTAAGGTCTGGAGTTGCGCCACAGTCTAATATATGTCACGAAGCTCAATATTTACTAAATATGCAAACATAGATACATGGATAAATAAATATATATATATATATATTTATTTATTTATCCATGATAGATATTTACTCACCACCAGGATCGCTACTATCGCCTCATCACAGACCCTTTCGCCAGCAGACGATAAAATGTATTGTAGGGTACTTTCGATATCGTATTCTTTTGAAAAAATTATCACTTTCCTTCCACTATTGAAATGTGAACTACATAAGGTTTATATATTAATTTCATAAAGTATATATTATATTTTATAAACTCACCTTCCTGGATCTTTCGGAAGAAGGATAACTCTGACCTCTTTTTCTTACAATATTTAAAGTACCACAAACGTCTCCTTTTCCCATATTATTATTCAAATTATTGTATTTTTAGCCATTTACAGTTATTACAACCGATAACGAACATTTCACAGTTGACACAACTTTTCACAACAAAGCGAAATAAGGTATAGTCAATGCCTTTTCGATCTAGACCAGGCCGCAATGTTTGTTCGGGTTTTCTATTTCAGTGTATGGAGCTCAGTGAAATATTATATTATAAATTTATTGCGTATCATAGCTAAGTCTTATTTAGTGTAATGTGTCCATAAGTCCCGTTTACTTCTTGTTGCATAATATGTTGCAGAAATAATTACAAAACTGTGTTATTGTATTATATTTATTAACATTCCATGGTATTCATACATCCTTACAGCTAGAATATGGAACAAGTCAAAAAACTTACTACTATTATAAAATCTTAATTTATAGTCACAGTCTAGATGAAATATATACAGACGAGATTTGCAATATAGTCTACTAGTAAAACACAAAGTTTTAGTATCAATTTCATGAAGTGTTATTGAATGTCATGAATTCACCTACAGAATAGAAGGCGTGAGAAATTAGGTGCTTCTTTAATTTGGCCCTAAATAATTTTATGTTTTGAGTTTCATTTTTTATATCGATAGGGAGGCTATTAAAAAGTTTTAATGCCATATAACGAACTCCTTTTTGATAGCACGATAGACTTGCCGAAGGAGTATGAAAGTAATTTTTTGACGTGTATTTATGCTATGAACTGTTGAATTAGTTATTTTAATGTGAAGAGAATTTTACGTGTTAACATAATCTGTTCGCATCAACATTTTAAGTTTAGAATGGAAGCTATTTTGAGGTTCAATAAAACGAATTTATATTGCGATTTTAATTTAGCACATCTAACTTCCTTAATTGTAGACAGAAAATTTACCATACCACTCCTATGAAATTAGTATACGTACGATTGTGTTACTTCGTCTCTTAGGTAGTAGATAAATACAATAATTCAGTACCTACTCAATTGTAGTATTAAAATACAGACAAATAGAATGTGACGGGTGTCATAAATGACATTATGTTTAATTATAATGTATATTTGTGAATATAGGAATATAAGTTAAATATAGTAAACATAACCTATAATATCCATATGACATGTAGTGGCAGGGCATTGGAGACCACTAAAATTAGACAGAAAGGGGCAACTGGTACAGTAAACATAACCTATAATTTCAAGATAACTAAATATTCGTGCGGTGCAATTGAAAATTATTGAATCGTGCATAAATGAATGTACAAGAATTTCACAATATTTAATCGAAATAAAGGCAGGTATTACACATACGAACAACGTAATTTTCACACAAAAAATAATATTACACCTTAACTAGCAAGAAATTATGTCTGAATTGTCCCCTAATCATTGTTTTAAATTTTATTAATGCAATTACACTACATTGGAGAGAAATATAGGTTACTCTTTATGCATTCCAATTAATTTATATGGTTGAAACGCCGCTCTTCGTGATCGGGTTAAGCGAGTCACATGGCCTGCCTTATGGACTGTATTAGTTTCTTAATTTTGTTTCGGGTTTTAGTTGTCTTTTATAGATGCACTTTTCTTTGTATCTGAAGTGCAAATAGAACTTATACATCTCTGGCTTACTTTTTGCAGCCCTGTATGAATATTGATTCTAATGCAAGTGAAAAATTTAACTGAGTTCGGTAACTTAAAACCAATATTAAAATTCTCACAAAAATTTGCCGGAATTTGTCGGAATTCTCTTGTGGTTTCGCTTTCCTTCACACCACTTACGATAGTGCCCCGAGAAGAGGGCCTTAATGGTAACATCACAATCTAAATATAATGTATGTGAAATCTGTTGCCTACTTTAGTGGCTTTGATATTTATGATAGTTGATCTATCAAAGTTTCTACAGATTCTGTTCAATATTTGTTGTATCTCTTGTTGTGTGTGCCGCTTTGGTCACTACGCGAAGCTGTGCTGACATCTTTAATCTGGTTCTGGATAGTCTATATTCCGCTACAGCTGGGATGCAGTCTTTGAAGAAGCGAACATGGGTTTTCATACGTTTGTTTGAACTCCTTTTACTTTCACCGTATGCATAAAGAACACAATTCGTCGCGATTTTCTTTTCTTCACGTACCTGTATTGGAAGATACAAAAATAATAGAATAGTCATAGAAATTTCTAAGACCACAGTATTAGAACTAACCCTACATGTAAGTCTGAACAATGTTTACTTACGATTTCTTTATTGCTTACATTTTTATTGCCTGAAACAAGTACGTGTTGTGGACAAGATGGCTTCCCATATCCCAAAAAGAATTCAGCCTCTGATTTAACGTATTCCAGTACTGGTTTGGCACTCACATGGTGGCCAAAGTTGTATTCTTGGAATCGCATTTTCTCTATGAGTTCTCTTATGTTCAAGGCCTAAATTCATTTTTCATTTTCTTTTATTTCTGTTATTTTCATTTCTCTCTCTCACACTCCCCCCCTCTCTCTCTTTCGATTCCTTTCTCGTTTTTCAGGCGAGAGTTCAACTCCTCGTGAAAGACTTAATCCTGAAAACTGAAAGAGAGGATGCTTATGTGTTTCTACTTTATGCACACACATTCCATGATGCACAACACACGATGTTTCCTAATCACATACTAATTAAAACATACCTGTCGATCGCTATTCGTAACATCGACACCTGTGGAGTAATTGTTAGCGTGTCTGGCCGCGAAACCAGGTGGCCCGGGTTCGATTTCCGATCGGGGTAAGTACCTGGTTGACGTTTTTCCGGCGTTTTCCCTCAACCCAATATGAGCAAATGCTGGGTAACTATCGATGCTGGACCCCGAATCATTTCACCGGCATTATCATCGTCATCTCATTCAGACGCTAAATAACCTAAGATGTTAATAAAGCTAAAAAAAAAAAAAACATAGCCTGTATCTGGGTTATGATCGGGATCATCTATAGAGTCGTTCGGGCACATATAAATAAAATTTCCAAATCACACCACGAGACTTTACTACTTAAGCAGAAGAACGTCAGTCCTTGGTACATCCATTACGCTGAATACCGAAGTTGTGTTACGCACTATAAATGAGTGAGTTAGAACATCTGTGCCACAAAGCAGCGGCAAGAAAACCATCTTTTAAATACTGACCAACAGAGGTCAGAAACAACTCAAAACATATTTTCTTGCACAGTCAGGGTCACACGTAGCAGCACATAAATCAAATTACGCACAAAGGTGCGTTGGGGGAGTGTTGCACGTATTCATTCAAATAAGCGTTAAATTTGTGGATACGTGTAAATGCTCTGAAATATAAGCGTTTATTGTTTGTTATGTGTTATTATTCTCAGTACAGATGCAGTGAGATACTGGAGGGCGGTTGGAGAAGCTCCGCATTAACACTGCTTTTCATTGTAACCTAAATGCATTGTTATAATGTTACTATGGAAACAATTTTCAAAATGAAATAAAGCAACTACACGTTTCCAATATTCGTTGCATAGATGTGTTCTTCATAGGAGTATATTTATTTCGCTGTTGCAATTTAAGTTTTAATAAAGTAAGAAGACTAATAATTAAGTAAACATAAATAAAAGCAATATCAAATAGACGTATATAATCCACCGCTTGCAAACACAATCCAGCAAATTACCAACACGCTCTGAAAAAAAACAGACCGATGCTAGTTGTAGACCTATTTCTCTTACAGCTATATTGCTATGTATAGAAGAGTGAGAAAATGATCTTTGTCATTACTTTACATTGTAATATTTTCCTACCTGATAGTTTGTTCTTAGTGCGAACAACAACTTCAACAGCAAGTTTGTTTTTAGACTTCGCGTTCTGATTAGATTCACCTACCCGGAAATTTGTGAATCGCTTATGTAGATGTTGGTTGGGCATAAATTTCATAAGTATGAGTAGGTGGAGACGGGTTACGGTTTGATTCACAGTGATTTTCTCTCTAAAGAGAAATATATTCTTAACACCTCTGAATACAAGCCACTTTCTTGCGCACAACGAACTCAGGAATAAGTAACGCGTGTTCCTGATAAATGTTGTGATTCACTCATTTCGTTTCAACAAACTTTATCCATTCCGAATTTAATGTTTTTAGTATTAACCAAATATATAAATATTCTTAAATGAAATGTCTGTGATGAAAACCTAATTAATTTTGTAGCTCAAACCCATGAAATAAAATTGTTACTTTAATTGAACCTTAAATCTACACATCAAATGGTTTACTACAGGGACATCATTTTATTTTTACTTCAATTTTTATTGCACCTGAGTTTTCGAATATACTTCACTCCCACCCCTTCTACTAATGAATTTCAACCGTCCTCCACACAGTTCCAAGACTGCCTTAAATAATTAATTATATGTTATATAATATCTTATATTAATTAAACAAACCGATATTTACCATTTATATTCTTATCGTTCGTAAGTGATCTTGTATAAATAATATTGAAGTTATTTATATTCTGTTAGCGTTGTTAGCGATATAAATAATATTCAAGTCATCATTTATATTCTGTTATCGTTCTTAAGCGACATAAATAACATAAATTTAATATTAGGTTTGGAACAATACAATTGCATAATACTGGTGTTAGTTTTTTTCTTTTTATATTATTATATTATAAGTACTATCTTCAAACACAATAACATGAAAATCAGTGACGAGGAATTGAACCTCAGACGTTGACATCTAAATTCCGACGTTTTTCCGACTGAACTACGAGGGCACAAGTAAAGAAACATTTGCGTAAAAGTGGCCCAATCCCCCCTCCAAGATTTTCTAACGATTTGTACAAGTTCGTCCAGGATGCGGGGGGCAAAGGCTAATTGGGATTTCGCGGTTCTTATCAGGTCAAAAATCCTGATAGAACTAACATTTAACCCTTGCGGTGAATTTCGGTGAAGTCCGGAGGGCCCAATTAGTCAAATCCACTCTCACCGCCACGCTTGGGCCCCTGGGATCTATTAAGATTCGAAAGAGACAGTGGTGTGCGGAAAGCAATGGGAAGTTAACGCATTTATCCTTCCCAAGAAAAATCGCAAAGATGAGCAAAGGAAGCTTTTAACAGAAAAGAAGCAACTTCTGGGGACCTCTGGAAAAAGAACTAAGGAATAGAGTAGTGAAGTGTTTTGTGTGGAGTGTGGCACTGTATGAGAAAAAAACATGGACATTACGATGAAATGAAGAGAAACGAATAAAAGCATTTGAAATGTGGATGTGGAGAAAAATGGAAGTGTGAAGTGATCAGACAGAATAAGAAATGCAGTTGTGTTGGAAAAAGTGGATGAAGAAAGAATGATGGTGAAACTGATTAGAAAGGGAAAAAGGAATTGGTTGGGTCACTGGTTGAGAAGAAACTGCCTACTGAGGGATGCACTGGAAGGAATGGTGAACGGGAGAAGGGTTCGGGGCAGAAGAAGATATCAAATAATAGACGACATTAAGATATGTGGATTATGTGCGGAGACTAAGAGGAAGACAGAAAATAGAAAAGATTGGAGAATGTTGGGTTTGCATTGAAAGACCTGCCCATGGGCAGAACACTTATGTATGTCCAGGTTGCTTGTGGAATGTCGTGGCTGAGAACAGTCGCTATTTGAAAAGATTCTAGTCGATTCTATGTCCACTCGACTGCAATATGTGATCGAGATGTGGGGAAGATAGAATCGTGGCTTTTTGTTGTTTTTTTTAACGATTAATTTTTTTAATGTTCTAAGGTAGATGCCAGTACGTTTGTTTTGTATATGTCACGAAACAGATTTTTGTTGCGAATAAAATCATTTTTCTTTTTATTTGCAGCCATAATGTCATAATAAATAACGATAAAGTCATGACATAATAAATTCATGAACCTGATGTTAATTACTAAAATAATCATAAAAGAGAAAGGAGCAATTATGTATGCTTTGTACCTCTGTCTTAAAAACGAAACAAAAAAGAACATAAAAAGCACTGGGTTGTATTCGAAAGCAGGACCTCATGCATAAGAGGCAGGAACGCTGCCATTACGCTATTAAGTAACACAAAGAATTATTGAATTATAACCATACATATCAGGCAATGTGGTACAACAACATGTAACATCGCCTGTCTCTGAATTGTAGCGATGATACCCGAAGGGAACTTTGCTTCTGGAAAGCGGCCACTTTTTCTTTTGACAAATGCACATAGCTGTAGTACAAATAATCATTATTTGTATTACAGCTATGTGCATTATGCCCATGTCTATATAATTCGATAATAAAACTTTAGCTAGAATTGCCGTCTTGTAGCAATGAAATTTTCGATTTCAGATTCAAATAGTCATAGGACAGAGTTCCCTAGTTTATATTATGTATAATGTATTTTAAAAAAAGTTTATTTGTTCTCTAAGTACATTATATCATTTCTCTCAATGTTATAGTTTCGTTAATATATCTATATGGTTTGCTGCTAATGACACTAATAATAATAATAATAATAATAATAATAATAATAATAATAATAATAATAATAATAGGTACAAGTAAACTCCTATGTGAATATTAAGCATATATTTTTGTAATTGTGACACACTGGCTTATTAAGCGTAGATTATTGTTATCAATTATGTAGTCCGACTGCACATAGATGTTGTTTAAATGTGTAGAATAAATAAATGAACAAAATCCCACTAATAAATGTGTTTATTCTTCCTACTGAAAAAATTTATATTTTGCACATAGGAGATATTGTAGGAACAACGACGATAATGTTTTCCTTACATTCATCTTAAGCCAGAGCACGGCGGGTACAGGGTGTAAGGGCGATCTCCTCGTGACTGCCATCTGTGCTGCAGGAAGAGTGTTTCCGTCTGTTGGCAACTGCTACTGAATTCACTGCGATATAGCGATGTTTCCTAGAAACAAAATCTATTTCTTACTAAATAAAAATAAAAAATGGGAGAAGGAAGATTCTATTCTTTTTATCTTAAGCATTTAGTGCGTGAACTTAATGTTATTGAACATCTTCCACCCTGTATAAATTTTTGTACCACCTTTCACAGTTGAGATGCAGCTCTTCGCTTGTTTCATTCTGTATGACCTGAAACAACCCAGAACTCACCACGTGGAGGTGGCTGCATGTCGAGTTCCGCCCTGCCCATCCCAACCACCCTACCATTATGGGCAAGTGCAATCGAGTATTAATTTTTTGTGGTTTGCATATTCTTAGACTTGAATCAATATTTACTTTTCCATTTTATATTTTTTTTGTCTCTTTTATAAAAGTCACTTTTGGAATGATAGAGAAAGACTTTCACTAAAAATTTGGTATGTATATATATATATATATATATATATATATATATATATATATATATATTACACTTATTATTATGTGAAACATATATATATATATATATATATATATATATATATATGTTTCACATAATAATAAGTGTAATAATTAAGAAGTAGAATTGACTCTTACCTCCTTTTACTCCCCTACTTCCGTTCGCGTCTAGACGATGGTCCGGGTACATCGTCACCATCGAAAGGTTTTTGTAGTTCCCGAATAAATTCCCAAGTCATTATTCGGTCCCTCGTATACCTCATCAAAGCGTCGATGTACTCGAAGTCGTCGTCGTCTTCCAACTCAGAAGGTTCCTTGGCCCTCTGGCGCCAATCGTCCTTCTGACACGGAGGAACAGGACGATGACGGGGAGTCTTGAGTTTGCTCTTGCCCGGGGTTGCTTTGCCTTTCCCCTTCGTCTTTTCAGACTTCTGGGGGAGGTCAAATGTCACCGTCTTCTGCGGGCGGTCGGGATCCCGATCTTCCTTTTTATCTTTCTTAAGGATAGAACGGGGGGGAGTTGGAGGTGGAGGTGACGGTGAAGGTGAAGGTGGGGGTGGGGATGGGGATGGAGGTGATTTTGATGAGGAAGGTAATTGGATGGGGGGAATGACTGTCGTTTTGCTGTGATTATTGGTGTGGGGGGTGCGTAATAATATTTAAATTGGGTGACATACCGGGGGTGTTCTGGTTGTGACGACGTGGGTGAGGAGGGAGTTGGATCAGGAATCTTGGAATCATTCCTGTCCGCTGGACTACGACTATTCCATAGACAATAGCCTCCTACTCCCACTGTCCCAAGCATCGTCACAATTCTGACCAATTCTGGTCTCCCTAAGGAGAACCGCGTTGCGCCTCCCAAAAATTCTCGGCGTCCCGCAATCGCAGATACTCCTTTCAAAACCGAAAGCGCTGTTCGCATCATTTCTAACTTTTTCGCAGAAAATGGCAAACCACAGTGTTTCCATGGAAACGATCCGTGTTGTCGTGTCTGTCGGCCATTGTTGATGACGTCGGACGAAAATACCCAAACGCGCGAGTACGTTGAAATCACCGATACAATAAAAGATGTGAACGTTTTCACGTCTTCTATCTTTAAGATATTATTATTCACTTCGTCCATACTTAAAAAATTGGTTCCTATTTTATAGCTAGACGAGTACTAAATGCTGACACACAAACATGTAGAAATTATAATACTTTATTAGAATGCAATGTGCCTACTTATACATAGGTAGTATTCAGGGTGGGTTACTACTCGTTTTGACTTCATACAGTGATAAATATTAGAGAATTTCTCTGTTGTTTAATTCTGCTGTTCCATAAGATATTTTATACTGACAAGGGAGTGTTGGCATACTACAGCTTTTATTATCGAAATATTAAATGTGTAGAGACGACGATGAATGCACGTTATTGGACCCAAACGGGTATGAATAAGTAATATTTTAATGGAAATGAAACAGTAACAATTTCGAAACATTTACAATGAAGATAGAATACTCAGTTTAGTGCATTGTACTCTTCCCAGCAAGAATATGCTTAGTAATTTTATTTTGAATACTGTTTAATTCCGACAATCTCTGATGTCACTGGGTGGGTATTCCACAAGCGCGATAGCGAGATTGTGTATGATGACGAATACGATGATGTCTTATGTGTTGGTATGACTAGTATACGGCTATTCTGGGTGCGTGTGAAGAGATTGTGGTTCGATGATATGTAACTGAAGCGAAGGCAAGGTAGATAGATAATATAGAGGTGTGAAGGATTGGGATTGGCATAGTCGAGTGTCCTGTTTATGAAGATATTACATGTTAACGCTTTGTTCTTAGTTTTGTTTCGTTATGGTGCTTAAGGAGGAGCTGAACTGGATTTTGATAATTTCTAAACTATAAAACATACAGTAACTTTTTTTTTTGCATACTAGTTCTGAGCAATACTTGGCACATACATTGCAGATTTTCAAAGCTGTAGTGTAAGTAATATTGGCATTATTAATTAATTGTAACAATTTTATATTAATATTTTTATATCAATATAATTCCTGTCTTTTTCCATAATTTCACAAATTCTTCAATACATTTTATTCACAAGCTAACTTATGGCATTGGATAATATAATTGCCTTTAGTTAGCTGAAGCTTTAATTATGTTTTGAATTGAAAATTATTGAATTTAATCATTTCAAAATTAAAAAGAAAGCATGCATTATAGGGAATTAAATATTTTAGACCCAATCATACTCTACAATTGCATAATATTGAATGTTAATTATCAATTAATGGAATATACTGAAAGAGCGGAAAAAAATCAAAACAATGTGTCAATAAATGTGGTAGTAGATAAATTTTGAAAAATGTGAATGCGTAGAAAACATTTAAATCTAGAAAATAGACACCGAAATTTAAATGCATTCTACATATATCCTGAAACTCTGCAATCAGTTGGACTCATATATGTAGTAACTGAAACGGACTCTTTGTCTCAGTGTGCGAACAAGTATTAGAAAATTAAGGGGAACCACAGTAATTTTGAAATAAAAGGAGGAGAAGCCTTGCAGAGGGAGTAGACGTGACTCATCGTGGCATTTAAATAGGTAGCAATTTTGTAGATGTAAACAAATAGAACTTAACCTAAACAATAACAGCGATAGCAGACGACTGGTGGGGAAGCTACTAGCAGACATTGGGAGTTCAGTGGCGACTCGTGATTTTTTTATGTAGGATATGAGATTGATGACTAATGACCAAGACACAAAGTAATAATAATAATAATAATAATAATAATAATAATAATAGTAATTCAATACAAATAGGCCTATGTTAGCTTTTGACTCACCATTCTGGAACTGGCAATTTATTTGTAATGAAGTTCGATTCTCCTCCCCTTTTTACTTGCGAAGATGGCTCCTAAGCCATTGTACTGCCCGATATTTACCGATGCTCCGTCGTACGTTTGCGCAATTAATTTCTTGCTGTAGTTAAATTCTTCTAAATGATCAAATGCAACTTCAGATTTTATTTCTGCTGTCATTTCATCTGAAAATCCTGTTAATTCTTGTATTTATTATAGCCTATTTTATATACTTTTATGTAATTTATTTTTATTCCTTTTATATTTAATAATAATAATAATAATAATAATAATAATAATAATAATAATTTGTTTATTTATGCTGGCAGAGTTAAGACCATAGGACCTTCTCTTACACTCTATCAGGTCACAAAGTAAACAAGCAGTGAAAGTTTTACATCATTATATAATTTTAAATTATTTATTATTTCGTTTATTCCATTCTTTTAAAATAACCACTGAAATGCATTTAAGCAGGCTATAAGGATACTTGAAAATTCTTATTGTAATCTTTGACAGGGTCTTCATCACCCAGAAAGAAGGGTCGTAGTATTAGGATTCACGGTCATATCCTCATACGCGGTTAAATTCAAGCCATACTCCGCCCTCAGCATCCTCCCGTGCTCACTTAATTCACTGCTAGAAAAAACCGTTTGCTGTAAGATATTTGGATGGTTCCTCAGAAATTATTTCTGAGCTGTGCAGTGGCGACAACACACGACATAAATTGGAAGCTTAAATAAAATTATTACGTCAGCTGCATTGGCGATCAAAATATGTAATTAAAAGTTTTCTGTCCTCAGAGGCATGAAATTAAACTGTAGGATCATTCTCATATCCTTCATGGAGGAATCGCCACTGTGTGAGTTATACCACTACACCGGTAGTGGTGCGGCGATTCCAGTAGGTGTAAGAAGATCTAAGCTCTTTCTACTGGAAAATCTTTGAAATAAAATTATGTCGCTTCACTTCACAAGTTAATAGCTAACACCTTATGGCTGAGGACATAGCTGTAACTCAAAATGAATACAGTAAAACCTCGTTAATCCAGACTAATTTTGGGATAAGTTGGCCGGTTTAAGTAAAATAACCTAAAAGAACAGTAGAAAGTGCATTAAAACCTTTTATAGCAATAAAACACGTTTATTATAGTTAAAGTGCATAGACCTAAATACAGTAAAATATAAATAAAATATAAATATAAAATATATACATCTGTACCAAAAATCAGAGGATTCTTGATGTAACTGCACATTAATTTGGGTCAGTACATGCCAGTACTATATTTGATACCTGGCTTCAGTGTGCGAAGTTGGAAAACAATGAATGTCCTAATTATTGTTTTATATATTATTAAAAATCCCAGTAGAGAGATTATTTGAAGTTTGGAAGAGGAGATGTCCTGTTCTGGCACTAGAAATGAGGGCGAAAATATCCTCAACATTGGCGACCATTGTAGCGACATTAGTTCTGCACAACATAGCCAGTGAGGTGGTAGATGTGCCTGTGGAGCCTGGTCGTTACAAAGGAAATGCAGAAAGAACAGCATTAATGAACACAGTGTTCTGCAGGCAGTAATTATATTTTTCATACCTTTATTTATTTATGTACTTTTTTACATTACAGTATTAACTATAACCTAATTATGTATGAGAAAAGTTTTAAAAATCACTGCAAGAAATACCGGTACTGAAATAATAATACTGAATACTGTGTATGTAATTATTGATTCAAAATAGTCAAGTAATAATTTATTTAACTAGGTAGCTAGTGAGTACAAATTAAAATTATAAAACAAAAATGTTTCTAGCCACTACCGTAAGAGGCAGGCTCGTGTACGGTGTGGTCTTAGTCAATAATGTAACATTAAATTTACAAGGACAGTTTACTAAATAAGTAACTTAATTCAGGCCATTAAATAGCAAAAGAAAAAAGGAAGAAAGAGAGAGAAAAAAAAGCATTTAATATAAGTTGACAATCAGACAGAAGCCAGTGATATTCAATAAAAAAATGAATATAGTCGACAGAAATAAAAAGGTAAAAAAATACACACATTTTTTAATATTATATATCATGAATAATTTTATAAATCTCTTTTTTAAAAGCTTCAATTTTTGAATATTTTAAATTTGGAAAATGGTTTGTAATTAGTTATAAGTATTGAGCCGAAACTAGCACCATGTTTAAGAGCTGCACTTGTATGACATTTAGGCTCAATTAATGAGAAAGTAGACTTTTTGTCTTCGTGTACGATATTCATGTCGATTAGATTTAAGTTTTATTTTATTTCTGTGGTAGTAAGTTAGTAAACTATATTTATAAATTTCTTCAATAGTTAATACTTCAAAATCTGAATAAAATTAATTTTTTGGGTAATCCATATTTTTGTTAGAAAATTTTTATTAATCTTCTGTGTAATAAAATATTATTCTCAATTCCTATTTAGTGATAAAATTTCGAAGGAATATGAATTAATAAATTGTCTTTCTTATACTTGTACACATAAAATCAATTTTTTTTATTCCAAAGTAAATGTTGATCTATAATAATTCCTAAATATTTGACTTTTGTGGAAGGTGTTAGATGTGGCCAATTAAAATCATTATTTGTTAATTAATTACATGTTATATTATGTATTACTAAGTGATAATTATTCATATGTGGAGGTAAATCTTCCGTTGTTAAAGAAAATGGAATATAGGCTAGGTAGTTTTATTAGTATTTAAGGACAGGGGATTAAAGTCAAGCCAATTTTTCACTACGTTAATTCCATTGCTAGCATTTAAATAAGTGTTATCCCAATTTTCCCCATTAAATGTTAGTACAGTATTATCTGCAAAAGAAAATATGTTACCACCTTATTTCATTAGAACAATTTTCAACAAATTATTAATAAGTATTAATTCGTATGTATTATAAATAAGATTGGTTCTAATACTGTACCTTGTGAAATTCCAATATCGATCAATTTATAAATGCTTTTATAATTGTCAATTATAACTTTTTGATATCTATTTTCTAAATATGAACGAAAAGGCTTGAGTACAACTCCTCTAATACCAGTAGTGTCCGACACCGATGCTATTGGCTCCAAGGACAAGGAAATCGTATCTGGGGGAACAGGGGGGAATATAAGGTACACATATCAACTGACAAGTACAAAGGATGCAGGATTTAAAGTCACTCAGATGAAGATTACAGCAAATACAGTAGGCCAGTAATATTAATTTCATAATCTCATAACCTCTATCGTAATTGGTTCATAATTGAATCGGTCATTGCAGAAAGGGGATAAGTAATGAAAAACGCGAAAATGAGTTAAGAGTGCCATTGCTTTCTCCAGACCTAGACACACATTTCCATACAAAAAAGGGACAAATTTGCTCATTCTCAACGCAAAGCAGAGTACCATAAGCAGCGCAGTCATTGCAGGAAGGGGACAAGTTAGCGACTTAACTTCTGTCTGCACTGACTGACGACGTGACGCAATTGAGTTTCGCGAATCTATTAAGTTACGCTCCCATGAGCTGATAAGGGAAATGACAGATAAGCTAGAAGTAGTAAGTGACCCAGGGGAAGAAAACAGTGTTATTAGTGGCAACGTAAACGCAATGAAATTAACTACCGCAGAAATGTAAACAAGAAAAATAAACTGAAGGCATTGGAACGTCAATTCCATTGCGAAGTCTGTAGCAGCCGGTACGACAGGAGAACAATATGGGTAAGAAACTACTCATTGTTTGTTCAGACGCAACTTTGGGTCATCAATTTTCAATATTCACAATTTCAAAACCATACGGCGCATTTCTATTCCTATCATGAAGATATAGGCCACAAATCTTCAAATGAAGTGTGTTCCTTCTGAACTACATTGAAAATAATGTTCCTTCTTCAGTCAAGGAATTGTATCTTTTCTCTGATAACTGTGGAGGGAAAAATAAAAATCATATCTTAATTCGATTGTTGCTTGCACTGACCCAATTGGGGAGATTTAACAAAATCATTCATTATTTTCGACAACGAGGCCATTCATTTCTTCCCTGTGACCGCAACTTTGGTGTAGTGAAGCGCTAACGAAGGAAGACAGACAAGGTATAGGTCTATGTGCCAGACCAATACAATACCTTGATCCACCAGGCAAACATAAACAACAGATTTTCTGTAGAATCAGTTACTACTGATGATATTTTGAATTTTAAATACTAGTCGCCAGAGTATTACAAGAAAACCACCTGCTCATTAGACACATTGAGGAAGAAAGGGAAAGATAAGAAAATGTTTTCTTCAGCACAATTCAGTGAATTTGTTTACTCTAAAGATGATCCAGGATGTGTGACTGCCAGTTTGTTGATTGGTAGTGAAATAAGGAAACACAGATTCTGTATGAAAAAACCAGGTTCTGGACGCATAGTAATGCCTACACAAAACCATACAATGGGAAAATTCCCATTAATAGAAAAAAAAACTTGGAGACGTATCGAAAGTTAGACAATACATTCCATTGGAACACACTTTCTTTTACGAAGAGATCCTGAACTGGCCACATTGTGACAAGGAATCTACAAAAATGATGTGGCTTGCAACGTCTAACAATACACTCTATAACAATTGAAACAAATGATTTTGTGTAGTACTTTAGTGTATTTTTATTGTGCTCTCCTATATGTAGTTTTTAAGTATTATTTTAAAAGTAGAGTTTTGATTTAAAACTGTGATATAAAATCACATCTTGGTACATTTCTGTAGTAGGAATAATGATTGAAATGCAAAAATAATTACGTAAATGGTGACAGTAATGTAGTAATTACACACAAAAACATCGTTATCATTGTAATTATTAACATTAATTTGTTTTCAAATATTACATTAGCCCAAAATTGTAAATTATATATATTTTTCTTTTATATTTAGCAATTCCTTGCAGAAAGGGGATAAGTCATGGTTCGATTAAACAACTTTAAACAAAAGTGTTTGAGATGTCAGATGTCTAACATGATGTATTATACTTCACTATTCATAAACAAAGTAAGAAAAAATATTTATAATGATTACTCCAGTATTGGAAGAAGAAAATAGTTTTTATTGATTATCTCAAAAGTAAGATTTTATGACCTATCCCCTTTCTGCAATGACCGATTCAATTTTCATCAGTCACTACGTATCGTCCCTGCATTTTACATTTCAATGCAGAGAAAATCTCTGATATCCAACTGGTATAATTCGCTTTATTGTATAGCTCTGGCTCAGTCACTAACAGCTGTTACTATATGTGTAATGAGCAAACAATTAGTTGTCACACAATAATTAGAACGGAGAAGTTCATTTGTCTCTTCATCGACAAAGTTATAGTTATATACTATGCTTATTTTTCCAAGGTTTTGGATTAAGAAGAATCCAAATAGACTTATTCAGGATTGCCGTAAGCTTTTAATAATGCAAACAACAGCAGTGATGTAATAGTTTATAAACTAGAACAGAAAATAAGATACAAAATTGACTGACCTCTCATAAGTGTGTTCAGGTTCTGTACATAATATTATGGTGCAAAAAAATTTGAGTTTTGACGATGTTGGTATGTGAGATATGTTAATCAGGAATATAAGATATTTTCAGCATCAGTTTTATTGTAATCAAAATAAGGTTTCAAACTACTGTATTATTATATCTGCAGTGGTTGGGAAAAGTGACATAAGTCAGTTTTTTTCACAAACCTTTCTTGATAATTTATTGACAACTCACACTGGTTTATGCCGATTTGATTTTTTCTGTATGAATTATTGTAATGGGAGAAATACTTATGTCTATTTTCCAAGCGAGCAGATATTCCGTAAGTTGTCAATAAATTATTAAAAATGGTTTGTGGAAACTGACTTATGCCACTTTTCCCAAGCACTGCAGATATAGGGCTATAAGAAAATATTTGCATGCAACAGTGCAATATCTCTCTTATAACAGTAATTTTTTCCAACCCTCGTAGTAGGAGTTGCACTTCCACAGCCAGTTTCATATATTTCAACCTGAAAATGTCATAAGTAAGATGAAGTTAGACGCATGGCCAATGATATATATATATATATATATATATATATATATATATATAATATTTGTTTCATCGCAACTTATCTTTTCTGCACTTCTCTCCTTTCGTGTCCTCCTCTTCGAGCAGCTATATAAATTGGTTTTAATCATAAAGTGAAAAAAAAAAAACTACAAAATTGACAGTGACATAACATTGTAAAATATCTTTCTAGATTTTTTTGTTCTAAAAATCATTTTTGCGGGACAAAAAAAAAAATATGAGCTGCTTTAACTGAAAAATGAGTATAAATTAACTACGTAATATTTTGACATGCAAATAAAAAATTGACGTTTCTGTGCTTTCCCCAGAATCAGTGCTCTCTTTTTTCATTCTTTATTTCTGGGTCACCCTAATTTATTACGCGTGGCTATCCCTGATAATTAATTTCTTAATATTTACGTTTACAAAAAAGGCAGTAAGCTATATTGCCCATATAGATTAATTATTAACGAATTTTCACATCTTTTATATTTCTTGCTGTGAAATGAAATAACTTACAAAATGTAACTTATCGTATTACTATTACCATTCAAGGTACTTTATTGGTCTGTCTGCATCAGGCGTTGCAGTTTCACGTTATTCACAACACGTGAAATAGGCATTATAAACCGTTATGGCTAATTCTTCTACACATCTCTCCCATACCGTGATAGCCGTTTGGAACTGTTAGGCTGCATCATTCGTGGCGGATACATTACTATCCCTATACAATTATGTAGCATAAATCCTTGCAATTTAGAATTAATAAATAACTAATGTCCAACTAATAGATATTTATACAAAAGTTGTATATTTATAGTTAATAACGTAGTAAATAATATATTGGATACGATGAGTTTGTTTTGAATTAAAAAGATATCGCAACAATGAGTATCAATCATTCCTGATAGCATGTTGCGTTGAGGAAGGTGGTAATCGACAGCCAACTTCACAAGGCCGAAAAAGTTAACTCGGGTGATTCTGTCTTCCGTTGACATTTGCATATAAAAGTGAATAAATAAATAGAAATAGCCTATAGGTAAATGAGAAGTACTGTGATGTTTATATCAGTTATTTTTACAGCATTCACATACAGGAGGCCTATACATACCTTAAGTAAATGGAATGATTTTACTGGACATTGTGTGATTTTGGTAAAGTAATATGTTGAGCATTTTCGTCTCCTTGTTTGATTAAAATCTCGGACGCGCGTTGGGAGGATATTTCAATGATTGGTGAAGTGTTAACTTAATGTATATCATACAAAAATATCGTAATATGTGTGTGGTGAAAAATTGGAAAATACAGAGCTTCCAAGGAATGTCTTCGCGAGCTGAGAGGTTAGTTTAATGTTTATTATTATGAATCATATATGGCCCCTATCTTAAAATAATTGTCAAATCTTCCATTGGCAGATTACCATACAAATATTACACAGTACGACAGATGTTCGATATATAGAGGAGCTACTTCAAAATCGCTTTTTTCTCTGTATGACATTGAAAAATTAGACTGTTCCCTAAGCTCACAACAAAAAAATCAACATTTCTTCCTTCGAAGGCAGGTTTCAATTCTAACTCTGTTGAATGCTCCATCAAATTCCAGAAATAATATAATTTACGGTGTAAACTTTGACAGTAAATGAATCGCTCTTTGAAAAATGGGCTTCAGTACATATTTTATCGAATAAGAGTTATTGTTGAAAATTAGTCTGTTCCCATGGTTACATCGATCTGTGATGGAAGATCGTCAGTTGCATATGCCTATATAAAATACGAGTTGCTATTTTAAGTGACATGTGCAGAAATGGTCTCGGTCCAGGACTGAAGCCCTTTTTGCATATAACTATGCATATATTATTGACTTAAAATTACATTGCACTACGTATCCAGTAGAAGTGAGGAAATTAAACTGGAACAATGGCAACAAAATAACAGTCTGACGCCAGACGCGAAGTCAACGTCTAAACAGCTCACAAAATATTGATTTAGAGAACAAAAAAAGTTAAAATTGTTACGAATTTTTACAAACTGTGTTATAATATGTAGACCAATTTAGCGACAAAGTCGTTGGCCAGGGTGCGCCATATGAGGCTGATCTACGCTACACCATTGTTGGGGTGAAATTGTCCCCACGCGTGTGCTGGAGGGTTTCCTAAAACATGATGATATGCATACAGATCATTAATTCATTTCTCGTTGTTTGGGATTGCCAAGCAAGTTTATGTAAAATATTTGAGCGTAGGCTATATGTAATGAAATGGTAGAGAATGTTTATACTTGAAGATATTATTTTGCATATAAATTCCTACTATTGTAATATTTATAAATCTAGGGAGTTGGCTCAAACAGTAACGTTTGAGACTCGTATTCGGGAGATCCGGGTTTAAAGCCCGTGGCCGGCCAATCTGCCTGGGATTTTTCATGATTTCCCTTAGTCAAGAAGGAAAATACCGGATTGGAAATTTACATAATATTACGGCCTCAAACACCAAAAGGCTCTGGAATGCTATCGTATGTAATTTTAACGTATAATGGGTAAACAATATTCATTCTCATTTCTGTGGCAATGGGAAAAAGAATGGTCTGCACAAGAGGGAAACAAATTACGAAGAATAAAGAATACTGTTCGAGTTTGGGATTCGTCCACAAGAGCGTCACGATAAGAAGAGGTTTTACTCACCCGGTTGAGGATTGGCCACTGTCATCCTCCTACGTGGCGAACCTGAGCCGGAGTGTGATATAAGCCATGTTCCACTTACGGTGGAACATAGTTTATTGCATTGTAGAAAATATGACCGTGTCCGTCGTCAATATGGAATTCGGCCGACTCTTCGTGACGCTCTTGGAAATGATTTTAATTATTGTACAAATGCAACTCTGAGATTTTTATCGAATACAGGACTTGACAGGGTGATTTAGGTTTTTATTGACCCGTTTTACTTATCCTCCGGACCCTTTACATCCGGAGGTTACATTTGTTGTTTAGTGTGTGTTTTTAACAAGCTTGACATTCGGACATTTTACATCAGAGTAGGCTATTTTAGAAATGCACCAGATAAGTTATTTCTAGTGGCATATGTTTCATTATTTCATTGTTTCTTTTTAAATACTAGCTAGGGTCTGAAACTGCTCACTTTTATGATTTTTATGCATCGCCTTGTTGAAATCGCATTTGTTTACCTCGTTTTAACCGTGACAACGCTTTTTAGTTCTTTTAAGCATTCTGATTTGTGTTCCTGTTTTGTGAAGGGTTTTATATAAGGATGCAAATAGCCATAGTAGCTGACGCGCCCTTTTTAAACCCCAATAACTAACTCCTCAATTCTTTTCCCGTCAAGCTAGCCCCTTCTTCTTCTAGCTGTGCCTCCAATTTTCAATTGTAGACTTGCAATCGTGACAGAAGGTTGCAACTTACACGCATAGTTAAGTTATTACAGAAATATTTGGAAGTGTACGTCAGATTTACGTATCAATAGTATTAATATAAAAATTTCTGTCAGTGTAGTTTATCTATTTCCTCATAAGTGTGTTTTATTTAACAAAGTAACGTGATGATTCTGACACTATTATGCAGATTATAGATGGAACGTCAGATGAAAGTGTTGAAGACAATATAGAGTTTGATGATGAAGTTTTTGACAATGACAAGGATCCAGAATACATATCGGTATGAAGATGCAGCTCAAGGAGAAAAAATTAATGGAAGATACAGAAGGAGAGATTGAGCGTAATTATAGGAAACAAAAGAATGGGGAAAAAAGGAAAAGGAGCAAGGAAAGGGGAAACTCATAACTTATTTAGCTACAGAAGAAAAGAAAAGAAAAGAAAAGAAAATGTGCGAAATTAAACCAAAACACCTCCAGTTGAAGCTGAAGAAAATATCTATGCTGAAAATCTACATATAAAACTCCAATCGAAATTTGAAGCCAATTTCCCAGACTTTTCTTATGGAAGAAAGTTTTTTTTTTTTTCCTGCCTGCTCTGCTCTCGCGTATCTTTATAATCAAATCAAATGTAGGTAGTTGATTAGTTAGACCTAGTAGCTCGATAACGCTCACCACAATATTATTATGTTGTATCAAACATTTTAGTAGATAGGTAGTGTATTCTAGGCACTGCCGCTACTATGAAGATTCATAACAATTCCTTGATTTTCATGTAAATAAAAATTACTCAAACAAAATACAAACGAAATTTAAATAAAACTAAAGAAAGCAACAAAATTTTATTCTGAAATAGTTTCTTGTAAGTAATTGATTAACTAGCGGACTTACTCGTGTAGTGTGTACGCAAGATTCAAAATGGAGTTTCTTATAGTTACATTTATGTTTCTTGTTCTTTTAAATTTATTTTAATATAAATATAAATTATAAACAAGTAAAACTAAAGGAAAGAAATAAAAATTAGGCTATATTCAGAAATATTTTGTTGTAGTTATATCTATATCATTTTATATTTCATGTAAGTTTATTTTCATTAAAATAAAAATTAGAACCAAAATAGAGGATTAAACAAATAAAATTACAAATAAAGAAATGAAAATGATATTCCGAAACGAATATAAAGCTCGAAAACAGTTTTTCGCCTATTACGGTATCAATAGCGTTAGAATACTACTCATTGACGATAGTATTCTAGGGTTAATCAAAATCTAAAACCAGTTTCATGAACACAAGCCATTTATAAACACACGACTATAGAAACAGAAACTCAACAAAATTAACGACGGCCTACTGATATGCCCAAAAATCTTACACACGCGACATGACAACAGATGTTAAAGCGAATATAAATAAACTTAACAAAAGAAAATAATATTTATAGTACAAACATAAAGATTGTATTCTCTAAAAATATTAACGTAGAGACAACAATTACCATATAGGTATCACTTCCGATCTCTCCTCCCTTCTCACTTCACCATCTGTTCCTTTATTACCACAAAACATGCATTGTAATGGCTGGTTCACAATAAACCGATAACGGAAACGATAACGAGAACGAAAACGGAAATATTGTTAAAATAAATGTATTTAAATGTGAGCGTTCACAATTAACTATCGTGAATGCTGAACTTTAAATACATTATTTATTTTAATATCATTTTTGTTGTCGTTCTGGTTGTTTCCGTTCCCGGTTTGTTGTGAACCAGCCTTTAGGGAACTAATGCTCACTTGTTATGCCTGTCCCCTCTATTTTAATCTACCGCACACCGCCTGGATCCTGTTACAACAACTGAAATCAATTAACAGTTCAAGCCGATTGTCAGCTTCTCGTGTTTTATTCAGTTTGTGTGTAACGTGCTTCGTGGCTTGTATGCGACTAATGTGTATAATCGCCGCGCTCTCATGGTTAACATGTCAGCATCATACAATAATGTGCGGTGTGCGTTTAAAACATAATTTTGCCGACCGATTGTTGCTATACAGGTTTCACTCTAAGCGTCGCGTTGTCACGTCTACTTCCTCGATAAGAATAAGCACTAGTTTGTTATACGTATTAGGGAGTGAAACCATTCCGGAAGTTAACAAATGTAAATACCTAGGAATAACATTTTGCAGCGATCTCGGCTGGGGGGAACACGTTACTGACACAGCGAGAAAGGCATGGAGGGCGTTACACTTTGTGATGAGGGTACTAAGGAAAGGCTCTGATAAATCCAGAGAGATTGTATATAAATCACTAGTTCGTCCAGTAATGGAATATGGTGCTGCATGTTGGGATCCTTACAGATTAGAACATATTAAGACACTGGAAAAGATTCAAAAACGGGCTCTCAAGTCTTGTCGTAATAATTCACCATTAAAATGGGACACACTCACGGACCGGAGAACGCGAATTCGATTATGCGCAATGTTCAAAACATACAGAGGTGAGCCTGCCTAGAGCGAAATAAAAAATAGGTTGCAGCCGCCAAATTACTCTTCAAGGAACGATCACTCATATAAATTGAGGGAAAGAAGACAGAGGACGGACACTGGAAAGTTTTCTTTTCTCAATCGTACTATCAAGGAATGGAATGCTTTACCTGCGGACTTACTAAAGGCTTTACCAACAACCAAAAATGTATTTAAAAATAGGCTTGAGGACTTTACTAATAGACAGTAGTATATTACACATAGTAGTTAAAGGGTGTAATTGATATCTTGTTATTTGAAGTGTTCTATCAGCGAGGAAGTGTGTTGTGTCAGTGAAGTGTGTAGTGTCAGTGAAGTCTATTGTGTAAGTGAAGTGTGTTGGTGTCAGTGAAGTGGCTGTGCAAAGTATTTGAACAGCGAAATGGTTAGAAGTGTTAGTGAAATCAGGTAGAATCAGTGCAGTGAGTGAGTTGACAGCGAAATAAGTGTAGTGCCGAAAGGTACTTGTGCAGGTATGAATCTGTCAGACTTGTGGGTCTTAGTTCGAGCTTAGGGTTAAGATGCAAATTAGATTTACTTTAAATGTTATTTTATGTGACCATGCTTCATTTTAATTTAGGATGCTCCTTGTTATTATTATTTTATTATTATTATTATTATTATTATTATTATTATTATTATTAATTATTGTTTTTTATCAGTTGTGTTTATTATTAATTGTCATTACTGAGTGTAATTAGTTAGCACTGCCACTGGGTATATACCCATTTGCAGTGTGAATAAATACATACATACATATTGTTAAATGGCTATTATTATTATTATCATTATTATTATTATTATTATTATTATTATTATTATTATTATTATTATTATTTCATATACGAGTACGTTGACATTCTTAACTCTTAACAATAACTCTTAATAATAATTTTCAATCACATACCTTAATGTTCGTCCTCAGCACAAGACATTGCAACCTCGGTTTTAGTCCACGTGGATTAGACAAGTAGATGTCATTTAATAATGGAAGCAGCTTATTGGTTGCAATATTGAAATTGAGGCGAGTGATTGGAGCGGCGACATAAGGAATTGAAAACAATAATGCAATTAAATTTCAAAGACATGCCGAATGTTATGTACGAGGCCGCTCAAAGACCTGCCGAATGTTAACCATGAGAGCGCGGCGATAAATACAGTCAAGGGGAACTTTAAAAACGATATGCCTAAAGATAAATGCTCACGTAGTTTCCTTCTGGAAAGCTGGATTGAGGGTGAGATGAATTTAGTATCATAGAGTAAAGTTATATTTGTTAAATTTGTTCATAATAAACTTTCGTTATATATTTTTTTAAATTTTCTGACTACCTCGAGGAATTCAATCATTTACGAAGACACGTTGTTACAGATTAGGTCTACTGCATTTTAAAACTTATTGTTCGTTATGCTTTAAATAACAGCATAACTGCACAAACAATTCCTAATGTACCTGCATTTATAAACTATACCTCATAAAAATGTGTTAAAAAAATTCAGCCTTTGCTGAATACGAAGCCAAAAGAAAATGAGGAGAAACTAATGAACAGGAACTTCAGGTAATTTTAGGAGTGAGCCACCGGCGTGGCTCAGTCGGTTAAGGCCCTTGTCTCCGGTCTGACGTTGCGCTAAGGCGCGAGTTCAATCCCCGCTTGGGTTGATTACCTTTTAGGGCTTTTTCCGAGGTTTTCCCCAACAGTAAGATGAATGCCAGGTAATCTATGGTGAATCCTCGGCCTCATCTCTCCAAATACCATCTCGCTATCACCAAACTCATCGACGCTAAATAACCTAGTAGTTGATACAGCGTCGTTAAATATCCAATTAAAAAATATTGGGAGTAAATATCGTTGAATTTATAAGAGATTATTTTTTGTGGAGATGAAATTGAAAATCTATATATTTTATTGCGATATATTTGGAGGAAGAAAGATTGAAGGGTTCAGAACCATACTGGGCCAAGCGCCATTTACTAAAACCGTAGTAAACAAGGGTTAAAGGAAGTTATTACCATAATTCAATGGAAACATATAGCAAGTAATAAAGGGACATCATTTTATTTTTACTAACATTTTTAATATTAACCTGTCTATACCTTTAGAGAACCGGAAACACCGCTTGCTCCCCCCTCCAAGACTGGAGTTCGATGATACTGGCGTAAAACACAAATCACTCTACTAGGTATAGGATGGAAGAAAAGTAGTTCATCCATTTACGTAAACTAGGAAATATCGCGATTTTGAGTTTGATAATTTTCATTAGATTTTTCTTTAATCAAGTACAGTACTGTATTAAGAATAAGTGTTTTTACTCACGAAGTGAGTTATCCATGCGAACGTATTCATTATGCAGTGTATATTATACTGTCTACAGCACATTAGCGTACAATATAGAGAAAGAAGTTAAATTGAAAAATAATCATAATATGAATATTTAAACACAATTTTGAAAATGGTGGCCGTTCATTTCGATACAGGCTTCAGTTCTTTTGTGCATATTATCGCACTATAGACTATTGCATCTAATTCGAATTGCCAGTTTCGTCCTTCGTACTAGTAACTCATGTTGAAATAATTCTGTACCTACTCTACGTACTGTAAATTCAATCTTCACTTCTGCCCGACCCGAAAATATAAAATTACTCAGACATGCTATCTACTGTCCGTCCAAGTGGTTATGCCGCAGGATTGTAGAAAGGGAGGAAATCACGTGACAGTTAATTACTTAACGAGGCCCTTTTATTTAATTTAAATTAAACAGCTGTATAATATTACGTAAACTTCCAATTCCTAAGAGAAATTAATGTTTTCAGAAAAGAGCTAAGGCAGCCCAGCTATTACAGAGGGGCGAGCAGAAGCAGGTGGGGGAAATCGGGATGCGACGTAGGCAAACGAAAGATGGAATTATATTTATTATTTGGAATTATTGAAGGGTAATTTTGAAATGGAAATTCCTGTGCGAAAATATGATTCAATATTGAAAGCTCTTTCGTCACTGGAAAACGCGAACATATTTCTGGAACGTACTATACTCAGTAACTCAGTACTGCTTACTATCTGCGGTCTCGGTTCTGTGTGGAGTTGGAACTTCCTTAGTAGAAGGGGTGGGAGTGAAGTACATTCAAAAACTCAGGTACAATAAAAATTGAAGTAAAAGTAAAATGATGTCCCTGTATAAAGTATACACATTAAAACTAAATGATATGCCTATCTTCATTAAACTGTCGTATTCACTTACTTTAACCCTTGGTTTCTCCGTTTTTAATAAATGGCGCTTGGCCCGCTATGGATATGAACCCTTCAATTGTTGGAAAATAAGGTAAATTTCGCTTGAAATGAAAGGTGCGACTTAATGGAGGTGAATATGTGATAGTTTATAGTGAAAAAGGAATATAAATCATACGATACGAAGTTGTGTGAAATAAAAATAATTTGTGTTAGGTAATGGAATAAGCACTAAAATAGTAAAACAGAACAAATAATAACAAAATAAGCACAGAGTTTCTGTAATGTGACTTTGATTTTTATATCCACCGTTACAGTAGCTTAACTCATGACAGGCCAGTACTGACGTCAGTAAAAACCATTAGTCTTTTCCAGCACTTGAAAATCCCCGAACTCAATCGCTGCCATCCGAATCTTCTCGCAGACCACCAGGATAGAGGATCTGAGATCTTCTAAGCTAAGCTAACCGAACATAACGTAGAGTATATCTTCGAATGGATCTTTACAATAACGTTACCAAAGAAGGCATATTCTTATACAATTTTGAGTATATTCAATTCATACCAAAATCATAAACTATAGGTCTACCACTTTGTAAATGCAGTTCCAATGCGCATGCGCGAGTCTCCCCTCCCGCAACTCGTGATCATGATGAACACGTGGGCGGAAGTCAGTGCTGATTTCGTAGTGAGTACGTACAGTCGCGAGCAAGTGAAGTGTAAAATAAATACATAAAAGTAATAGTGCTTTGCATTTAAGTTTTAGTACTTTTAGGTTAGGATGCCTTCGACATCTAAATCTGGCAGGCCGCTAAGAGGCCAGGCCCGCGAAATAGTATACAATGTGCATCAGTTCTTTAAAAGGCAGAAAGAAGAACACAAGATGGACATTAATGTTGAACGTGTAACAAGTGAAGCCACTGGAGTTTCGGAAAGAGTGATCACCAGAATTGTGAAGGAAGGAATAGAGAGTTTAGCAAAGGGATCTCTATCTTTCTCTACACCCAATGGAAAAAAGGGGAAAAGAAAGAAAAGAGTAGAAGTGGACAATTTTACAGTTTGTGCCATAAGGCAAAAAATTCGTGGATTTTATGCCGTGGAAAGAGAATGTCCAACAGTTGGAAAACTGTTAACGGCTTTGAAGGAAGATCAGGTTATTGACTGTGGACGAGAATTTCTACGTCAGACATTAAAGAAAATTGGTTTCAAATGGAAAAGGTGCCAAAATAATAGAAAAATATTGGTAGAAAGACCAGATATTGCAGTGTGGAGAACACGTTATTTGAAAGAAATAAGAAAACACAGGAGGGAAGGCAAATATATTGTTTATGTAGACGAAACCTACATTCAAGAATCACACTCTGTAAAATCATGCTGGCAGGCAGAGGAGGAATTAGGCATTCTAACGAAAATAGGAAAAGGGGAAAGACTAATAGTGCTACATGGAGGAGGGGAAGATGGATTCGTGGAAGGTGCATTGTTGGTGTTCAAAAGTGGACAAAAACATGGCGATTATCATACCTCCATGAACGCGGAAAATTATTGTAGATGGATGGAAAATGAACTCCTCCCTAAATTAGAATCTCATAGCGTTATTGTGATGGATAACGCTAAATATCACAATGTGGAGATAGATAAGAGGCCTACCACAGCAACTCCTCGACACAAAATAGTGGAGTGGCTGAGGAAACATGAAATTGACTTCATTGAGTCAGACACGAGGTCCCAGCTTCTTCAGATAGTGAAAGGAGTTCATCACAAACGAAGATACGTAGTTGATGAACTCATCATGAAATATGGTCACATACCCCTTCGGCTTCCCCCATATCATCCCGACTTAAATTCGATCGAGCTGGTTTGGGGTGACATAAAAGGTCAAGTAGCTAGCCAGAGTATTGGCACATCCTTAGGCGAGAAAAAAAGTTTAGTCGTAAAACTTATGAATGAATATCCGTCCGAAAAATGGAGGAAATGTTGTGAGCATGTGAGGAAAATAGAAGACAAATATCTTGACCAGAAGTGTACGGTTGATGCAGCAGTAGACAGCGTAATCATATCGTTATCCAATGGGAGTGACGATAGTAGCGGGTCTAGTGCTGCCGACCTGAGTTCAGAAACAGACTCTGATTGGTGATCGACGGAGGGGAATGCACGGAGGGGTTCGCACAGCGAGTGTGGGAGAAGGAAATAAGGTAAGGATTCCGCCATAACTGTTTTTTGTAAATGGTCTACCTATAACCTGATCTAACTTGTCACTGATTCGTATATGTAAGGCATACCGAAAGCCTAACCTAATCTGTCACAGTTTCGTATATTCAAGGCATACGAAAAGTATGTAACCTAACACAGGAAACAAAATATAACGTAAAAAATTCCGGCATTCACTAGCGTGAAACTTTTTTATATCAAGCTAGTTTATATTGGTAAGCCTGGAAAAACAGTTGAAGGTGTATAAGCGGAATACGATGGGAATTATCTATTTTCTAATTTATCCAAAAATGACTTAAGTCTGTGCATATTTCCTATTAAAAATACAAGTTATCGTAACTTTTAGAATATATTTTCATGCTTTTAATTCATGTGTGAATCCGCAGCCTATTCATGAATTGCTTTTAAACAATGAATGTTGTTTGAAAACAGCGTGTACTCCTATTATTTCTGTTGCTATAAGTAAACCTTTTAATCGATGAAGCAAACGCTCTTTGTCATTGAGGTTAACGCGAAGGTAATATGAAAAAGAACCATAAGAAAGAGAGAAAGGTCTTAGCAATTTCTCCACTTTCTCTATCTCTCTCCTTCTGAACTATCCAGAGAAGACGGTAAACTCTGTCGATCACATTGGCATTCTACGTGTTACCGGTATGAAATATCCTTTAACGCCCCCTCTTAACCGTGTCTCTGTATTCAGAGCAGCTGATGTGTATACAGCGGAAGATAGGTAGATCGGTAGGAAACTGGGTCATGAAGAATATCATTTGATATTCATGAAACCTTTTTATAACCGTCTGTGGACGATAAAACGTTCAATTATATAAAAAATTAAATTAGAGCGCGATTGCAAGAAAGACACTGTTGATAAAAGAGCTGTGTTTTACCGATACATTTACCCCCCTTGGAAAAATGGAGACTGGAGCATTTTGTTTATAAAATAGTCTGGATTATTGATGACGCACAAGGAAATCTCAATACAGACTGGTTTTCAAAAATATAAAAGCTTCCCCTGAAGCGATAACTTGTGTGTGTTGCGAGAGTTCATAATAATTTCTATAAATAACAGGTGCTGTTTTTGAAGCCATAAATTATTTAAAATAAAAGCTGAAATAATTTACAGAGTGATCTATTTGGGTATGGATAAATAAAGACACCGCAAAACATCCTACTATTGAATATTATTTGCTGAAACTTTGTGCACACAACACCGGCTCAACATGACTCCCATTGCGCACCCTGCACAACTCATAATGCTGATGCAATTCAGCCCATGTCCGTTGTAATATAAGAGGAGTGATTTGTTCAAAAGCTTGAATAATTTTTACTCTCAGATCAATGTTCCTGGATTTCTGTGAATAAACAATGTCTTTAACAAAACCCCACACGAAGAAGTCAGGAGAGGTAAGATCTGAGGAGTTTTGGGGGTAAGCCAAGAGATAGCTGCTTCTCGTACTGGGTTTCACTTGCAACCTCCTGCATGTTTCTTTTTTCTTAACACAGAAACATTTTCTACAAATGTTCGATACCACAACATTATGGAATCGTATTTAGGTACATTACGCACACCATACTCATGTCGAAATTCCTTTTGAACTCTTTTAACACTCTCAAATTTAGCACACCAAAGAACATTGTGCCCGCTGTTGATTTGTAGTAGCCATTTTAATCATCCACGATTTTCATTTGTCCTTTCAGATTATGTATGCATTGTTCATATCATATATGGAAACTCTAATCTTTTAATCATAATGTAACAAGCAAGAAGTTTTTTCTGCTATCATAATAGCTTTATAATAATAACATAATATTATAAATACCCCAACGGATCAAACTGTAGTTCTGTCTATCAGATCATATGAACATGATTAGTTTGCTTCAGAGAATCGCTCAAACGAGCCTCATCGTTGTACCGCCATAATTTTACAAAACTAGTTGTGTGGTTATAAGGTCTAATTTTTAGTTTCATTTTATTGTTCTGGTTGGTGGATTTGTAAAGTATGTCCCACACAGCCCGTTCGCCAGATTGGATACCAATTTTTTTTTTTTTTTTCGTATAACGACATGTCTAGTACTTCTTTAATAACTCTCAGTCACTGTAACGGCGCTATATACTGTTCTCCGAAGTGAAGATCGGCCTTTTGAGCAGCTTTCATGAGTAGTCCGGCTAGGCTAGAGCACTTAAATTATGTACGAGTTACTAAATCTTCGGTGTGCAATGAATTCTGAGTACATTCACTTACAATATCAAACCTTCAAGTCAGCCGATGTTCTAGAATCGTAGTTGCAACATACGTGGGTGGACCCAAAAGTAACCGGAACCGAACTGTTGCGCGCGCATGCTTTGTAGTTACGAGCTGTGCTGTTAGGTGATGTTAGTTTGGGGTCTCCCGCGATCGTTAGTGAACTGGCGACAGTCTTAATTAAGTGGTTTGTTTGTGGTGCTGTGTTGTTCGCGTTCCTGTTTCAACCGTTTGGCGATTAGTGAGATGGCCGACCACAAGGAACAAAGATTGTGTGTGAAATTTTGTTTTCTGTTAGGGAAAACTGCAACCGAGACCGTTGGGATGTTTCGGAAAGCCTTTAATGATAATTCTGTGGGGAAATCACAGGTCTACGAGTGATTTTCCCGTTTCAAATCTGGCAACACGTCAACTGAAGACATGCCACGCCCCGGGCGTCCTTCTACAGGAAGAAATGACGAAAACATTGCCAAAATCAAACGTGCAATTGATGAAGATCGTCGAAAGACCATTGACGAAGTTTCTGAGCAAACGAACCTGTCATGGAGTACGGTCCAGCGAATTTTAACCGAAGGTTTGCACATGAGACAGGTGTCTGCAAAATATGTTCCTCTCTTGCTCACAGATGACCAAACAGAAAACTGCGTGAGAGTTTGCCGCGACTTGAAGAGTGAAGTGCAGAACGATTCAAATTCTCTTAAAAGAATTGTGACTGGGGATGAGTCTTGGTGCTATGGGTACGATCCAGAATCAGAGCAAGCTTCGAGCAAATGGAAAACTCCAAATTCACCACGACCCAAGAAAGCACGTCAAGTGCAATCCAATGTGAAAACAATGTTGATTTGTTTTTCTTTTTTTTTTTTTTTTTTTTTTTTTTTTGTGAACGACATTGTCTACAAAGAATTCGTTCCGCCAGGACAAACAGTGAACCAGCATTTCTATTGGATATGTTACGAAGATTACGAGAGAGTGTGCGAAGAAAACTGCCCGAAATGTGGAGAAATGGGAACTGGTTGCTTCACCACGACATTGTTCCAGCCCACACAGCTCAAATTTGAAAGTAGACGGTCCGACAGTTGCTTGTGGCTCATCCACCCTACTCACCCGATCTGGCTCCGTCGGACCTTTTTTTTTTGTTTCTGTGAGGGCGGTGGTACGATCATCCACTCCTCCTCTTTATCTTTCTTATATTGGCTGCTTTCGCCAGGTGGACGGCACATTGAAAGGATTGGGTGTGCGCAGTGGAAGACTTTTAGAAATGAATAGCGTGAATTTGTAAAACAAATATAATTAACAATAATAAGTAACAATGTACATAAATGAAAAATGATATAACAATAAACATGAAATAGATGAGTGAAAATAGGACAAACTAATCTGAACTGATATCCCCAGGATATGTAAATCATGTAAGTATCACAAGGCTGAGGCCAACACACTTATAAGTGATTAAACCATCTAATATGGCCGTCTCTCGACCATCAGTCACTAACCTATTAACCATATGTTCATGAACCACTCTCTAAATATATATATATATATATATATATATATATATATATATATATATAAACTATCTGAGTATGAATCTGAACACAACAGCCAGCCAGCACATTAACTTAATACATGATCCATTCGATCATAGATACCACTCAGTCTGACTAACCAAACTAAAAATACATGTACACTCAATAAGAAACAAACTCTACTCAGCATAAGGCATTACATGACAGATCACTATACATTACCCATTGCACATATTGGTCACATAAACTGTGCAAATAGCACTAACACAAATCTCTGCACTTTACCAAATGAATACCCAACGGAGAGAGAAATGGATGGAGACAGATGCACGTAATAAGTAACGGACGATAATTCCAATTTCAAGGATCATTTAAATAGCAACTAAACTCGACGCACATGATAAGAAAATAGCGGCGAAGGAAAGCAACAGTCAAAATGGAGCAGAGAAAACACTAAAACCATATGTGAGACCGTAATCGCTGCCTTATCACTCTAACCGTCTCGGAACATGAACTCACATTACGAATCATATCTCCTTACATAATTCCCAATACAATTTACCTCAAACACATATATCTCACAAATATGTTACTCGATGCAAATAATAAAACTTGCCCCCAAGACATATCACTAGCAAGCGATATTTCAAACTACGATCCACTAAAAATCCCAAACACACACGACGCAATTTAACTACTCCACTGATCTATCTCCAGCACGTACAAAGCCCGAGTCACGTTGTCTATATCTGCCGCGTACCAAAATGCTAAATCTTTTTAAATGTTTCTGTCTCGTACGAGAGCTTGAATCTGAGCCAACTGTTTCCGTGTATCTCCCGCGTACGAGGGCCTAAGTCTTGTTAAGTGTATCTGCCGCGTACCGGAACCCAAGTGACGTTCCGTGTATCTCCGTTAAAACAGGTAAGCTCTCTCCCCCTCTATCCTCGTGAGACGTAATGAACCAGCGAATAGGGTTATTCGGAAAGAACAAATGAAGGGATTGATAGCGCTATCTATACTGTGACGTCTGAGAGCGCTCTGACGGATGAAGTGACGTACTAGGTAAACGGCCGTGGTAGTAGGCACGGCTCATTTCCACGGATGAAGAAATGTCTGAAAGGAAAGCGATTCAGTGATGTGGATGATGTCAAAGAAAACACGCTAATGGCTTTGAACAGTACCCTGCCTCAAGAGTTTCAGCACTGTTTTCAGCAGTGAAAATAGCGTTGGGACAAGTGCATTAATACACACGGACAATACTCTGAAGGGAACTAAAGTACTGTGCATGTAGTTCAATAAAAATGCAAAAAAAAAAAAAAAAAAAAAACATTCCGGTTATTTTTGGGTCCCCCCTTGTAGACACGTAATGATTCTAGGGAATTTCAATTAATGTGCAGGCGGCATAAATTTTACTACCATATAGCATAAAAGACAGACGTCATTGGATGAAAGGGGTTAGTAGCCTACTTATTTCAAAATGCTTGTATAGTTCCCAGAGTCATCATTGCAATTTTTCGGCATTGTTATGATTTACTTTTCGTACAACATCTTCTGCTGGGTCTCAACAAGCGCACTTCGGATCAATCTGCTAGCAAGATAATCGCTAGGCCAGTGATGACGAAGAGATAATGTTAAAAATTGTGATTTTGTTGTTGATATTTGTGGTTATGATACTTATAGTATTGATGTTAAATAAAATAAGAGATAAATTGATTGAATTATACCAAACAAGAAGCAATTAACCAGTCAAAATTTAATTAAACGTAGTCTTTGGTAAAGTAAAAATCCATTTATACGTACCGAAGTTTTAATTCATGTTGTATAAAGAAAGAGTTGTATTGCGGAGTAAAACTCTTATAAGTACAGCAAGAAGCAATACTAGTGTACTTAAAAACACTGAATAACGCTTTTCCAGTTTCTATAGATGTATAGAACACATAATATTTCAATGGTAATGTGAGGGGAAGAAAAGTATTGCATTCGTTGCCGCCGTTACAAATTTATAAATCCACTTGACTTATTGACGTCTGAGCACAGGAGGAAGAAATTATAGACAGAAGAAACAGAGAACCTAAAGGATTTCAGAAGATAGTATGAAAGATAAAATAAAGTAAGAAAAGGATTTAGATGTAAGTGGGAGTAGAGATAGTGAACCTGTCTTGGAGAGTTGTGGAGTAAGAAATAATGCTCTGCAATACAATCAAGATAACTAAAATAAATAATAATAGAGGGTTAATTTAAGAACTCAAAATAAAGGGACATAAATATTATGGAAGAGGAGTTGTTCTTCCATTTATACAGGGTGTAAAAAAAGAATATCCAATATTTTAGGAGGTGCTAGTATGCATCAAAATAAGAAAAAAATATCTAATAAACATTGGTCCTACAACACATACATTCTGAGATCTTAACACTTGTTCATAGGAGATGCTCAATGTGACGTCCATTCACGGCAATGCATTCCTCTGCCCTTCGGCGTAAGGAATCACGCACTCTTTGAAATTTATCTGCAGACCAAGGTGTGGGGTCTCGCAGATCAATACAGCGGTCCTGAAATGTCAGCGTCAGGTGTTCACGCTCATTGCGGAAAAAATGTGGTGGTGTGCCATCATGCATGAACCACATCTGTAGTCTTTGCTGACATAGCACATACTCCAGCAAGGTAGGCAATACGTTAATAGGAAAGTCCTGATAACGAGCCCCAGTTAATATCTGGTAGCACGTATTGCCCTTAATCTATCGCCAAGAACGTCTGCCCAAACGTTGATTGAGATTCGTTGCTGATGTCTTGTTCCTTCAAGTGCATGGGAATTTTCATCAGCCCACACATGCTGATAACGAAAACTCACAACACCATCTCTGCTGAAGCCTGTTCATATCCGCAACCAAAGTTTTTTTTTTTTCAGTATTTCTTGCGACCTACCAGTATTCCATGACAGGGGTGCCAACTACGGTATGATTATCTGGTAGCATGCAGTATTGTAGGACAGAAATTGCATTGCCATAAATGGACGTCACATTGAGCACCTCCTATGAACAAATGTTCAGATCTCAGAAAGTATTTTGCTGTAGGATCCATGTTTATTACACATTTTTTCTTGTTTTGATGCACACTATCACCTCCTAAAATACTGGATACTTTTTTAACACCCTGTATAGTCTGCAACTTTGTAATTGCATTGTCAACACAAGGGATTCAAATTTCAGCCAATTTAACATCCACTAATTAATTTCTCTATATGTGGAAATATTTAATATGAAAAAACCGCAAGCCTCTCAAAATACTAATTCAAAACACAGTTAATGGATCAGTAGATGGAACGGTTCTCCTAAATGTAAAGATTTGTACATATCTTGCGCAACAAATTTCGTTCAAGAACAGAATGGAGAAGGAAATAAAAAGACAATAGCAAGGCCAAAATACCAGCTACCAATAAGACAGAATTTCATTCAGATAACGCCGAATGGCACTGTTATAATTGTATGCTGTCCGGTCATGTAACAAGTAGTCTTTGTAGTCTTAATGTGATTGCAGAATTACCCACTGCTGAATCTTGTAAAAAGAGGATACGATGCCCATCAAGAAGATGAATGAACCATGGAATTTCCTTCGTGGTATGGCGCAAAAGACATTGATCTTCGGTGAATCTTAGACATGCTTAATGGTAAATTATCATTAGGGTCCTTTGTGCCTCATATTCGCAGGATATAACGATTGACCCTACCGTTTATATTAAATCTTGTTTTTCAATCAACGGTCTGCAAAATCTTCATATTCAATATTCGCTGGAACTGATGGCGTATATTGTACGGTCTTGCATTTAATGTCAAGGCTTTTACCAGTAAAATTTGCATGGAATTTTTTAAGTAGCCGCTGTTGACAGTCTCTGTGCGTTAAATGATTTTTGAGGGCTTGTTGTGAAACATTTTCTGATTCTGTTGACATCCTCATCTGATATACAGTTGGCCTACGTGACCGCCCTGTGCCCTTCCTTGATCACACAGAACCAGTCTGTATGAAATTATGGTACAACTGCGTGGTGCTCTTCTAAGATCCTGGTTGGATTTTTATTAAAACGTGTGCACAAAGTCCATCCTGTCGTTGTGATAAAATTTATCTTCGTTAACTCCAACATGCAATATGTACTGTTCAAGTCATTTCCCAAACTGTCACTCTAGTGCTCCTGGCGAAACTGAAGAAACGCAGGAAGCGGGCGCCAATTGCGAATGAAACTTTGAAAGTTTTGTATCTATCGATGCCTTACACAGTCTTCACTCAGAAACAAGTATGTCATACTGTGGCGTGACTGTGTCCTTTCCCCTCCGCGGATCGTATGTTGAGGATAGCAGGGATCAAAAACAAAAAAATTGGTGAGTTGTCTTGTGGTAACAAATAACAAAACACCATGAACAATAATTCTTACTAAAAGCTACTTTAATAATTAATTAATTAATTAAGTAAACAACTGTGGTACCACAAACCTTCCCCCCGCCCGCACTCAGGAGACGGATAACAAGAAAACCATCAAACTTTACTAAAAGACCCTACCGATCTCGTGAGAGGGGAAAGAGAATAACTTAATACTAGGAAAGCCCGAAAAATACACTAAAATCACACTTACAGAAAGATCGGTCTAGGAGACCGAGAATATTTTATTATTGTTCTCAAGCGTAATTTATACACTTTTAATTCGAGATCCATGTATTGTGGGTCACTATCACCACGGCATGGCGCGTCCTCAGGTTGCGGATCGAGGAGACGGCCTCCAGATATGGAGGATAGCTGTGAATATATTGAATAAGCAGTCGCGGACAGCCGTTGAGGGGTGGTCCTCCAGCTTGTGGGTTGGACGAAGGGCTAACAACCCATCACCGTAAAGAAAAAGCTTGTTACGAAACCTTCAAATAAGCCTCGGAATGGGACTGATTCTCTGGCACGACCATAGCAAAGGAATTTATAAAACAGTTGTAATACTGGTTGTTCTGTGTGGTTGTGAAACTTGGATTCTCACTTTGAGAGGGGAACATAGGTTAAGGATGTTTGAGAATAAGATGCTTAGGAAAATATTTGGGGCTAAGAGGGATGAAGTTACAGGAGAATGCAGAAACTTACATAATGCAGAACTGCACGCATTGTATTCTTCACCTGATATAATTAGGAACATTAAATCCAGACGTTTGAGATGGGCAGGGCATGTAGCACGTATGGGCGAATCCTGAAATGCATATAGAGTGTTAGTTGGGAGGCCGGAGGGAAAAAGATCTTTGGGGAGACCGAGACGTAGATGAGAGGATAATATTCAAATGGATTTGAGGGAGGTGGGATATGAAGATAGAGACTGGATTAATCTTGTTCAAGATAGGGACCAATGGCGGGCTTATGTGAGGGCGACAATGAACCTCCGGGTATCAATTAACCAGAAACAGGTTACTGTTATCTACAGAAGCAGCTGCATTGCCGAAGTCTTTAGTGATTGTGATAATATCAGGTACACCTCGAATAATATTGTGTGAAGGCGTTTTTCTGCTTTTTATTTGGGGTTTGCTGAACCATACAAACTTGTCTTTTCCAAGATACACGTCATTTGTTGAAGTATTGGGTGAACGAAGTGGGGCTGTTTCATCTCTATTCCCATCTGGTAACTTCATTATGAATTTCTGTGTCTCTTTCTAACAATTCTTCATCTGACTCTGAATTTGATGTTTCGGTGTGATTAGTACTGGGGGTGATAAAATCAGAGTTTGGGCAAAATCATCGAAATGGGGACATTCAGCTACTTCATTTTCATTAACTTCATCTTCATCTTCTATCCATTTCTGCATTATTTTCAGAAAATTATGATCAGTGGGTATAACTGGCAAGGTGAGATATGTTTGCAATAACAGTGGGACATAATAAAAATTAATTACCGAAAAGAAAATAAACACAAAATATTCTTACAACAATATTGAAGTTGACAAAATTCTACTTAATACGATTTACCGATCTGTGAGACCGGCAAAAATTTAGCAGAAAATAATTACATACTTTAATGAGAAACAGTGACAACAATACACTGAACAGATTTAGATTACAACCACACTACAGCACCTCTAAAGAAGGACTAGAGAAAACATATCTCGAAGGATAACATTCCAGATCACATAATATATAACAGATTGATCCGCCTTATAGACTTTGACGGTAACAACTTTTGTCAGCTTTACTATGCTGCCACCTAGTTGTTACATAAGGATTTAAGTCATAACTCCCATTTGAATTGCATTAGCGACTGTACTGCCAACTCGTGTTCGTTTACCGCGGACGGGTGGCGATCCTGGCGGTTGTTCTCTTCAAAGTGCTACAGATTTTAACATAGGGATCAGCAATCTATTATATATGTGATCAGGGATAACACATAAAATTAAGCAGTGTTCCAAATATTTAAGAAACAAAATACCGTACTGGCTTGACAGACCGGTATTTCGGGTGAACTAGAATATGGTGGTCATGCAAAATATTACTATGATATGACGAGCAGCCCGGTAAGCAACGCCCCTAATAACAGCGCAAGCAGTGTAGAAATACGGAGTATATATTGTCTTCTCAGTCAGAGTTAATTTCTTATCTATGCAATAACCTGATGTGGTCTCACAAGACCGAACGCTCAGTCTAACTTGTAGTAACTTTCCTCACAAATCCGCTGCACCAGCATAGTCGGAAATACACACGCTTAGGCCTAATCCAGCGTTACTCAAACGTCAGCGTAGACAGCCATGACAAGCGCTTAGAAGGGACTCCTTCTCGTCGGCAGCTTAAACCAGACTGCTTGACCTTTAAAAAAAACAGAAACATGCCAGAAAAATAAATACGCTACAAATTCAAAGTAACCAATAGAAAAGCTTCTTTCCAGTTAGCTTCGAAACCAGGCGGTCCCGATCGGAAATAAAAGAAGGGAGCAGACCCGACTGACCTGTGACAGGAAAGGGAAGAAAACGTAGATAAATAAAATCAGAAGATAGCGCGGGACTTTCACTAGGCTTCGGACAATGAAGAATACCACTTCGAAACTAGTCAGCCAGGTAATTTTCTAATGTTAACACAGTAAAGATGATATAAAGTTAATCAGTGAAATAAAATAAAAACAGAATAAAAGCAAAAAAGGAAGGAATAGAGATAGAAAAAAAATTAAGGAAACAAGAAAAAGGAGAGAAAAACAATGTGTCGTGGTAACCAAACGCCACAATGCCAAATACTTTTGTTAATCTGTTTCTTTCTTTTCGACTTACACAGTAAGTCTGGGAGCAGAATTTTATTTCATAAAATGGACAAAAAAAAAACTACGAATCGGAAGAGTTTGATCAAGACAAGTTGAAGTGGGATTTTTAAGCTCGTTGTAAAATCCATAACTGCTCCAGGCAAGACGACGTCCTATAACGCTGAGTACGAGATCTTTCTTTGTGGTAAAAACATATACAGACGTGATGCTGGTTTCACCGTCTTGTAACGTGTGTTCAATTACGGAAGAAGAAAATAGAATCAATCTTTGTATTTGTTAGCAGTTCTTGCCTCAGGAAATAACAGGAAGTGAATAATAGAAAATGTGCAACTCAAAGGAGAATGTAAAGAATGGTAATTTTAAACATCGTTATATATACAAAGCAAAGGAGTTAAATTAGAATTGCTGATTTGCACCTCTTTCCATGGTGCGTAAAGATATACGTAGTTAAGTAATAGTATAGATGTGGTCGAACTTGATCAAACTCAACAGTTGTCATGAACTCGAACATTTTAATCCGTTAATTTGCATAGATATTGTATGAACTGCGAGGTTATTATTTTATACTGTATCGAGCGAAAGAGTAAAGTGATGTAAAGTATAGAAATCCAATTACAAACCAGATTAAACCAATATAACAATATAAATAAATACTTTAAATATGTTCACATGGCAACAAACAAAAGAAAAACGCTCTTCTTTATGTTCTTCACATTTATCCTGCCACATCATGGTAGATGAGTGACACAATTTTTCGAATAGTTAAAATCAAACTCCGCGATTTCCACCAAAAAAGGTCTTATATCTTCCCAATGGACGAATGTCATAAAAATTAATTGTAATGTTATCTCTGTCCACAGTGTCCCAGGTAGGAGCCAAAATCCCCTTTGCCGTCACTGCAACGAGAATGCAACTCTCCCTCATGTTCTGGGTTTCTTTCCCAGGGGAGCTGTTAAGAAATAACGGTCACCACATGGTAAGGAATAATATTGTCAATGCCTTAGAAAATTTGAAAACTTTTAATTCTATGAAAAAGTTAAATGTATCTCAACCGAAGTTTCCAACAAACGTGCTGACATCATTGCAATCAACTGGAAGATGAACATTAACTTTGTTAATGACCCAACATTACGTTTTGAAAGAAGTGATGCTCAGAACAAAGACCTAGATCGTGTAAATAAGAGGCATTATGAACCTTGCTCCAAATATCTGGAAGAAAAATACAACATACCTGAAAATCGCTGGGAGGTGATTGCATTATTGTTCGTAGCATATTGAACTAAGCTTACTTCAATATTTTGTGTAATTTTTTTCCATATATTTTATATCAATACGTAAAATCTTCAGGATTTATCTAGGCAAATTTTAAATTCCTCTTTTTAATATTAAATCACCATTTATACAGTTTTATAAATTAATAAATATATAATTCTGTTAAAGAGATGGCTGCTAAAAAGCAAACTAAAAAAAGAAAGAGAAAAAAGAAAAAAATTACCTATGTATTTTTTTTTTTTTGCAAATAAACAAAGAAATTAATTATGTGGCTGCAATCAAACGGTGTCCCTTGTTACAGGGCATTGTTACAGGGCAGCTATCCCATTCTGGATTTCCTATCTCATATACAATATGAAACGAAGCTGTGTTGGGAAGAGTTGGTGAAGAAAGAATGATGCTGAAACTGAAAGAGAAAAAGTAATTGGTTGGGTCACTGGCTGAGGAGAAATTGCCTACTAAAGGATGCACTGGAAGGAAAGGTGAACGGGAGAAGAGTTCGGGGCAGAAGAAGACATCAGATGATAGACGACATTAAGATAAGTGGATCATATGCGGAGACTAAGGGGAAGGCAGAAAATAGGAAAATTTTGAGAAAACTGGGTTTGCAGTTAAAGACCTACCCTTGGCAGAACACTTATGTATGTATGTATTTTTTAGTAGATCATTTTACGACGCTTTGTCAACATCTTAGGTTATTTAGCGTCTGAATGAGATGAAGGTGATAATGCCGGTGAAAGGAGTCAGGGGTCCCAGCACCGAAAGCTACCTAGCATTTGCTTATATTGGGTTGAGGGAAAACCCTGGAATAAACCTCAACCAGATAACTTGCCCCGACCGGAAATCGAACCTAGGTCACCTGGTTTCGCAGCCAGACGCCCTAACCGTTACTCCACAGTTGTGATAATGCCGATGAAAGGAGTCCGGGGTCTAGCACCGAAAGTTACCCAGCATTTGCTCATATTGAGTTGAGGGAAACCCCCGGAAAAAACCTCAACCATGTAATTTGTCCCGACCGGTAATCGAACCCGGGTCACATGGTTTCGCGTCCAGACGTACTTTAATAATTAATTTTGTAATTTAAGTGATTGTTCTTTATTTAATTTAGAATGCACCTTGTATTATTCACACTGCAAATGGGTAAATACCCGGTGGCAGTGGTAACTAATTAGACTCAATAATTACAATTAATAATAAATTAAATTAATAATAATAACAATAATAATAAATAATTAATAATAATTGAGTGAGTTGAGAGCGAAATGAGTGTAATGATTAACGGTATTTGTGCGTGTATTAACATTTCATTTAGGGTTAAGTTACAAATTAGATGCACTTTAATAGTTAATTTTGCATTTTAGTGATTATTCTTTATTTAATTTAGGATGCACCTTGTATTATACTATTGTTATTATTAATTATTTTATTAGTAGAGCATCGATTATCCGAATACCGATCAACCGAAACATCGGTTAACCGAAAGCGTTCCAGTCAGCAAATTTTACTTTAATGGTCATTTTGAACTTGTCAAACTAGGCTACAGTCGCGCTCAAACCTCCTGACGTTTCGCGAAAGCCAGTAACATGCGAGCGCGACGTTGTCACAACTACTCTCTCCGTCTCTGTCTCTCAGCGGCAGTACTTTTAAAACTGTGGAGCGCGACTCTTTACCTGAGGTTGGTTTGATAGGGAGATGCAGAAGACTTAATAATAATAATAATAATAATAATAATAATAATAATAATAATAATATGTATTATTATTATCTTCAGACTGCATCGAATGAAATTAAAAGTCACAAAATATAGAAAAATTAGTTGGGTCAGACGTAACTCGCTGAATTTATATCGGTTTTGTAAGTTTTACTTTTATTAGGGCTGGTTAATAAAGTGTCGAATAACACAAAGGCGCAGTTTGATCAAATAAATTGAATGATAGGATTAATTTTAAATAGTAATTATCTGTACAAATGAATTGATTGAATTGACATGGCCCTAAATAGCATTATGTCCATGCTGTAAGAGCACATTCTTACAAAAATAGAGGTTATTACATGCCTGTGTTTCGTTTATGGAAAATGATGAATTAATAAAACGCACCTTTTGTGGAAGTCTTAACACTTCATGCCCCATTTCATTGGCCAGCTGATCAAGTTCATACGTTTTTTCACTGCTTTTGAAAGGCAACACTTTTTCCAAAAATTCTGACTTAGTTTCTGATGGAGAAAAACTAACACCTTTATTTTTCAGCCATTCACTGATTTCATATTTTTTAGAGGAGGTATTTGGTGTTCTATTAATGCTAACGGAATGGTATGCAGCATTTTCCATTATAATTATACTCCCTTCCTCTAGATTATTTAGAAATTTGTTTAAGAACCAATCGCGAAATGATTGTGCCGTCATTTCTTCGTGATAATCACTGGTTTTCTTTGATCTGAATACCCATTTACTACCTGGAACGAAACCTGTTTCAGCTGATCCTACATGGCAAATAATAAGTCTACCTTCCCTTTCCTAAAAGCACTTTAAGACCTCCATTTCTATTTGAGTCTTGCCAAACATATTTCAGAGAATGATTTTTATTGACCCACGTTTCATTAAGGTAAAATGTGGGTCGAGTGTCACTCGATGATCTGATCATGTTTATTTTGCGCAGAAACTTCAGTCTTGCGGCAACAATATCATTCCGTTCCATTAGATATTTTCGCCCATCAATGGTTTTCCTGTAGCGGAATTCCAACCGATTCAATAATCTTTTAGTGGAAGAAACTGAACCTGATTAATTAATTTTTTTTTCTAAGCAGTACGGTTAGTTTGTCAGCTGTCGAAAATTTTCCGTTATCGTAAAAGTAAAAAATTGTACGTCGTACAACGTCTTTTTGGAAGTCGTCTAGATTTGTAACTCTTTTAGGAACATTTATATGATTTCTAGGAGAATGGAACAATTTATCGGCACCCTGTGTTTGCGCTCTTTTAACTTCTCTGCATACACGGGACACTATAGAGACACTTAAAGAACACGCCTCGGCAGTCGGTGCTTGACATTTTGAAAAGTTAACATTTTTACGCATTTCTTCAGAAGAGTATTTCCTAAAGAAATTATAAACACTAAACACCATTTACCGAATTTTACTGACATATCCACTCGATCCACCATTCCCACTTGTACTGGGCTTACTAAGAGACATATTAATTGTTTTGAGAATGCCAAATTGCCAACACACGAAAAAGATATTACATTACACTTTCATATACCGTACTTTAAACAGAGCCAATTGCACACAACACCATCAGAAATCGAACTGACATTCAATTTAGTAGTCTCTCTTCTCTCCTCTCAGAAAGAGATAACTCTGTTTATATTCTGAAGAGACCCTTTGTTTGGAGCTGTAAGTTTATAGTTCTCAAAATTCTTACATATAAACATTCCATTTCGCATCGCAGCTGTATAAATATCGTCTACTACTTCATTGCTGGAAGTCAGCACAAAAGGAATGAGACAGAGGCAACTGTGACGGAAAAAATGGAAATCTTACGAAATTACGATGAAAACAGTACTCTTAATCAGAAACAACTGTCTGATTCATTAGAAATCCCATCATCCACATTAACGACAATAATAAAAATCGCGACTTAATCTCTGCAGCTGCGACGTCGGAAGGATGTAAGCGCAGGAAAGTGAAGGTAATAAACATGAGGACTTGGAAACACCCACGCGACAAATAACTATAAATTACTTTTTTCGAAAGAATTGAGTACAGTATATATTGTAATGTCTTTGACGTACAGTATAGTAATTACATAATGGAGTAATGCTATATTACTATTCATGAATCATATATTTCAATAAAGAAAAATCCTAATAGATACTGTATGTAAGTCAAAATTAGTATACCCGTCTAATACGCGGTCCCGATTAATACGAGGTTTACACGCGGTCCCTTGAACAGCGTCTTATCGGGGTTTTACCGTATTAACCCATACAATTGGAACCACTGGGGGTAGAAATGTGATTTTTGTTTCTATGTGTTCAGAAAACATTAAACATTCATCATATATACATGCAGGGTCCCAACAACATACCAATTTCCCAGCGCACTTGTTATTTGGTTTTGAGATTTCTAAGCGGCGACTGTGCGGCAGGTCTGCGTAGCCCATATGTTGCAACGCAGCACTGCCGCTATTGGCTATCGCCGATAAGCAGACACACCTGCAAACGTCAGGAGGTTTGAGCGGGACTGTAGTCAATTCTCTGTGTTATTTGTAAGACGTGTGATACAAAACATATATGTAGGCCTACAGTTTTGTGCTTAATATCAGTGTCTCTTTGTTTCATACTGCTCCTATACACCAGTACAATTTGTTTTCGTGAATAATCGGTTATCAGAAAAATCAGTTATCCGAACATCTCCTGTTCCTAATTGCTTCGGATAATCGATGCTCTATTGTATTGTTGTTATTATTATTAATTTTAATTTATTATTGATTGTATTAATTGAGTGTAAGTAGTTACCACTGCCACCGGGTATTTACCCATTTGCAGTGTGAATGAATAATTGCATGCATGCATGCATGCATGCATACATACATACATACATACTGTACATACATACATACTGTACATACATACATACATACATACATACATACATACATACATACACACACACATTGTAAAACTTTTCTGTATATATATTTCAACTAGACTGTGACTGTTTATTAAGACTTTATAGTGCTATTAAGTTTTTTTTTGTTGACATGTTCCATATTCTAGCTGTGAAGTGATGTACGAATACCTAATTTAAATAAATGCAATGCAATACAGTACTTGTTCGGTGAGTATAGAACATTTTATTTTGAATTTCAGCACCTGGTTAATTGAAATAATTTATTTTTAATAACAGTTAATTTTAATGATTACTCATTTAACTTGTGGATCTGGTGAAGTATAATTTTCTTAAAAGTGGATCCTTGACCTAGAAAGGTTGGTAACTACTGATATACGGCACACAATAAACCAGATTGAGCCCAAATGTACTTTTAGGTCGCATTGTCGGATTGTCATAGTTTCCATTTAATTCAAGTCTAAATTCAAGGATCCATCGAAGGTACGGCCCTCAGAAAAGCAAGCCATGCCCAGTTGGAAGGAGATGGATCCTATTTCCCTGATAGAAAAAGGCTCCAGTGCTGGAATTTTAGCTAGAAATAATATCGCTAGCAACGTATCAGTGGGATATCAATTAAATTGCACTGTTTATTTTGTTCTGCAAGCGGACTGTGAATTGTGTCTCTTAAAATGAGGAGGAATGTTGAATTAGTGGCACAATAAACGAATGGCGTATAATTAAATGGCGCAGTATTAACGGGCTAGGAGGTAAAGATTGGTTGACGGCGGCAGCAGCAGAATCTAGTTGAGGGTGGTTGTCGTTATTGAGTTCCCACGTTGGACGCCATTTGAGGGTGAGTGGTTATTGTGACCACACGTTGGGCGCCATTTGAGGGTGGGTGCGTCTCGATGTTGCGTGAGATTCACTCAGGGTAGCCGAGGTACGGTTGTGGTGTAGGTTGATGTCGGGAATAATCCCAAGCCGGCTACTTATATAAAAGGCAGTGTAAATTCCAAAACTATAAGTTTATTGTCGTAATCACTTGGTAAACCCTAGAGTATGTATTTCCGGCTGACTTATAATTCAATCGTTGGTCGCACTTCTGTATCGACTCTATGGCGGCTCTGAATAAGCTCTATCCGATACTACGAATTCAATATTCTGTCCCGTACACTATGACACGAAGCGAAATAGTAGTCCTGTCGACACCAAACGAAGTAGTTATTCTGCCCTGTATGTAGGACCGCCGACACGAAGTAAAGTTGTTTTGATGATCTCCGCTCCGAAGCGGAATAGTAGTCCTCGTCACCGCTCCCCGTCACCCTTATTTATAAAAACCTATCCTACGCTAAAACTAACTATCCTATTGGTTAAAAACTACGTCACTAACTGGCCTAAAATCTATTCCCTATTGGTCCAAAGTGACCTCATAAGCTGGACCAAGATCTCTTCTTATTGGGCGCGAAATATGTCATCTCTAAATTTAAACTTTGGATTTCCCATAACATCTAATTAGTTTGTATAACTCACAAGAATACCCGTTCTTTGGAAAACCCAAGCTTGGCAGTATCTTTCCCACGGGTCTAGTCCGACTCCGGCTTTTATGCTTCATCGAGTCTATACGAAACCCCGCTCAAGGTGGCCCTAAATCTGTCCGATGCTGACAAGTGACGAAACACCTGTGTGAGGAAGCTAATTCTAACGAAGTCGCCAGAACATCCCCGCGAATACATGTAATAAAAATATGGAGATATCACTTCGCTAATAAATCGGTCTCTCCCTCTCCTAATTACTGCTTCATAGTATGCTGCCGTGCATAGCCAACAAATCCTGGTTAATACCAACTGACGCAGGCGTTGGTGAGCGCGGACAGTAAATCCTAGCGCCTCGTCCGCTGGGAATTGACCCTGATCAGAGCTCCTGTGCTATGCATTGCTTGATGACGTAAACCTGGACCGAAAATCCTCGGACGTTAAAATAACTGGAGACGAGGAGTGACAGTAACTAGAACGCTCCGGGCAATAATTTCAAGCAGTGTTATTAAGGCTGCAGTGGCAATCGACTTGAAAAATAAACTCTAAATTGTAACAAGAGTTGTTTATACCCTTAAACCTCGGATCAAGCATGATAATACTGCTAAAATAAACTGCTATTGCTGTTTTTCTTTGGATAATTTGAAAGGGATTCAGTGGTTCCGTGGGATGGGGACTCTTATTCAGCACTCATTATTAGGAAACGGACTTAAAATTCCGTACCTATTTTGTTTCCAACGTCCAAGACGTACTTTATATTTTATTTATTATTTACAAACTGCTCTCCATCGAGGGTAGCCCTTACGCACTCAGTAGTAGTAATTTATTTTCCATTACACAGTACAGTGTGTTGACATTAAAATTGAAATAGAAATATTTAAATAACATAATCATTAATATCATTCTTACAGTAACAATGGCTTTACAATAAACAGATACAAAAATTAATTATATATATAATTAATTAAAGAATCCTATATTAACAATCGTTTTGCAATAAACAGTTGCACGAAATAATAAAATATGTACAAATATATAAGGATTTTTCTTAACTAAGTGAAGTAAAAAATTAAATAATATAAAAAATGTTCGTTGTAATATAATAGTAAACTCACTTATTAGCCTATACCTTGCATATCTCTACGCTTCACCCCTGATCACATATATCAGATTGATCAGCTTTATGGGAATTGAAGGGTTCTGAGCCATAGGGTTAAAGTTAAGTAAATAGGCCTACCATAGTTTAATGAAGATTGACATATCATTTAGTTTTAATGTGTATACTTTATTTTACTCGCTATATGTTTCCATTGAATTATGATAATAACTTCATTTTAACCCTTGTTTTCTACGGTTTTAGTAAATGGCGCTTGGCCCACTATGGTTCTGAACCCTACAATTGAAGGCAGTAACTTTTATCAATTTCACTATGTTGCCATCTAGCGACTGCAGAAGAAGTCACGTTAGAACTCTCATTTGAATTGCATGGAGCAACTGACTGTACTTCCATCCAGCGGTGTTAACAATCGACAGTGGCGATCCTGGTGGTTGTTCTCTTCTACATATTACCGTTCTTAGCATGGGGTTGACTAATTTGTTATACATAGGGTAAAGGCTGGTAAAACTGCTATCATTTCGTGATAGTTCTTTTTGAGAGTTTATTGCAATTTTATTGAGGGAGAGGAAGATCTGTTCTTTTACGCAAACGTATTAAAGGAATGTTCGTAGATAAGTTGCTGCACGAAACTGGTCCTTCTCTAGCCCGGTAAAATTGTAATACATTCTTAAAAAGAACTATCGGAATATTACCAACCTTTACCCTGTAAATGATCAGGGGTTTCATGTAATCTTATTAAATTTCTATAGGAAATAAAATGCCTAAATTAACCATTAACTCCTACAAAAGCCTAAAAAACTATGTTTGTTTCTGAAAAGCGCCTTTTAGTATTTGAGTATATTTGAAATAAAAATACCGGTAATATAAAAATGAAAAAATGCCCCCTCCAAAAACACACACACACACACACACACACACACACACACATATATATATATATATATATATATATATATATATATATAATATAACAAACGCTGGTCTGGTAAGTTCGTTCCATATTAGTCTTAGAGAGGGGAAACGATTTTACCTAATTTCCTAATTTCCTGGAGCCGAAGTTTGTTTGGAAAAGTACATTGTACATTTCAGCACAAAATGGTGGTAGGTTCTTCAGGTTAGGCGAGAGCTTACAAATTACTTTCAGCTTCATTTGAGCCCCATTAGGCGAGAGCTTATAAATTAAGTTTTCGCGTCAATACTCCTGTTATGCGTAATGAAACTGACAAATCAGCAATCAGTCTCTTACATTGATAGAATTTGTGTCTTCAGTTGAGTATATAACTCATTGTCAGCATCAGTTATTTGTAGCCTACATAAATTCCATCTAAAATGGAATATTTGCTAAAGTTGAAATTATTAATTGTTCATTTTATAAAAACTCCTACAAGTACTAAGTCTCTCTTTGTTAGTACCTAGAAATCCGTTCCTAACTCCTCATTGTTCAGTAGGAGTGCTAAAAATTTTGCGTATAGTCGGGGTGATTTTTATAAAATTCATGACTGTTCTTCGAACTTGGTCAATATTAATTAATCGATTCTACACGAATCTGTTCTCCTGCTTTGGCCAAAATATTTTTGGTATATAATATATTCATTTATTTAACGCAACTCTTCTCTCCAAATTGAACGCAGTACTCCTGTCATACATTTGTAAGTAGGTCATGGCATTGTCCTCTTCTTAAAATATTTATATGCGTTTTCAATGTCGGTCTGTTGTATATTAAAATCATTGTTTACCTATAATTCCTGGAACACAAACGTAAAAATTTATAGACAGCTCCAAATGCAAGTATTTCCTTTTAAACTAACATTTAGTTTGAGCAGAAGTTAGAATCATTTACGTTAAAGGGTTAGGTACAGCTTACAACAGTAATTTTTTTTTTTTTGGAAATATTCAACATTTTTTTCCTCCATTACTGTATCTTGTACAATAATGAAAATTGGTATGTGTAAAACACTGTCCTTCTGCAATATTTAAAAAAAAAATACGATTAAAAATATATTTATATTTTCTTTTTACAAATTCGAACTGGTGGCAATTCACTGTGAAGTGATGAAGCGTTTTCCACATACATAAACTTGTTAACTTTTTCATGTTCTCTCTCTTTTATTTTATTACTAAAACTCATGTTTATAATATCATGCTCTTTCAACTACATTCCTTAATAAATAAATTTTTTGTGTTAGAAGAAAGTACTGATAATGACCATTTTTAAATGAATTTATATTTTATCAGACAATCTATCAAAGGTAGAGAAGTGAACTTGCTTCATATTGTAGATATAACATGCTTAAATACACAAAAAAACTTCATCACAGAATGTTGGCTTGTTTTTGAGTTATGTGGGAAATGCTTCATCACTGCACAGTGAAATGAATTTAATTTTTTTTTAAATCGTAAAAATATTTTTTTTTTTTCATTTAGCAGAAGGACATTGTTTTAAACATACCAATTTTCATTATTGTACAAGATACAGTAATGGAGGAAAAAAATGTTGAATATTTTCAAAATTTTACTGCTGTAAGCTGTACCTAACCCCTTAACTCGCACTGGTCTATCAGTGGATATGACTAATCCTGATTAAGATCTGGCAACTATTAATTAACCCTCTACATCCATTTTTTAAACATTTGGATGGAATAGCAATTTATTCTTTATCACATACGTAGTGCAGAAAAATGAATCCAGGAATGTTTATGTAATAGATATTTACAACAGATATCTTCGTTTCAAGAAATAAATATAATAAATATAAATTTCTCGAATATCCTGAGCAATATATTAGCTAGCACACAATTGCTTCGAAGATGGTTCTCATTAATATAAAATTTTACGTCTTGAAGGAAGTATCTTTGTAGAAAGAATCTGAAGCCGATAATAAATGTCAATTACCTTATACTACTATAAATGATCTCTACGACATTTATTCTCATTTTTTACTGAAGGTTTGCATCATAAAACAATGAACCATGTAAACAGGAGTCACAAAATTTCATTTAAAATTCCGTGAGAGCAGCGTAGTTCGTATGTTTGAGCATTAAACAAAGGTTTGTGAAAATGGCAGTGGCAGGAGAATAAAAAGCTTATTACGTTCTCTAATAAAATTCTATTCCACAAAATCTGTGATCACTGTGCAAAGACATTTCAGAAGGACGCACCAAGTGGTAAGACAGTTCATGCTTGGCATTCAAAAGTTAGAAGAACTGCATAACCGTATAAAGGGAACGCCCGCCTCGCTCGATCGGAACGATAAGGGAAGCTTATCAAGCGAATCACAAAGAAATCGACTGCAATGGCAAGCAGAATACCACAGAAGACTGTATGGAAAGCGCTGCGGAAAAGTTTGAAGATGCAGTATCCTCTGCAGATGCATCAAGCTCTGTACATCGATGACTACAATCGACGTCATGAGTTCTATTTTTCAATAAATGTTATAAAGTGAAGATTTAATTGAAAAATTGATTTTCACCTACGAGGTAGCCTTCCACTTAAGCGGTAAGGGAACAGACATAACGCTAATTAGGTTATTTTATTTAAATAATTAATTTGTGTATAGCATATAATATCTTATATTAATAAAAAATCCAATTACCAGCAATTAATAGAAGAATCCATTATAAATCATAAATATGGAACCAATTAAGAAAAGATTCTCTTAAAGTAACAAAAATAAAGTGCCTGAATCAAATGTGGGGAAATGAGAATTCTCGTGCTTTTGTTGAACATGTGCAGTCAGTGTCTTCTGCGCTGTGTCATACCATAAGCTGTAGGCATCTTTCTTTTTCTGGAAGAGATAACAGGACTTACTTATCTCGATATGTTGACACACTGCTTGATGCCACAGTTGCTAGAAGGTAAAATTGGGCTTATCTTCCAACAAAAGATAGTTCTATCACATTTTCATTGTGAATAGCGACGCTACCTAAACTAGTAACTTTCAAAACTTTGGATTAGTCGTGCCTCAGCAGCTTATTCAGTAGCCTCCCCGGTCACCTGATGCGTCTGCTTGTGAATTTTCTGTGGATTTACATTGAATATCAGGTTGATGTAACATTCATCCCTGCAAATCATGAACATCTGAAGAACAGGATCACCGCAATTGTGGCCAAAATGAACCAGCATTTAAAATAATTCTTCTCGGGTTTTCAGTCAGGTGACTTTAATACTTGCTTCCTATCTTTCGATAGGTACACTGAGAAACTTCAACATCAAGAGCATCTGAATTTTATTTCCGATTCTCAATAACATAATATAATATTTCGTGATTAGAATCATTTCAGGGAGATATAAGGCAGAATGTAATATGTTTTAGGTAGTAATATATTATTATTTACTTCATTTCAATTATTCTTCATTCTACTTTTATCTCATGTTTCTCCGAAATCAAATTGTACTTTATTTTTATGTTTATCATTGTTTCATATTCTCTCCGCAAATCAAATTGTACTTTATTCTTAAGTTAACCTTCGCTTCGTGTTCTGGATCCTAATGGTCAGCCGTAGATGTTGGCCAGATTTCCCAAATTATGGAATTAGTTGCATTACTTAAGATACAGTAACGGAAATTTAATATTTTGTTATTAGTGAGTAGTGTGCTAAAATGCCATAAATACATCTTCTAAATCAACATACAAGATAGATGGAAATCACTAAGTAATAAAACCAAGAAAAGAAGCGGTGGTTTACTTCACATTAACAACAGATCATGATTGCCTGACTGCACACTCGAATAAGATGGATGCCCTATTTGCAATATCAGTGTTACAATGAATTCACATCACCTTCTAACATTCCCTGGTTTAGATGTATGCTCCGAAAGTCAAGGTAACATTTGTAAATTATATTGGAATGCTATAAATTGTATGCAATGTTAACAATTTGTAACACAGACTATGTAAAATAACGTAACAATATGAAAATGTATTCCATTTCTATCAATTTGCACTTGATTTCTTGTCTGTAACTAGTTCTGTTGTATGTAATTAAAACAATTTTAAAATTTGTAAACTTAGAATAGGTAATAAGCAGACAGCGCATTTTTGTTCCCAAACGTAGACCTACAGAGGATCGAGTAGTTTCTTCTGGTACATCTATTACGTCACGTCGATGCATAACGTGGCTCGTTAGCCATGGATGCATAAGCAGGAAGTATTCTAAGCAGGTACGCATAGGCTACGAATCATAGTACGGTACAATACAGGCGCTCCATCGTCAATGTTGTATATGTAAAACACCAAGTTACAACTAGCCTATATTGTGATCTGATTGTAGTAATGAGTAAGTTGCATTTTCATTCAGATTTTTGTGTTAATATTATTTTAATTTATCACTCTATGTTATAGGCTATTCTATTTCTTTTGATCTGTTTTTTCTATACATTGTGTAAAATGTAAATATTGTTAATTTGTGTATTAAGTTTTCTTATTATAATTGTGTCACTGTAACGTCTTGTGACGTAGGAAGAACATTTTCTTAGCTTAAACAAATTTTGACTGACAATTATGGTAAAAGATATGAATTTCATAATCTCAGAATATATATTTTTGTTTACCGTAACGGAGCTGATGTTGTTAAATGAATTAATTGTATATATTTTATTTATAGAGTATATACAGTTAATGTGTATCATGTTTACTATTATATTCAACTAGTTCAGTATTATCATCATCGATCTAATTATAGTTCCTGTCGTATGTAGCACTAATGTTTTGTACAGAGCTAGTTTCGCAATGTTAGTGCGTTTATGTGGTTAAAAAGTAGTTGGACAGACCATTTCAATTTAGTAGCAATCCCATTTACAGTTGTCATGATCCATTATTATTATTATTATTATTATTATTATTATTATTATTATTATTTATCCAACTAGGTTGTACCATTCGTAGCGTCCTGACAAAGTAAGGTTAGAGTTTGAGCCCTGAAACTCCAGGATATACTAACCGGTAACTTTCCTAACTTGTTTAGGAACGAAAATGTACTGCCTGGTAATAAGTCATACTACGAAACTAGCTATAGGCCTATGTTATTTCGTCGTTCCTGCAATAACTCCTATGTGACATATTTATCGATTTTCATATTTTTTTCTCTATTAAATAACTTAAATAGTGATACAGCAAATAATAAAATCTCCTGTAATTATATATCTTTGTTTCGAAAATGTAAGAATTCACAGTCTCCTATGTACGGCTGCCATAGGATGAATAAATGTGTTTTTCCTTTCCCCTGAAAGATTTTATATTTTGCACATAGGAGTTATTGTAGGAACAACGACGATTTGTTTTATTTGTTTTAATTTCTACCTGACTTGTTTTCTTACTCTGCAATTTATTATGTAGTAAGGTGCCAAATAGGTAAAGGATTAAATTCCAATAAAGCCATTTGAAACAACAACATCTTCTAAATCTCACATTTCTTTTATTTTAATAATTGTCATCCGCTCGCTCCGCTGGCGTTGAACAAAATCTTCGTTAGAAACGACCTTAAAAATATATCCAGAATTATATGTCTACAAGAGAAAATTTCATGGGACCGTAAAGACCTGTAAGTGACAATGTAGATGACGACAAGAAAGAAAATATGAGGGCGAGAACAATAAGCTAATGGACTGCTTGTAACCAAGACTTGATAAATGACGGGCTCTCAAAGTGTAAAAAATGAAGAGTTTACTTGTACCGTAGTTCTGCATGCTAAACGTCTTGTGAGAGTAGGCCGATGCATCATTAATTTAATGTTCTACCTGCTTATTTCTGTCTGTGCGAAGTAAATTAAGATGGAAAAAGAAATTTCCGGATCTAATGTTTAATAAAACACTCTTCATTGAGATACAAGGTAGTATTCAGGAACGTGACTTGAACTGCACTTCGTCTTGATTCCTCAATTCAGAATTAAGTCACATAAGATGAAATGCCGGATCCGTATTCAGAGGCAATACTTATCTTTCCTTTGACAAAGTCAAATATAGGTAAAAAAAAATAAGTAAACTTGGTGTTCGAAATCATCATACAATGACATAGTACTTCAAGCCCACTCTGCTTCATGCGGAAAGTGCAGTCATTCATTTATTGCTGGCTATAATTTGTTTGAAATCAGTTATGTTTCAAACACCCATTGAAATTGAAAGAACCGCAGATGAAAAAACTTGCTTACAAATAAAAAGACTTGGTGAAAAATAAGGGAACATCGGTTAAGTTTCAACCAAGAAAGAAAATATGGTACGAAATATAGAGCACAAAAAATATCAGTAACATTGATAATATAATTAGGGACCGGATTTTTATGTAATTACATATTATATTCCTTTCAACCTAACCGTATATAAAAAACAAATCTTTGTGAATCTTGTAATTACCATTAATATATTAAAATTTGATACTACATATTTTTACATATTTACCCCACATTACATATTATGGGTTGATATTACATAAATCTACATATTTAGGGGGGTTTATTCATTTTTATTTCTCTAAAAAAAAAAAAAAACTTCCGTTAGGGAAGTTTACAATTTGAAATACACAGATTTAAAAAGCTACCCAAGAAAAGATATATTTCGGCACGAAACACAATGTCCTTAGTTCTAGGCAAACAACAGTTATTAAATGCCTATAGTTTGAGGTTTTAGTAGGTACTTTGTTCCTTACAGGGAGCAGCTAAAATGCATGTGCCCCACATCTCCTCTTATTTTCTCTTAATCCAGTAAAGCGAAACAGTGCTTGCAGTACTGTCGTGTCATTCATTTCACTTAGTTCTCTAGTTTTAGTACTTACAGTATAAAGGGCAAGTGAGTTTATCTACTGCTTTTAACTAACTAAAAAGGTTCCCTGTATCGTCAATCCTAACGACAAAAATAAAATCATGAATTGAGATGGACGAAGGTTTCACTACAAATGGAAAAATTGCAATGTGTTAAGTATGCAGTAAAAAGTCGGGTGCTCTATGAAATCACAACTGGAGAGTCTTACCTATCCTATACCTGACACGTATTGATATTAAATATTTTCATAATTTTACATATTTTGGTACATATTCAGCTTCTTTTTCTTACATAAATATGTACATATTTCACACCTTGATATTACATAAAAATCCGGTCCCTAATAATAATAATAATAATAATAATAATAATAATAATAATAATAATAATAATACTTTCATTTTTCTGGCAAAATTAAGGCCGTGGCGCCTTCTCTTCCACTCAACCAGAGGATAAAAAAGAAATACACGATTTATAATGTTAGTACGATAGGAAGTTAAAGATATATCTAAGACAAGATCTAAACAGAAAAATATGCATAAGCCAGGGAATTATCAAACTTAAATACTTACTTATACTAGATGAGAAATTAAATTACGTGATTACTTTATAAACTAGTTACAATTGTGAATTGTAATATATGTATGTCCTGGGACACTGTACGTTCTAAAATAAGATGTTTCACTTTGGACTTAAAAGCGTTGAAGGTCGGGCAGTCCCTAACAACTATATCTAATGAATTCCAAGAACGGATAGTGTATATTGTAAAAGACGAAGAATACGCGGAAGTTCTGTCGAGAGAGATTGACAGTAGAGTGTTTTGTCGTGATGTGTGGATAGATTATGAAATCGTGATGCAAGGTATTCAGGAGTTCATGTGTGCACAAACCTGATAGAGAAGAGAAAGACAATTCAAATTGCGTCTGTCAAACAGCCGGAGCCAAGACAATTCATTGAAAGACGGTGAGATATGATCATAGAGACGGATATTACATATAAACCGCACACAGGCATTATGGACACGCTGTAAGTTTTAGGTCAGATCATGGTTGAGATCACTAAATAGAACGTCGCAGTAGTCGAAATGCAGCATGATAAGTGTCTGGACTAAGATTTGTTTTAATTTAAAAGGAAGAAAATTGTTTATTCGTCGCAGTGAGTGCAGTATAGAAAATACTATTTTACATACATGTTTAGTCTGTGTGTCCCAGTTTAAGTGTTCATAGTTGCTTGGTGATGTGAAAACTTTATAATGACGTTATAATAGTGGTTATTAATTACACTAGTCTGCGATGAAATTCCTGCCTCCAAAGTTTTAATGTTTTAGGGCATTTTTAGCATGCTAAAATCAAATTCAAAGCCAAAAAGTTCCTATCACGTACCATTTTTTTTGTTATTTTAATTTTCTTATAATATATTACGACAATTCATAGCGTAATTATTTAAACTGTAATACTTTAACATATGTAGGTTTAGTATGTTAGGATATGAAAACCAAATGTATTGAACATATTTTTAAGGTGTTTATATTAAAAACCAAGGACACTGGATGTTTCTTAGCAGATAGGGGGTGCAAGGACATAAGGAAGTTAGGGCGAAATAACGTGCAGCCTTGTCATTATTTTTATTTGTGAAAGATAGAAATGTCAGCCTCTCCTTGGTGAGAGACTGAACTCAACTCGTATAGTTTCTCTCACATTTCATTAGTCTGCGTTTCATCTGGAAACGAAACGAAATAAGTTTGAAGCTTTATTGTGGAGTAGAACGTTGAGAGTTTTTAGTTCAGTAAGAAAGTATTTAATATGTTGCATCGAGGATGTCTAAATAATCCAGACCATTTTTGTTATATAACTTTGTAGGATATACACATTGCCTAAGCAATTATTATTACAGATTTTGTGAAAAAGTCATACCATGCCTATTTTGGAATCAAACTTGGAGACATAAGTAAAGCTTGGGCACCACATAAAGTATGTAGAGTATACACTGAAGAACTTCGTCATTTGATCAATTGAAGAAGACCGTCGCTATCTTTTGGAGTACCTATGGTTTGGAGAGAGCAGTCGAACCATAGTAATGACTGCTACTTCTGTTCGTGTGATGTGAAGGGGTACGATTCTAAACATAAAAATCAAATCGTGTATTCAGTTGTTCGGTCAGCCATTTTACTTGTGCCTAATGTACAAATCCCTGTGCGACCAGAAAATCTTAAACAAACATCATTCTATTGGTACTGACAACGTGAAATAGGTTTTAAATACTTTTTCTCCGAAGATGATAATCTTGGATATTGCAGTAATGTGAAAGAATTTATGCTAAAACTTGGACTTCCAAACTATGACCTAAGTGAATGGAGATTGTTCACTAATGCTTCCAAGCGAAGTTTAAAGGATTTTCTCCTTCATAACGGAAACATTTTTGGTTCAATGCCCGTTGTCTATTCAGAATCCTCAAAAAATCATACACAAATTTGCAACTGCTGTTATTGCGACTAGACTATAGGAACACAACTGGCAAGTTTGTGATGATTTCAAAGTTATTATTATGTTGCTGGGTCAACAATCTGGTTTTACCAAATTTCCATGCATTCTTTGCCTGTGGGATAGTAGGGCATGAGTTGATCACTGGACTATGACAGACTGGCCACCTCGACAAAATTTGGAAATCGGTTGTAAGAATGTTGTGCGCCAAAGCCTTGTGAGTTCTTCTAAAGTTGTGCTGCCATCTCTCTACATCAAGTTTGGCTTAATGAAACAGCTTATAAAAGCTTTAAATAAGGAAGGAGACTGTTTTAAGTACATATGTGAAAAATTTCCACTACTATCCGAAGCAAATTGAAAGAAGATATATATTTAATGGTCCTGACATAAGAAAACATGTCTGGTGCAGCATTTAAAAACAGTATGGACGAAAAGGAGAAATCAGCATGGATGTTGTTTTGTGAAGTTGTTTTAAAATTTCTTGGCAACAAGGATCCTAATTACCGAAACATTGTGGCTAACATGCTTGAAGCATACAAGAAATTTGGTTGTAACATGAGTATCAAAATTTTCAGTTTTCTCAGCTAGATTATTTCGCCGAAAATCTAGGATTTTTCAGCTAAGAGTAAGATGAACGATTTCACAAGGACCTTCGAAAGAAGGTACCAGGGACGCGGGAGCATTAATATGCTTGGTGATTATTGTTGGATGTTAAAGCGTGAAATACCTGAAGAGAAACATTAAAGAAAGAGGAACAGGAGGACTTTCACAACTAAGAAGCAAGTGGTGTAATTTTTGTGTGTTACATTGTGCTAATTTATACATCCAATAGTGAAGTAAACAAGACAAAACAAAGCAAAAACACTCTAGTGACATGTATGAACAACCATACACATAATTTCAGCAAATTGTGTCTTTTAAATATTGTTTTTGAATTTGAAATAAAAAAGTGAAATGAAAAAGTTTGTGATGAAATTCACGTAATTACAAAATACATTTAAAGTGATTTTGCAAACAAACCTGACGTGATAGAAGCAAACGGATTGAAAATTCGGATTCTGCTCATCGACATTATATAAAATCACATTACTTAGTTTAGGTAACAAACACAAAGTTGAAATTCGCAGGCTAGTGTTATTTAAGGATTAAGAATGACTTGTAAAATGAAACGAAAAGTTCTCTCAGTCAGGGGCGTATTTTGCGGACTGCCGGGACTACCGGTGGTAGCCCAAGGAAATTACAAAAGAAAAAGGTTATAATATAACATAATGTAATAATTTTGTATTATTAGTTTTACCATAGTAATTAAAATTAAAGTAATTGTTAGATTTATATGCGCTCTCTGCTCTCGAAAAGAAACAAGTTGTCAAGGCGGCATCGCTGGAGAAACCGCTTGCTACGTGAGGTAGCCTGTGACCGTACCGCGCACGCTGTCCTGTCGCACAACTGCCCGTCCCCCCCTCTCCTTTCTGTTTCCATCGTGCAATGTAGGCCGGGCGAGTTGCCGCTCTCGTGATCGGTTTCTTCGCAGGTGCGAAGCAACAGTACGCTTAGTACGCTAGCTCATGAATTTGATTGTGTTCTTGCAGTGCATTATTTTAAATCTGTGATTTGTTCGAGTGTCTAAGAGTTATATTAATTGTGAATTATTAAGTTTTTAATTTCCCAATTAAGTGATGTTGTGAAAAATATGGCAGAACAAGTTTCTGGAGAGGTTTGTGTTGAAAATGACTGTGTAATAGAAGGTTTATTAAAAGTGCCTTTTAACCGTCGTACATAACAACGAGAAAGTTGAAATTGTGAAAATGGAAAGACCAACTCCTGAGTTAAATTTGTCCATGGACGTAAAAGAAAAACAGCGAGAGTACACACGCCATTTCACTTCAACATCATATGGTAAGTGGAATTGGTTGTGTGGTACTTCTTAACTGTCTAAACTATTTTGCTGGCCATGTTTGTTATTTAGCCGCGAAACTAATGTGTGGTCAAAAGAGGGGTTTTCTAATATGAACTCCCTTCGAACGGCAGTCCTAGAATATGACAAATCAAAAGCTCATATTTGTAGTAGCATGAACTTTGCAAACTTTGGGAAGACAAGAATTGATTTACAGCTAGATAAGCAAAAAGCTCTACACATCAACCAACACAATGCTCTTGTGAAAAAAAAAATCGGGAGATTTTACTGCATCTTATTAATGCAGTCTGCTTTCTAGGAAAACAAGAATTGGCTTTTCGGGGTCATAACGAGAGTGTGGAATCAGACAATATAGGAAATTATATTGAATATTTAAGTTCCTTAAGTGAATTTGACCTTTACTGGCCAATCATCTTGAGAGTTCAACAGTATTTCGTGGTACTTCTCTCGCAATTCAGAATGACTTAATATTTGCTATAAGTGGGGTTATGATAAAGAACATAAAACCTTTTGTGGCCATTGTTGTTGATGAAACAAGTTACTGCTCTAAGCAGAGTCAATTGTCCACTGTTTTAAGATACGTCGACAGTACTGCCAATGTTCAAGAACGGTTTATAGGATTCACAAATGTCAGTTCGGACAAAACTGCTGCTGCTGCTTTGTTTCAGCATGTGGAAGGTGTTATAGCAGAATACAACGTCGGCAATAAGTTAATTGCACAGACATACGATGGTGCTTCAGTTATGGCGGGAAATATTAATGGCTTAAAAACAAAAGTTCAAGGAAAGTATCCTCAAGCACTATTTGTCCATTGTTACAGCCATGTTCTCAATTTAGTTTTGCAACAAACTACTTCATCCATTCCAGAATGCAGCATTTTTTTCAAAACACTGTCGGGTTTAGCTGCATTTTTCTCATCATCTCCTAAAAGATCAGAAAACTCAAGGAATTTATGAACAAGAAACTCCCAAAAGTAGCACCAACTAGATTGAATTTTACATCTCGGCTTGTAAATATAGTAAAGGAATACAGAGAAAAACGGACTGCTTTCTTTAAAAATATCATTTGTAATGACTCTGAAGAAAACTGGGATGATGCTGTAAATGTGCAGGCTCAAGGATATTTGAATTTTTTCACAGTTTCAGAATATATTTCTTCTTGAAGTCTATGCTAGAGTGTTCGCACATACAGATGTGCTCTACAATATTCTTCAGACAAAAAGTCTACACATAGCATACTACTTGCAAGAGGTATCAAAGTTAAAAAAAATACTATATCCGAGTTCAGACGTAGTGGGTTTCCGTCCATATGGAGTAATATGGAAAATGAAAATTCTTCAGCCAATACAATGGAACCACCATTAAAGCGAAGAAAAGGAGATGATGAATTGAAATACAGGCAGCTGTACTACAGCATACTAGATCGTATGCACATGGAAATTACTGACAGATTTTCTGATTATGGAAAGCTTCAGTTCACACATCTTCTAGATTTTCAAAAAATTTTTGCTTATAGAGAAAACTTCCAGAATGAGGCACTAAACAAACTATTTCAGTCCTATAACAGTCACTTTGATCAAGTATGTTTGAAAAATGAATTAAGTGTAATATATTCAGCAGAAGTCTTTGATTTTTCGAACAAACCTATCCATGAAATATTATCTGCCATATATGAAAACCAGCTGAACCAAGTTATTCCTGAAGTCCTTAAATTGGCAACATTAATTGTGACATTACCAGCTACGTCAGCATCGGTAGAAAGAACATTTTCTGCGTTGAAGAGAATAAAATCCTACTGTAGATCAACTCATACACAAGAACGTTTATCCGGCTTGGCACTAATATCCATTGAAAAGTCATTTCTACAGAAACTTTGCAAGTGGCCCAACTGTAATTTCAAGGACGAAGTCATCAACGTATTTTCGTCCCAATCAAGACATCTGGAATTCACATAAATATGTAAGGAATTTTATTATAGGGATTTTAAAATATATTTTGTGTAATAAAAGGGTCAGTGGTAGCCCAAACCCTTTAACCAGTATACGCCACTGCTCTCAGTATTTCTTATTCAAATGTAGACAGTTTATGGATGTCACTTGTTACATAACGAACGTCATTACTGCAAACTGCACTGTAAATAACTGTTCGCAAACTTGATAAAAATGAGCAAAATAAAGAAACAAGACTTTTGAGCATTTTCACATATTGCTCCTATGCTTCACTCACGGTCATACTGTCGATAACAGAAATTTGAAATTAAATTCACTGAACGTTCTGAATACAAGTAACTTGTGTGTACGTATACTACATGTCAATAAGAGTTTAACTTTTCTTGTTTCGTTATACGTGTTCACTTGACTGTAAAATAGCATCGGCCGTGTATTGGAAGTGAATTATTTCCGCCTTTGCATCAAGAATATTATTCAGTCTGAAAGTGATACTCTGCACGTAATATAAAATTCCTTGGGGTATTTTGTATGCAAAATGGGAGTATGAATACCTTTTGTAAATACTAAGAATTTTTTCATAGGTTCCTAAGCAAAAACGCGTGAATAAAAAAGTTCAAATGTCGTAAACATTAATTCTATTTTTAGCATTAAACTTCTGAGTAACTCTTTGCTCCTCTGAAAATTTTGTCAATAAAAGCGTGCTTTCTTACCATGTCTACACTATAAAATGCACATAATGTACGTTGAATTGTAAAAATATGCAACGCGCGCTTCAGATAGAGCGAGGCGAGGGAGAGAGGTGCCAAAGATGTGAAAGTAAAGAGGGAGATGTTTGTTAAAGGAGATATACAGAGAAACCAACCAGTATACTTAAAGTCCAAGTACCGCAGATGCCTAATCATAATAATCAACATTGTTCGGTTGTGTACACCTCTTTCGTCCTCAAAAGATCATTTAATAACACAATATCATAGCCATTATCAACTTCGCTCATACATACATACATACATACATACATACATACATACATACATACATACATACATACATACATACATACATACATACATAAACTTATTCACTCTTTATCAAAGTCTGCGAAAATAAGCTGGGGGTTGACACACGAGGCACTAAAGACAATATATAAAGGAGCTATTCTACCTCTCAGTCCACACCTGTGGAGTAACGGTCAGCGCGTCTGGCCACGAAACCAGGTGGCCCGGGTTCGAATCCCGGTCGGGGCAAGTTACCTGGTTGAGGTTTTTTCCGGGGTTTTTCCCTCAACCCTATACGAGCAAATGCTGGGTAACTTTCGGTGCTGGACCCCGGACTCATTTCACCGGCATTATCACCATTTCATTCAGACGCTAAATAACCTAGATGTTGATACAGCGTCGTAAAATAACCCAATAAATCTACCTCTCATGTTATATGGAGCACCAGTTTGGATCGACGCTATGAAGAAACAACACAATAGGATCAAATATACAAGAGTCCAGAGACTCATTAATATAAAAATAGCGAAAGAGTACCGCACAACATCTAGTGAAGCTCTTTGCATTATTATAGCCTATAGCCATAAATGAAGAAGAAACAGCTGAATTATATAAGATCAGACGTCTCCAAAAGCGTACTCGCGAGTAAGCCCCTGAACGGAACCGAAACCAGTACGTAATGAACGCGCTCCGCCTCACCCATCCCCACCTGCTCAATGTTTATGCGCAAACGAAGAGCAGTGGTGGACTGCCATTATCGTTGTATTGGTCGGCGTGTTCCACCGTTTCACAATGTTTTATAATCATGGATGTAGTACATTCAAGGATGAAAGGGAAGATAAATAAATTTTCGTGTTAGTGGAGAGAATATGAAATGTTTAATTTATTCGAAAAATCTTAAAATTCAATGTGCTCGACACTACTCGATTCTTCACAAAGAATATCATACAATTACAGGTGTGCTGGACATGTGAAAATAATTTATTTTGGGACGTCTGTATAACTGTTGGTTAAACAGAATAATCAGTATATTACGATACGTTTACACTCAGTTTCGCAAGACATACTTATAGTTTTTCGTTTCATTTTAGGTGAAATACAAATATTTTGATAAATTTGAAACGAGAATACAAACACATCACACACGTATCCTCAGTCTTAAATAAGAAAACTTCTTGTTAACTATGTTCTAACTTGGAATAATGGAAAATCAATGAAGCCCTTTACAGAATGAGCATTTGTAAAATCGTGCATAGAGAATGTCTTCTAGTTGTAATGCGAAATGAATTATTCCATTATTGAATATTCTCCAATCAAAAGTAGAAGCTTCATAGTATGTCAAAATAATATACAAACGTATGATATTTCTTATCCTTTTGATGTTATTATTTCTAAACATAAGGAGATCGTTGCCGCAATCCCTCACTGACCGCTGCCATCTGTTGAGGTACGAGTCTCTCCCCCTTCTCTACAGCACACTATGTTCGGCGGGCAGCATCGGGAACGCGAATGGTTATACGCTTTTTGGAGACCTCTGTATAAGATTATGAAAAGAAGAGGAGACTTGAAAAACAATTTAGACCTCGAAGTAGAACCGAAGAACTGGCCCCAACCTGCAGACACATTAAGAATCAGTGACGAAATTGAAAATGAAGATATCACGCTGAATAATATTCACAGATCGCAGCAAGTGCGAGGATGGAGTCGGATCAGGCGTAGCAGACTTCATTGGAAGTAATTTGACACGACAATATAAATATAAATTTAGACTGGACAACAAGTGCTCTAATAACCAGGCAGAGCAACTTGCCATAATCAAAGCCCTAAAAAAGATACAAGCAATACAAGACATAGAAAGAGGAAAACGTACCGCAATTTTATACACAGATAGCCGAATATCTCTGGAATCCGTCAGAAACCCCAAGAACCATAACACATTAATTGAAAACATACGTCAACAGGTGAGGATCTTAGAACACGACAACTGGAGAATCCAATTCAGATGGATAAAGGCACACGTCGGTCACTACGGCAACGAGGTGGCAGATCAACTGGCTAAGAAGGCGACGAGTGACAAAGTTCTTGAAGTGTGCTACAATAAAATCCCTAAAAGCGAAATATCCAGCCAACTGAGAAATTTAAGCTACGGGAAATGGGAAACAGAATGGCAATCGACATCAAATGGCAAAATAACAAAGTCATTTTTTTCCTTCGCTTTACGACAGATTGCGAGTAAAGTTTACATTAACACCGAACCTAACCACAGTTCTCACAGGTCATGGAAGAACAAGATCATACTGCAACAGATTCAAAATAAATGACGATCCCATGTGTATCTGCAACGAAAACGAACAGACTGTTGACCACTTTGACTGCACTATATTAGACAAATAAAGATATAATTTAAAAATACAAATAAGAATAGCAGGCGGAACGTGGCCACCACCTAAAATAGATTTATTGAAGAAACATAAAAAACAATTTATTAACTTCATTAATAGTATAAATTTCGATAATCTATAGAGCACAGTTATTAAGACACAGTAAAATTAATGCACTTACCTGACATATTTTAAAAGTGCATTATGTAATCCAGTGTAATTTTTATTTATTTTCTTATGTTTTTATTTATTTATTTTCTGTAAATGATATTGTTTTGATAATGTGATGCAATTATATATTCAGCAAGAAAAAATGCTTCAGATACTGTATAATTAATGCACTGCCCTACCATAGTGTTAACAAATTGTAATTCATAATCATGTACTATTGCAAATAATATTGTGTTAATAATAGAATAAATTTCAGTAAGCTGTAAAGTATAATATTTTAGGAAGTATAATTAATGAACTTACCTATAATCGTACAAAAAATTGTATTATATAAAACTTGGTATTAATTGTAAGTAATACTGTTTGCTAATAGGATTAAATTTGATAATTAATAAGGAATAATGTTCCAAAGGGAGTATAACTAATGCACTTAGACCTACCTGTCATCGTATATAAAAATTGTATCATGTAACACATTGTATTAATCTTAAGCAATATTGTTTTGATGAAAGGATAAATTTTGATAATCCGAAAGAAATAATGTTTTTAGACGTAGTATAATTAATGCACTTACGTGTCTTCGGGTTTAAAATTTTGATTGTATAACACATTGTGTTAATATTAAGTAATATTGTTTTGATGAAAGGATAAATTGTGATAATCCATAAGAAATCATGTGTTAGACGTAGTATAATTAATGCACTTACATTCTCTTCGTGTTTTAAAAATGTGATTGTGTAACATATTGTATTAATATTAAGTAATATGGTTTTGATGAAAGGATAAATTTGATAATCCATAAGGAATAATGTTATAGACTAGTATGATTAATGCACTTACGTGTCTTCCCGTTAAAAAATTTTGATTGTGTAGCATATTATATTAATCTTATTAATATTGTTTTGATGAAAGGATAAATTTGATAATCCATAAGGAATCATGTGTTACACGTAGTCTAGTATAATATTAATGCACTTACGTGTCTTCGTGTTGAAAAATGTTGATTGTGTAAAATATTGTATTAATCTTATTAATATTGTTTTGATGAAAGGATAAATTTGATAATCCATAAGGAATAATGTTACACTGTAGACGTAGTATAATTAATGCACTTATGTGTCTTGATGTTTAAAAATTTTGATTGTGTAAAATATTGTATTAATCTTATCAATATTGTTTTGATGAAAGGATAAATTGTGATAATCCATAAGAAATCATGTGTTACACGTAGTATAATTAATGCACTTATGTATCTTCGTATTTAAAAATTTGATTGTGTAACATATTGTATTAATCTTATTAATATTGTTTTGATGAAAGAATAAATTTAATAATCCATAAGAAATCATGTATTACACGTAGTATAAATAATGCACTTACGTGTCTTCGTATTTAAAAATTTGATTGTGTAACATATTGTATTAATCTTATCAATACTGTTTTGATGAAAGGATAAATTTGATAATCCATAAGAAATCATGTGTTACACGTAGTATAATGAATGCACTTACGTGTTTAAAAATGTTGATTGTGTAACATATTGTATTAATCTTATTAATATTGTTTTGATGAAAGGATAAATTTGATAATCCATAAGGAATAATGTTATAGACGTAGTATAATTAATGCACTTACGTGTCTTCGTGTTCTACGAATATGTGTAACACATTGAATTAATCTTAAGTAATATTGTTTGATGAAAGTACAAATTTTAGTAATCCATAAGGAATAAAGTTTTAATATAATTAATGCACTTACGTTCCTTCTTGTTTAAAAATAGTGTATTATATAGCTCATTGTGTTCATTCTAAATAATATTGTTTTTAAGAAACACTCAAGCATATAATATTACAACAAATGTAATGGGACATGCTGTTAAATAAATGAATTAAATACAAAAAATACATACATACATACATACATACATACATACATACATACATACAGTACATACAGTACATACTGTACATACATACATACATACATACATACATACATACATACATACATACATACATACATACATACATACATACATACATACGAAGAAGTTCATTAATGAAAAATTATACCGACAAGCCATGGACATTATGGGCAGGAATAATAATTTGGCTACTGGAATGCTTATGTGAGTTCTGTTTACCATAATCAACACCTACAGTCAGAAAGGTCACATTCCTTCCGGTTCTAGTCTTCTGCTGCCTAACCATTAATGCGTGTTCGTGCATCTGAAAAGGGACAATTTGTCGGTTTCTAGTTTCAGATATAATCTTTAAAAAAAGGAAGGATTAAAACAGGTTAATTTTTTATACCTGGTATTATCACATCCTAAGCAAGAAATTGTGTAAATATTGAAGTCCTACGTCAATTGGACCACGCTCAAATCAGTGTCTATATCTGAAACTATGAGCCGCCAAGTGGTACCTTTCCATATGCACGCACACTATTTACAATGAACAGTAAGTAATGTTACTAATTGCATGAGATTATTCTTTGGGATATTTGAAACAAAAAAGTTCAAATTAATTTTGCTCGTGTTTGCTTCGTTTTCCAGATAAAAATTGTTTTTTGAAGTTCCAGATTGAATTCCAATATTCTCAATCAATTTAAGAGAGCAGTGTATTATGATAAATAGTTGAAAGAATTTTAGTTTAGTCCATTAAATGTGCAGAAACTTGATCTGAACAAATGTAACTTTTAGTTCTGAAAAGGAATTTTCAAATGTTCCTTAAATTAACTGAGCATATTGGGAATTAAATAAAAGGCTTTCCCAAAACAAACTGTGAAATTTTTAATATAAAACTTTTTTTATATCGAAAAGGAAGCAAAGACAAGCAAAATTATATTAAACTCTTTTGTTTAAAATATCTCACCAGAATAACCCCCTGAAATTAATGACATTGCTAACGCTTCAACCTGTATAGGAAATATTTTATTTTCCGTTCCTTACGGTTCAACTGTATAGGAAATCTTTTTCCGTTCCTTATGGTTCACCCTGTATAGGAAATATTTTATTTTCCGTTCCTTACGGATCAACTGTATAGGAAATATTTTATTTTCCGTTCCTTATGGTTCAACTGTACAGGAAATATTTTATTTTCCGTTCCTTACGGTTCAACTGTATAGGAAATTTTTTTTCCGTTCCTTATGGTTCAACCTGTATAGGAAATATTTTATTTTCCGTTCCTTACGGTTCAACTATTTAGGAAATATTTTACTTTCCGTTCCTTACGGTTCAACTGTATAGGAAATTTTTTTCCGTTCCCCATGGTTCAACCTGTATAGGAAATATTTTATTTTCCGTTTCTTACGGTTCAACCTGTATAGGAAATATTTTATTTTCCGTTCCTTACGGTTCAACTGTATAGGAAATATTTTATTTTCCGTTCCTTACGGTTCAACTGTATAGGAAAATTTTTTTCCGTTCCTCATGGTTCAACCTGTATAGGAAATATTTTATTTTCCGTTTCTTACGGTTCAACTGTATAGGAAATATTTTATTTTCCGTTCCTTACGGTTCAACTGTATAGGAAATATATTATTTTCCGTTTCTTACGGTTCAACTGTATAGGAAATATTTTATTTTCCGTTCCTTATGGTTCAACCTGTATAGGAAATATTTTATTATCCGTTCCTTACGGTTCAACTGTATAGGAAATATTTTATTTTCCGTTCCTTACGGTTCAACTCTGTAGGAAATATTTTATTTTCCGTTCCATACGGTTAAGCTGTATAGGAAATGTTTTTCCGTTCCTTATGGTTCAACCTATATAGGAAATATTTTATTTACCGTTCCTTACGGTTCAACTGTATAGAAAATATTTTATTTTCCGTTCCTTACGGTTCAAATGTATAGGAAATATTTTATTTTCCGTTCCTTACGGTTCAACTGTATAGGAAATATTTTATTTTCCGTTCCTTACGGTTCAGCTGTATAGGAAATTTTTTTTCCGTTCCTTATGGTTCAACCTGTATAGGAATTTCTTTTCCGTTACTTATTGTTCAACCTGTATAGGAAATAATTTTTTTCCGCTCCTTACGGTTCAACCTTTATAGGAAATAATTTTTTTTCCGTTCCTTATGGTCCAACCGTATAGGAAATTTTTTTCCGCTCCTTACGGTTCAACCTTTATAGGAAATAATTTTTTTCCGTTCCTTACGGTTCAACTGTATAGGAAATATTTTATTTTCCGTTCCTTACGGTTCAACTGTAAAGCAAATATTTTATTTTCCGTTCCTTACGGTTCAACTGTATAGGAATTTTTTTTTCCTTTCCTTATGGTTCAACCTGTATAGGAAATATTTTATTTTCCGTTCCTTACGGTTCAACTGAATAGGAAATATTTTATTTTCCGTTCCTTACGGTTCAACTGTATAGGAAATTTTTTTTCCTTTCCTTATGGTTCAACCTGTATAGGAAATATTTTATTTTCCGTTCCTTACGGTTCAACTGAATAGGAAATATTTTATTTTCCGTTCCTTACGGTTCAACTGCATAGGAATTTTTTTTCCGTTCCTTATGGTTCAACCTGTATAGGAAATATTTTATTTTCCGTTTCTTACGGTTCAACTGTATAGAAAATATTTTATTTTCCGTTCCTTACGGTTCAACTGTATAGGAAATATTTTATTTTCCGTTCCTTACGGTGCAACTGTATAGGAAATATTTTATTTTCCGTTCCATACGGTTCAGCTATGCAGGAAATTTTTTTTCCGTTCCTTATGGTTCAACCTGTATAGGAAATATTTTATTTTCCGTTTCTTACGGTTCAACTGTTTAGGAAATATTTTATTTTCCGTTCCTTACGGTTCAACTGTATAGGAAATATTTTATTTTCCGTTCCTTACGGTTCAACTGTATAGGAAAATTTTTTTCCGTTCCTTATGGTTCAACCTGTATAGGAAATATTTTATTTTCCGTTCCTTACGGTTCAACTGTATAGGAAATATTTTATTTTCTGTTCCTTATTTTTCAACCTGTATAGGAAATAATTTTTTTCCGTTCCTTATGATTCAACCTGTATAGGAAATACTTTATTTTCCGTTCCTTATAGTTCAACTGTATAGGAAATTTTTTTTCCGTTCCTTATGGTTCAACCTGTATAGGAAATATTTTTCCGTTCCTTATGGTTCACCCTGTATAGGAAATATTTTATTTTCCGTTCCTTATGGTTCAACTGTATAGGAAATTTTTTTCCGTTCCTTACGGTTCACTCTGTATAGGGAATATTTTATTTTCCGTTCCTTACTGTTCAACTGTATAGGAAATATTTTATTTTCCGTTCCTTATTGTTCAACCTGTATAAGAAATAATTTTTTTCCGCTCCTTATGGTTCACCCTGTATATGAAATATTTTATTTTCCGTTCCTTACGGTTCAACTGTATAGGAAATATTTTATTTCCGTTCCTTACGGTTCAACTGTATAGGAAAATTTTTTTCCGTTCCTTATGGTTCAACCTGTATAGGAAATATTTTATTTTCCGTTCCTTACGGTTCAACTGTATAGGAAATATTTTATTTTCCGTTCCTTACGGTTCAACTGTATAGGAAATATTTTTCCGTTCCTTATGGTTCAACCTGTATAGGAAATATTTTATTTTCCGTTCCTTATGGTTCAACTGTATAGGAAATTTTTTTCCGTTCCTTATGGTTCAACCCGTATAGGAAATAATTTTGTTCCGTTCCTTATGTTTCAACCTGTATAGGAAATAATTTTTTTCCGCTCCTTACGGTTCAACCTTTATAGGAAATAATTTTTTCCGCTTTTTGCGGTTCAACCTGTATAGGAAATATTTTATTTTCCGTTCCTTACGGTTCAACTGTATAGGAAATATTTTATTTTCCGTTCCTTACGGTTCAACTGTATAGGAAATATTTTTCCGTTCCTTATGGTTCAACCGGTATAGGAAATATTTTATTTTCCGATCCTTACGGTTCGACTGTATAGGAAATTTATTTTCCGTTCCTTATGGTTCAACCCGTATAGGAAATAATTTTGTTCCGTTCCTTATGTTTCAACCTGTATAGGAAATAATTTTTTTCCGCTCCTTACGGTTCAACCTTTATAGGAAATAATTTTTTCCGCTTTTTGCGGTTCAACCTGTATAGGAAATATTTTATTTTCCGTTCCTTACGGTTCATCTGTATAGGAAATATATATATATATTTTTTTTTTTCGTTCTTTACGGTTCAACCTGCATAGGAAATAACTTTTTTCCGTTCCTTACGGTTCAAACTGTATAGGAAATATTTTATTTTCCGATCCTTACGGTTCAACTGTATAGGAAATTTATTTTCCGTTCCTTATGGTTCAACCTGTATAGGAAATTATTTTGGTCCGTTCCTTATGTTTCAACCTGTATAGGAAATAATTTTTTTCCGCTCCTTATGGTTCAACCTGTATAGGAAATAATTTTTTCCGCTTCTTGCGGTTCAACCTGTATAGGAAATAATTTTTTTTCCGTTCCTTATGGTTGAACCTGTATAGGAAATATTTTATTTTCCGTTCCTTACGGTTCATCTGTATAGGAAATATATATATATTTTTTTCGTTCTTTACGGTTCAACCTGTATAGGATATAACTTTTTTCCGTTCCTTACGGTTCAAACTGTATAGGAAATATTTATTTTCCGTTTTCCTTTGAATAAAAATGCAAGGAAATAAACTATAAACATCATGCTACGTAATACCACACGTAACATAAAAGCAGGTTCTGAATTGGGAAACGAGTGAAATGTATTATCATGAGAAAGTTTGTGTTATCTTTGACAACAACAATTTCTTCCATTATTGTTCTGGTCCGCTTCTTTAATCTTCATTAATTAAAGTTAAAAATTTGTTTTAAAATTTGTCTACACAAGGGACGTATTAACTACGCCTATTCAATGTTCACATGTGTAGAGGCTTCTATACAGTTCATTCTGCTGTATGTTTCAGGATAACAGACATTAAGAAGGCCAGCAATACAAGTTTTCGAATAGTTAAATTAATGATTTCACTCAGCTAATAATACCACAATTATAAAACTAATCTTGAAGGTAATGCTTGGTAATTAATATAAATTCAAAGAAATAGCAAGCTAAAATCTAAGTAGTTTTTGCAGAATTTTCCAGTACACTGTACAATAAATACCCCAAAAAATACAATTTCAATTATCTAATATTTTTTTTCTTTTCTGTCCCTTTTTGTTTGTATTTTAATTAGTTGTATTAGAAGGTAGTGTAAAATAGACATATCTTCCATCTTCCTGTAGGCTCCAATACGAATTTTCAGTGGAAGATGATGAGGAATAAACATTTAAATGCTTTATTTTAAATTAGATGGCATATCCATCCATACAGGTGGCTGGTTTGAGAATGGAGAGGGGGTTGTTATTCTATGCACATAGTTAAACATTTCGCCATCTGGTGCACTGCTAGGTGCATGGAGTAATCAGTTATCTTTATAATAATAAGTGGCAGTAAGATCAATATCTATATTAGCGCCTCTAGCGTTTGAAACGGGCAACTCAGTAAGTTTCACATCCTGTTATAATACGTTCATCTATGTTACTATCCTTTGAATATTGATCCACCGAGGGCGGCCAGTTTAATTACTGCGTGAACTCTGGGTGTCTTGCCTGATGATCGCTTTGTATAGGAACATCATTTCATTTTTACTAACATTTCTAATATTAACCTGGCTATACTTTTGGACTAACGGTTGTGAACAGGAAACACCGTTTGCTACTCCCTTCCACGACTGGATTTCGATGATACTGGCGTAAAATACAAACAAATCACTTTATTAGATATAGGAGGGAAGAAAAGTGGTTCATCCATTTACGTAAACTGGGAAATATCGCAATTTTGAGTTTGATAATTTTCATTAGGTTTTTGTTTAATCAAAATACAGTACACTATTAACAATAAGTGTTTTTACTCACGAACTGAGCTATAGGCCTACATGCGGACGTATTCATTATGCAGTGTATATTATACTGTCTACAGCACATTAGCGTACAATATAGAGAACGAAGTTAAATTGAAAAATAATCATAATATAGATATTTAAACATTTTTTTGAAATGATAGCCGTTCATTTCGATACAGGCTTTAGTTCTTTTGTGCATATTATCGCACTATAGACTATTGTACCTAATTCCAATTACCAGTTTCGTCCTTTGTACTTAGTAACTTATGTTGAAATAATTTCATACATAGTATAGAAAAGAGTATCTTACGTACCGTACTGTAAATTCAATCTTCACTTCTGCCCGACCCGCACAGATAAAATTACTCAGACAACCTATCTTTTATCCATCCAAGTAGTTATGTCGCTGGGTCATAGAAAGGAGGAAATCACGTGACAGTTAATTACTTAACTAGGCCCTTTTATTTAAGTTATTTTAAACAGTTGTATAATATTACGTAGAATTCAAATTCCTAACAGAAATTAATGTTTTCATAAAAGAGCTAAGACAGCCCAGTCACTAGCCTTTACAGAGGGGTGAGCAGAAGCGGGTGGGGGGAAACCGGGATGCAACGTAGGCAAACGAACGATAGTACCTGTGCGAAAATGTGATTCAATATTGAAAGCTCTTTCATCACTGGAAAACGCGAACATATTTCTGGAACGTACTATACTCACTAACTCAATACTGTTTACTATGAACTTAAGGCGACTTTGACAGCATATGCTGCCTTGGTTTTGTGCGGAAGACGATTGAAAGTTTACTACTGGAAGGGGTGAGAGTGAAGTACATTCCAAAAACTCAGGTAGGCCTATAATAAAAATTGAAGTAAAAATAAAATTTTGTCCCTATACTTGAATTAACAAAATCGGAGGATTTTCGAATCATTCCCAACTATTGAATAACCATATAGATAAAACATTGTGCCATAACTTGGTTATAAAACTATCGAAAGTAAACATTCGCTGCACTAATGGCTTTGAAATAATGGTGTGGTTTCTGACACAAAATTAATTTCTTTATAAATCACGTTTTTTTTTCCTTCTCGTCCCTTTCTTTATTCAATCAAAACAACTATGTACTTTTCGCCATCCTTTTCCTCTACTAGCCACTTTTTTATGCTATTCACTAACATTATTTATTTATTTATTTATTTATTTATTTATTTATTTATTTATTTATTTACTTATTTATTATTTTGCTAATATGTAACATAAATTATAAAATATGCAGAGAAACTTTAGCTCCCCCTGAAAGAGAATAGCATTGATAGTTTCGAATAGTCATATCAGTAGAGCGAGAACTATCAATTTGCACGCAATAGAGATGAGTGAGTGAGTGAGTGATTGAGTGAGTGAGTGAGTGAGTGAGTGAGTGAGTGAGTGAGAGATCACTTTGCTACTATATTTCTCCGTGCACGTGTATTTAGATATCAAATGCTTGCTATATTGAGCTCTCAATAGTATACGATGCATGCGTTCATAATCCTTACGAGGGGTTTGAAATTGCTTTTTAATTAAAAAATAATCTCATGATGAAATGAGGGTGTCTACTGTAAACATGAAACGATTTGAAATCGTCCTTTGAAATTATGAAGTTTTTGTTGGCATATGTCCAGATTTATTCTATTTTATTGTAACCTAAAAAACGAGAGAATTTATTTATGTAGATTCTGGTTAGTCCTCGCGTTAGCATTGGATTCCTATGATAATATTTTTTATTTATAAATAAAATTGAGCCAAAGTCTATATACTTGGCATTTTCATCTAAAACATTAACTATTTTTACATTCACATTGCTTATATTTGAAAAAAAAAATGTCTTCCTTCAATTCCAGTTCTGCTTCAATCAAGAAATATACTTAGCCTTTGAGTGTAGGGCGGTACATACTGTGAGACGGTTATGATGTGTGTTGTTTTAAACAATCATTAATATTTTATCTTCCCATTGACTTTATTCCTTTCTTCATCATTTTACCTCCACTTGAATTACTAACTTTCACATCAATGTGGTGTAGGGAAGGTAGCCTATATCATTCGACCAATACTACAGTCTATATCAGGGCCGGACATGAGAGCGGCTCCGTTTAGCCGGCCAGAGCTGCTCTCGCTCCGCAAGGCAAGCCGGAGCAGAACGCTCACGCAGTGGCGGACTCACATTACAGCTACCTTCCCTGCGTAAATATAACAAGAGCCACGGTTGTTCTAGTCATTCAGTCTGTCAGTACATAATAGTTTATCAGGATATTACATCAATCCATTGTACAGTACAGACTTTATGACACTCTTATTAATTTAATGGAGTAAACTTCGCTCTATGCACACACACAAACCATTAGACTTATTCACGTAACCCATACGCACAGTGATTTAATAATTATATAATGGTAGGCTATTAATAATATAAACATATGTAATAAAAGATTACAACAATATAATATAATATGTAACTTTTTATATAATATGATATGATATATCATAAACTGTAATATACTATAGACCTACTATGATATAACTTCACACTTGTATAATTTAAAATTATATATTACTAAATGTATAATAACTTATAAGGTAATATAAATATCAAATCGATACTCTTCTTAATCAATTGGAGTGTTTTATGACAAATTAAACACTTTGCTAATCCACTGCTCTCTACCAAAAAGAACTCCTCCTCCCATGATATAATAAAAGCAGTGGGAGTAGCGGGCCGCTTTAAGGTTGACGCTCACTGGCACGAACCGACCGGAACGGAACGAACCGGAAATATTCTGCGAGAGACGTATGCATGTATTTTAAACGGCAAACGCTCACTTGTCCGAACGGAAGCAACCGGCTGCCGGTCCTGACGGACAGGGTTCTCGCGACACGACCCTAGCGGAATTTCCGATGACGATCGTCAGCATTCGTATGTCTTCGCTGGTCTTCGGAGAAAAGTGTGTTGGCTGTTCTCAGTACTTTCCCACTCAACATGTGCTGGTGCGTTGTCCAGACAGATTATTCTTAAAATGGGTGATGAAAAGTTAATTTTAACAGTGCTAATCGCGCTTCTGTGCTGATTGGCCTTCGAAATGTGATGTTTCCCTTCATTATTTCAGATGCTAATAACAGATGAAGTTTTAAACATTTTTCTTCGCTCATACGAAAGTACTAAAAAAACCATTACTCGATCTTTACACAAATGTGGGAAAAGATGGTGAAATTAATCAAAACACTTTTTTATATTTGACTATATTTATTTATTTGCGTTAATGTAAATTATTAACTTTTTAAGATAAGCAGAGGTGGCACAGCAAATAAATAAATATAGTCAAATATTAATAGCTTATCGGCATACCACAATATGAAATTGACTTTTTTATATTGTTATGACTAGAGCCCGGATTGTATGTAATTACATATTCCGTTCCTACATATGTAGCTATAAGGAAAGCTAAAAGTCCACGAATCGTATTAAATTTAAATTTAAATTTAAATATACAGAATAAAGAATATAATTACAAACAAACAAGACAAATAGAAATAAAATAATATAATCAATATAAAAAAGGAGATACAGTAGTATTAACAAAATTTGAGACCGAATGAGCAGCGCTCGTGTTCGGTCGCAGTTCAGTTATAATATCAATAGGCCTATAAGAGAATATAAAATAAAATAGGAACTAAAATTAAAATTACAGTTACAGAAATTATATAATACAATATTAATATAAGAGAAATATAGAAAAAAATAATAAAAATAAATAAGTAAAATAAGATAGGAACTGCAATTTAAATTACAGCGGCAATGGAATTATATAATATAATATTAACACTAGAGAAGAATAATATCGCATTCGCACCTGAAAAGTAGGATTTATATAGACTATTTCAAAATTATAGAATACAAATATAATATAGGTTGATTAATTCATACACATAGGCTATAAATTTATTTAATCAAATTGAAGATATTAACACGTTCCTAATTTTCTTGTTATATGTTAGTGGGTTACATGTTAAAAGTTCTGGGTGTAATTTAGTTAAAGCATTGTACAACCGAGGGCCAAAATTAATGCTATGCTTTAGACCAGCAGATGTGAGACATTTAGGTTCTATTAATGTTGAATTAATATTTCGTCTTGTGTCATAATTATGTGTCTGTAATACAAACTTATTACGATTTTTATGATAAAATTTTAGCAGCGTATACTTATAAATTTGTTCAATATTAAATACATTAAATTAAGAATAAATTAATTTAGTTGGATAATCGAAACGTTTCTTCAAACAAATTTTAATTATTCGTTTTTTTAGTAAATTTAACGAACTAAGATTAATGTTTGTACTCCCACCCCAAACAATTATACCATATTGAATGATAGATTAATGGCCAAATAAATATTTCGTAGAACTCTAATGGGTAAGTAGCATCGAAGATTAACGAAAGGGATCATTATTCCGAAGTTTTAAATGTTTTTACATATTTTGGTGCATAATAAATATTTTGGCATATATTATATATTTTTAAATATTTTGAAGGATATTGCATATTTTGAAAGAATATATACATTTTTTCGCTAATTTTCTCTCTACGTAATGCTTAAGTTATTTTTTTAAATTGTTTATAAAGCTTATCCCTTCGTCTCTAGTGCATAAATATAATTTGATAATTGAAAATAATAACGTATTCTGTCAAAAAATGGACATCTCTTTGCAATGCTAATAGTTTGTACGCTATATCTCTTGAGAAGTAACGGTAAAGTAGGTACAAATACAAATGCGAATGGTGGGTCATTGTACTGCTAACGTAGTGAAGGAAAGAATGAAAATTACCCTGTGAGTATGACCGTTTCGCACAAACACCCCCAATCAGTTGCTCTAAAAGAAAACAATAGTTTTTTCTGTTTTTTTTTTAAGAAACTTATTTTGACATCAGGTAATACAAGTAGCAAGCCTACTGCCATTCGCATCCAAGTTAAAAGACTAGATTTCAATGGACGATTCCTTTACTAAAATGGTAAAATCGTGCAGTCCAAAGTGTGTGACAAACGCATTGGGTTCTCCATGAAGTCACAATTAGAATAACATTTAAAAATTGAACTTCATGTGAGAAATAAAAAACGTGCTCCGTCGAAAAGAAAAAGTTCTTCTTATACAAGTGGTGCTGAAACATTCGTCTTCTACAAGTGGATTTAATAAAAAATTTGTGCATGGCAATGGTTGCTGCAAACATATACAGTGGTATAAACTTGGAGTTCCAAAGTTCCAAGCATTCCTACGCAAATACTGCAACTTCAATATTTCGCATGAATCAACACTCCGGAAAAAATATTTGAACTCCTGCTACACTGACACAATGGAAACGATTAGAGATGGACTTGATGATTCCTACGTATGAGTTGCCGTTAACGAGACGATCAATAACCGCAGAAAATATGTAAAAATATTTAATTATTAATTGCGCCTCCAAACAATGAGGTTCAATCACATGTGCACCTGTAATTTTTTATTAGTGTGCAAAAATACATCTAATAAAGCTTAGATTTTAAATTACCAACTTTTTTTTTATTTATTACACATTTATCTACATACTTCGTCATTTTTAGCTTCATATTTATGTAGTCTACATAGTTCTCATTTTCACATTACATAAAATCCGGGCTCTAGTTATGGACCCATATTTTCTTTTCTTTTTTCCTTCCTCATCAGCTAAAGACTCAGTAAAATAAAATAATCTTCGGAACTACTATCCCACTCCATGTTTAAACCAGACTGCCTGTCGACTGTACCGGAATATTCCGAGCAGTGAGCGTCAGAGCTTCCGCGGAAGACGGACTGCTGTAGATTTCCGTTCCGGTCGGTTCGTGCCAGTGAGCGTCAACCTTTAGTGTATGAGCGGAAGCTCCGTCTTCAAAGTTCGCCATTATACTGCAGAGTCACCACTGCACCGACACTGAATGACGTACAGTATGCATACGTCACAACGCTCGGAAGAACCGCTCTTTAAAGCACACAGCGCTCATTTCTCAGAACCACGTAATGTGCCCAGCCCTGGTCTATATAAAACTAGAAAGGTATCGACAGTTCTCTCACACACGGGAAGGGATCGACGTTGTGAAGTTGTGCGATGCGACCGTTTGCACCTCCTGCCTGCCGTGTCGGAAATGAGCAGCTGACGTGAACTCGGTGAACTCGTAAGTAGGCCTATTTATCATACGGTACTCTTTGACTAGACTAATAATAATAATAATAATAATAATAATAATAATAATAATAATAATAATAATAATAATAATAATAATAAAAGTATGAGTGACTGGGAATATAAAATGTAGTACGTAGTGTGCAAGCGACATAATCTAGTATAATAGCAATCCAGATTTCATGCTAATACATTTAAAGGTATAAAGGAAAGATGCAGTTTTTATCTCCATGGAATACCTCACATCAGTATCTCCTCAAATGTATCGTGAAGAAGTAATAGACCCACATAAATCAGAGCGTCATAATGTGGCAAAGAGTGCAGAAAATACGTACTGGGTCATGTGGTTTATCCGAGCTAGTAGACATTTCATATAGTTGTATCAATAGTAGTCTATAAAGAAGCGGAATCAATTAGGCCTACTTCAGTTCATTCCGATGACGTAAATAGGGAGGAATATGATAGTGAGCCTATTTCTAACGATCCTATAAGATGGATAGTAAATGAATCCCTTCGTGATATTATCGTTAAATGAGGTTATGTTCTTGAAAATATGGACAATGATTTTAAAAATTCGTGCATGCAGTATATTGACTTTCTGACGTATACTTAAAATGAAAGCTTGTTTTACAGAACCATGAGGATTGGCGGGAAACAGCAAAGACAACCATTATTTTTTTTTTTTTTTAATATTTAAAACCAAAATTGTTTACGACAGTGTGCAGATAGGAAACACTGCCGTGGAAGAGATACGCATCTGGCAGATTTTTTAAATGTAGGATTCTCCTTTCATCGTAATATACTGCGTGTTCAGTTCAAAGTGTGTCATGGCTCGCTGTATGCCGTCATGTGGCTAGCCGATGAGCCTAGAAAATTCAATCTTCCTACACTTCCGCAGAGGCGTATTACTTATGTGCCAGAGAAGTTGCCTAGCAAGTACGGCGTTCATTCTGAAGAGTACTTACCGATACATACGGTAACGCCGGTAGTGGCAGGAATGTGAACTGTTTGGAAACACGTACTGAGGTGAGTTTTTTCTTACTTTCGGGATATGTGCAGAGGGTTAAGACGATTACTTACGTATTTGTTGACGTTAACTTCTATGGTCAACATGGACACGGAGCATTTGATTTGTGTTGTGGAATGTTGCCGTACGCAACCGATGATAACAAATACCCTGCGTACGACTTGCCCGCGCAAAACACAGTTCGAAAGAGGTTATGGTAGCACACAGTCTTTACAGACCGCCATCTGTTGCTACGACGTTCAAGTTATACCGTACACGTTCACAAGTTCAGATTGAACGCCTTGATTAATAGGCAACTTCTCTGACATAAAAGCTGAAACTCGCTTCAAATCCCTGACTCACAACAGTGACGTCATGACATACTTTGAAATGAACACCCAGTAGAATACACATGCCGCCGTATTTAATCATCCTGAAAGAAATCGAAATTTGTTGCCCTCTTTCCCATTTTCCTTTTCTTTACCGAGGTTTTTAAGTCGGGAAGACCCATGCGTTTCCTTATTTGACTTGAATTTCTCATTTCCTATTTTAACACCGATGATCTTTCCTATTTTGAGTGCCTCTACAGTTGTTTATTACCTGTTGTACGGAAATAAGAGGCCCGCCATTGTCTCTTAAGACATCTGGCTACCACGCACTCGCGCTAAACAGTCGCAAACGTCTACCTGTCAGCATGATCTCTGATTGGCTGGTTTCAGCGGCTGCCATAGTGACGCCTTAAGCCGCTGAACTGTCAATACCTTTCTAGTTTTGTTTAGACTGTATACAGGCACACATTGCGGGCTTCTCTGATCGTGTGGTCATCACGGTATAGAGCCACCGCTGAGACAACACAGGACAGTAGATGACAAGGGACAAACATCCAGTTCCGTGGACGAAAGATAAAACTCTCCCGCTGCCTACATTGGGAATCAAACCCGGACTGGTTGGTTGGGAAGCGTATATGCTATTCACAAAGCTTAAGGCCCGGTCAAACAGAACGCGGACTATCCGCGCGAACTCTGTATTACGTTAGAATGCATCATCCCAATCAAACAGCACGCGGCCCAACGCCGCGGTCTAGTCTGGTTCGCGGCGGACTGATAGCGAGTTGCGTTTTCCTACAGAGTTCGCGGCGGACATCTCGTAGAAAATGACCGATGAAACGGAACAATTAATTGAATTTGTGCGGGAATATGCTCATTTATATGATATGCGGCATCCAGACTATAAAAATGTGGCGAAAAAAAGTGAATCTTGGAAAGAAATTGCAGAGGAACTCCATCATTCCAGTAAGTTTATTGTATTTATTATATAATTACAAAAATTCGCCTAGTTCCTCTCTTTTTTCATTTATTTCATGCACTCACTTCCTTTTCCTTTTCCACTTTGATGAACGGCTCAAAGCGAACAGAAGAAGCAATTCTTCTTCATCTGAGGAGCTGCTGGACATGTTAATTAATCCAGGAGAAAAAAACGGAAGTAAAAGTACAATTTCAAACAAATTTAGAAACAAGTCGAGAAAATACGATGAGTACTGCACTTGGCAACAATTGTTTCCACACTGGTTCGTCCTGCACTGTCCGCTTTCTGTTTGACTTCCTCAGTCCGTGGCGGACTGCGATCCTTCCGTCAGCGCGGACAGTCCGCGTTCTGTTTGACCGGGCCTTAAGACTGCGAACCTTTTGCCGCTATAAGAAATATAAACAGAATCTACATATATTGATATTTGAAAAAAAAATCAGTTTTAACAATGTCTTGTAATTACATGCACGTTTTAAGCGTCACTGATATCTAAAAAGTGGTTTCGGGCAGCTGCCTGAGTGTAGACATTTCTCCTGAAATACTGTATTAATTTTGCTCGTATTCATAATCTGTGAGTAAATTAATCCGGGAAAGATGCTTATGAAATATAATAATTTTAGTAAAAGTAATAGATCATTATCTAATAAGAAATAAAAATTGCCAATTAACTAGAAATATATCGTGACGATTGCTTTTAATTTTGTATCTTGCATAAAATGAGAGATGTATGAAATGAACAGTCCAGTATCTTTTTAGACACGTGTCTTTATTCTGAAAATCAATTACTACGTTACACAACATTATTGCTGTTTTGGTTATGACCATTCCAAATCCAAGTAGCTTTCAAGAAAAGCGATTTAAAGCCGATCCGCCGTAGTTGAAGCGTGGCCTAGTCATCTAGCGTAAGTTATATGGACGATAGCACGTGGAAGTCTTGCGGAGTAGACGCATTTTTGTTCACTGCGCATCCAAGGTCATGCTTCAACTATAGTGGAAAGGCTTCTAGCTACTGCCATTACTGAAGAGCACTTCAGTGTGCTTCGCGTAGTACTATTGTAGGCACAGATATTGGACCAGTCCGATATACAAAATATTTAAATTGAAGCTGAAGAATGCAGTGCAATGCCGCAAACGTTATTTCGCTAGAAGAAGATGACTATGATAATTTACGAGGTAAATATATCTGTTTTTATATGTAACAAATTTGTTTATTTCAATTTTTTTTCTGTTTGATTTTTGTTATTTACCAGGATGTTATTTGAATGTGTAAGTAAATGTAGGCTTACATTCATTGGAAAGGTAAAAGACTAAATAACATTATTATAAAAGTAATGCTTAAAATTTTCAGAAGACTTTCTTTTACTCAGTATTACTTAACGCATATAAAACTATATTACTATATTATCTGAATTACAGATGTCCAACATGCGTTGTCATGTAATTGTTTATGGTTAAATATGCTGCCGAAAGTTTTGTGTCCTGCTGGAGGGACAAAGCCATATTTTTCATACAAGAACTCAGTTATGCCAACAGGACAGGGAATTTTAATTGAAAATCCATAGTGATACTGGACTTGAGGCGTACAAGGTAGCAATTGGTGGTTTTCCCTGAGTTCACCCATTCTCCATATTAGTGTTATGCCCCAGGACTTAAGAACGCCCTGTAGCATGATTTCCTGTGGAGTGTCAAATTTGAACAGTCCAGGAACAGTGTCAGCGGAATACATGGTCTTTAGCAGAAATGTAATACAATTCCAGCTTGTGAAGTAAATAGATGCTTAGCCAGCGTTATAGAGTTTTGTCGCGCGAGCGGTAAATCACTGCTTACGATGAAAGTATTCTTACGCCACGAATCACTGCTGGACTAATCGCATTAGTCCAGTAGAACAAAGCATGCATTTTATTGGTTAAATTAAATCACGCATTGTTCAAACTCTTTTCTTACGCATAGTCTCATTAAAGCGACTTATCACTGTATTTCAATGAATCGAATTATTTGTAACCGAGGTTTGATTAAAACGACATCTTCAATCACGAATAATCAAAAGGGGTTTACAGCCCATCTCACCTGCCGGATAGCGTGGGTGGTACCCCGGTCGGGAGACCGATAAGAGAACATAAAAAGTGATGGTAAGAGGATTGGCGGCAAACAGTCGGATGGTGACACGGACGGGCAGGGATCGAGGACCAAGTTTAATGGCGTCAGCAGATATAAGAGATATACCATTGTAAATAAATGTGTATATATTGTATAAATATTTAATAAATCAAGTATAGTTTCATTCATAACTAATTCAGTCTACAACCTAAGTTCAGTAACGATGTAGTTTTCCTATAATATCCTGAGAGCCTCAGCTCTTCCAGTAAAATCGTTCCTTTTCCATTATTGAGTATAATGGTGGTGTCAGAAATCCTGATAAGTGTGAGCAGGAGACGAACGCAGTAGTCATCCGTTTAAGAAGTCATCCGACCTAAGTGACGGTCTCACAACATTAGGTATCTACATCATTCCGTCAACATATCTCCATTTTGTCATCATTCTCCAACGCCGGCTGGCTATATATGGAGGGAGCGTCCTAGGAACAAATGAGTTTACCTGTTCGAAATTTGGGTACGTAGCGAGACAAAGTTTAATCTGCTGGTGTGGGTTTGGGAATTCGCCAAGCTTGAGGGTTAGTGCAATAAGGTCGTAGTGTTGGGCCCCTCCCGAAATTCCATTCCATTCATTTCCTCTTAGAATGTTCTTCCGGCAGGAAAAACACTTTTACGTTCTGTTATTTATTAAAACCTTGCGATGAAGATTGCATTTACTAGTATGTAACACAAAGGTAATTCGTCAAATTGGGAAATACTATTATTTAGAAATGAGATCTAGGACCATGACAAAGCCAATAAGAATCACGACAAATGCAACAAGGACCACGATAAGGACAACAATGAACACAATATGTGGACCACGAGAAGCGGGATCATGATAGCGGCGATGTCATGGACGGCGACAAACATCATGACCACGATAAGGACCATGACAGAGGGAACAAAGACTACAACAAGGATCACGACCACGGTAAGAACCATGACAAAAGCAACAAAGACCACAATAAAGGAATGCCAAAGTCGACAAGGATTACGATCAGAATAAGAACCCAGAAAGAGGCAACAAAAATCACGATTAGGACCAAGGCAAAGACAAAAACGACTACATTTACTACGTTTGAATCCTACGCATTTATTATTCAAAATAATGGTCGCTTGTTTGTTATGAATGGTAGCAAAATGTTGATTCTCAATCTCCATCCCGTGTCCAAATTACATTTTAATGTACGTGTAAGTTGGATGACTTAGGATAATATAAAAACTTACAAAACGTACTGTTTCATTTCATTAATAACAGTTTAGAGAAGTAGAAAATACGTTAGTGCAAAACATAATTTTTATAGTGGGATACTGAAGTTAAAATTTGTTTTCAGTTTTTATTCTCAAATCCGTCTCACTATCTTTGTGTGTGTGTCTCCGCCACAAACTAAAGCACTATCAGTCGGCATGCTGCTGTTTGATGTATCCATGTGAGTACTAATATTTCCACATCCTGTTTCGTAAATTATACTTCATAGACAAAGAGAAATTTTATTTTAAATATTTTATTTTGAATTGGTACAATTATTGTTCTCAACTCCGTCTGTTGTTACAGTTAATTGTTTTGCCATTCAAAAAAATCTGTGATCTTTGCTATGTAATCTTAACTCATAGCTTTATTTGCCTCATGCATTAGTTAGTCTGGCCAGTGTTGCCAATACACGAAAACGAAGTTTCGCTATTGAAACAATTCCATCCCGTTTCACTTCCGTTCCACATACAATGTGACGAAGGTGACATAAAAGAAGTATTCATTTTAATTATTTGTTTTCTGAGTTAAAATAGTATTAAAGACATGTGCCTTTGTGTCAGGCACGTCAGTGACTTGATAAATGGTATTTTTACACAGATAATTGACACAGATTTTTCTATCTGTCTTCTACTTAGCCCTTTACTTCAGTAATTTTGTACGTTTATAATATTTTTCCTCCAGTATTTAAAGTTATATCTTCCTAAACTCTTGTTAATAGTTTCTGTCACCGAAGATCTCTCTGATCTAGCCAAAGGGACGGAGTTGATAATATCTGTTAAATATGGAAAAATATGAAAACTATTTGATTTGTAGCTCGTATATTAGTTTTTACATCTTTGTAAACCAGTACTCTTCAACATAAACTAAAATTTAAGCAAGGAAATAATCTTTGTTTTTATTAAATTAGTTATACCCAAAAGGATCGATCTATTTGACAATCCATCATATAGATTTATTTTTTCATTGTAATTCTACCATCGTCTTTGAATAGCCTCCATAAATAAAAATAATGTTGCCATTCACTAACATTATCTGCCTATCCGACAATGAATTCCTAATAAATGGCTTATGTTAATGGAGTAAGCTACTGTACCGAAATCAAAAAGCTTCTAGTGTCTCATCTTGTGGAGTTTTAAAGTGCTCTACATCGCTTAAGATATCCTTTACGACCTCACATCTTGTCAAAGGGCTTGGGGTTATAGGGCAGTAACCTTTTTACTTCTTTACTTCAAAGTATATGACTCATCTCACGGGAGATTAAACAGAACAGTCTGGGGAGCTTACTAGATTCGAAGTCCAACCTTACCCCAGTCTGCTTACTGTTGGTCTCCAAAGGGCATGGTAGCTAAGGTTGTGACATTTCTTATTCATATAAGGTTATGGAACAGGTTTTCTCCTGGCCATTTTAATTCCACAATTTCTTAATCATCCTCTTGTCAACTATTAATTTCGTTTTATTTGAATAAAGTAAAATAAGACTCATAGGTATACCGTTAACCTAACAGTTACATCTTAAAATTTTCACACCTGTGATCAACTTTTAATTCCCGACTATTCACACTGAAATTTCGGGTAGACAGAAATGTTTTTTGATTTAGTTTCTCGCGGGATACTCTAGTTTAATGGTTAATCTACCATTCCCATACTGTTGTTTAGTCAACAGTCCGAAGACAGGTCTGAACCTCGCAAGTGATACCAAGAAGGCACCACTTATAAGGCAACTAGGCCAGAAGCTAATGGGGTAAGGTGGCCAGTTCTTTTCCCCTCCATTGAATACATTGCAGACTAGCTACATATTACACTAGTCAGACTTTAGATGCATATAAACAATTGTTTTTCCTCTGACAAATACCGTCAAGTGACATATACTGTCTGATAATTAGGCCCGTGACATCGGTATATTTGTATTAGTTTGAGGTGAACATACGACGTCGGACAGAATGAAGTCGGCATTTCAAGTACAGGCAGCGGAAGCGAATTTGACACACGCCTAAGCAAGCACGTTCCCCGTTTTTATACGATTATTGCGTATTATAAAATCAAGACAGTATTAGGCCTATTATTGTATATAAGGGTTAATATCGGAAAGATCTAAAATGTTGGTGAGGTTGAGAAATCATACTTAAATTGTCACAAATGTGGTAAAACATAAATCTGAAAAAATGTTTTTCTTTTAATATTTAGAGTTTTGCATTACAGTTTTAGAATGCCGAAAAGGTAAATGGCGTACAATTTTGCTTTCCCTATATTTAACTGTTACATTAATTTATTTATCACATCTATTCTGTACCTTACTTTTCTTGCATGTTGTTCGCCTGGTTTCGGTTCCTACTGCAATAAACAACAACAACATTCATTTTCAAAGTTTCAAATGAAAATAACCGCCGAGTGTCGAATATTAGGCCTATAACCTTGTATGCGGGAAAACTGCGTTCTACATCGGCTGAAACCAAGGGAACATATGTAAAATATTTCACATCGTCCATTTCTATATGAAGTTGATAACAATCGCACTTGTCTGACAAAACTCTTGCAATTTTGTATAATGTATTGAAACCATCGTTTTTTTGTATTACTGTGTTCATTTTCGCACACACCTTTTTGTTTATATCATCATACGCCATATACCTTTTCGGCATTCTAAAACTGCAACCATATTTGTGGCAATTTAAGTGTGACTTCCAACAACTATTGTCAGCCTCAACATTTCAGATCTTACGATTTTAAACCTTATATACAATGATTGTATTGTCTTGATTTTATAATACGCAATAATCGTATACGAAATACGGAACGTGCTTGCTTAGGCATGTGTCAAATTCGCTTCCGCTGTCTGTACTTGAAATATGACTACATTCTTCCGGCGTCGTGTGTTCACCTTCAAACTAATACAAATATACTGACGTCACGGGCCTACTGATAATAGGCATTCTCATATTATGTAACGCAAATTCACTTCACATGGCACATCTATGATTACTATGTGATCTCAGTAGTATCGGTTCATTGCTCTTGTGGGGAAAGCTTCAAGTCAATATAGTCGACAGATTATTATTTTTGTTTTTTTTTTGTTTTTTTTTTTTTTTTTTTTGTTTATCTGTTGTGTAAGTGAGTGGATTTATGAAATTTTTAGACGCTGAATTCAGAGAAAAATCTGTTTCTTTCTATCACGTCACTTTTTCTAAATACACAGCATTAACACAAAGAGTAGATCTAATAGGATACAATTTAAAATTTAAACTTAACACTTAGAACCCCACAAAAGTTTTCTTGACAACATAAATAATTATTATAAACCAACAAAATCACATTTCAGCACGCACTAGACTACAGCGCTGATGTCGCTAGCCGAGTCGCCTCTACCAGGCAAAGCCAGTACACTTTTCGCATAACTTCTACCAAACAGCGACTCTTTTGAAAACTTCTTCCACCATATAATAATCCAAATACAGAGTTTGACAATCATAATTCTGATTTATTATTCACTGTCCCTGAAAAAATAAGAACATTAACAATGTAAAAATATTTTAAGAAATGCATATAAAATCTAAAATATCTCAAACCTCTTACGTGATAGAGCAATCCCGAAGGCCGTTTCGGATTCTACAACCAAGAATTTATATGAATTGATATATTACACACCAGATGTAAAATGGCTGTTAACTAATAACTATTGTTCTTAAGTGCATTCTACATTCATTGGAACTTTCTGACGAATATGGAATGGAAATTTCAGTCTCTAAGACTAAAGTAACCACTTTCGAAGGGAAAAATTAAATCATGTTCTTAGTGAAATCTACATTTATAACAAACCTCTAAAAAAAGTTTCATGTTTTAAATATCATATTAATTGAAGAGTGTGAACTCAAAACGTATTAAGTTCATTTTTATGGAAAGACTGGGCTAGTTATTTTATCCACTGGTCTACGGACTGAGCGAGTTTTCAAGTGGCATTCACAATAACAAACTTTTCGACAAGGGTTGGCGTTGTTTCGGAAGAAGACAAGCTTAAATTATAATGATATAGGTCTCATACATAATCATGTAATGTATAAATCATAAAAATGGCCAAATAGACTAAGCGAGTTTGGGATCACACACTTCAATTCATGGTTAAACTGAGTGGCAGGTCCTATTAGATGATCCGTCACTATTCCAGTCCGACACTTTGTTCGGGAATCGTTGCTTGTGATCTGACATGACTGTTTAAATGGATTTTCGTCACTCCAGACATGGCTATTACGGCTGTTGAAAACATCATAACGGGTGAAATAGGCCTAATCTCTTAATTGTACAAGGACATCATTTTATTTTTACTTCAATTTTTATTGCACCTGAGTTTTTGTATGTACAGCTGTCAAAAGAAAAAGTGGCCGCTCTCCTGAAACACAGTTCCCTTCGGGTATCTTCGCTACAATTCGGAGACAGGCGATGTTACATGTTGTTAGACCACGTTGCCTGATACCTACAGTTATAATTGAAGTATACTGTGTGTTATCGATAGCATAATGGTAGCGTTCAGGCCTCTTATTCATGAGGTCCTGCTTTCGACTACAACCTCGTGCTTTTTATGTCCTTTTTTGTTCTGTTTTTGAGAGAGACAAACTAGACATAATGGCTCCTTTCTCTTTTATGATTGTTTTAGTAATTAACAACAGGTTCATTAATATGTTATGCCATGACTTTATCATTATCATTATGATATTGTGGCTGCAAATGGAAAGAAAAAGATTTTATTCTCAATAAAATATCTTTCGTGGCATAAACAAAACAAATTTACTGGCGTCGGCCTTAAAACATTCAAACAATTAAGCGTTCAAAAAACAAAACAAAAAGCCACAATTCAATATTTAGTCTATCTTCCTCTTATCTCGATCATCTTGCAGTCGGGTGGGCATGGAATTGACCAGTCTTTGCAAATAGCGACTGTTCTTAGACACGATATTCCGGGCATTCTGAACATACACACATAAATATTCTGTCCATGGGCAGATCTTTCATTGCAAACCCAGCAATCTCCAATCTTTCCTATTTTCTGCCTTCCTCTTAGTCTCCGCATATGATCCACATACCCTAATGTCGTCTATTATTCTTATCAACCAAAGACCCAACCAATTCCTTTTTCTCTTTCTAATCAGTTTCAGCATCATCCTTTCTTCACTCACTTTTTCAAACACAATTTTATTTCTTTTCTGTCTGTCCACTTTACACGCACCGTTCTTCTCCACATCCACATTTCAAATGCTTCAATTCGTTTCTCTTCATTTCGTCGTAATGTCCATGTTCTTTCCCCATACAATGCCACACTCCACACAAAGCACTTCACTAGTCTCTTCCTTAGTTCTTTTTCCAGAGGTCCGCAGAAGATCCTTCTTCTTCTATTAAAAGCTTCCTTTGTTCATGTTTGCAGTTTTCTTGGGAAGGATAGGCCTAAATGCGGTAACATCCCGTTGCTTTCCGCACACCACTATCTCTTTCGCATCTTATTAAATTCCAGGGGGCCCAAGCGTGGAGATGAGGAGAGTGGATTTGACTAATTGGGCCTCCGGACTTCACCGAAAGTCACGGTAAGGGTTAAATATTAATTCTATCAGATTGTTTGACCCGGTCAGAGACCGGGAAATCTCAATTAGCCTTTGCCCCCCCGCATCCTGGACTAGCTTCTAGAGATGGGTAAAAAATAACACAACAGTTATTTTGGAACTGTTCCGGTCTCGGAACTGTTGCAAAAATGAACAGTAGGTCGGAACCTTCTGTTCCGAAATAACAGTGTTCCGACTCCGAGCTGCTCACTTGCCCAGCTGTTGCGGGCTCGCAGTACCGCGTTGCACAGGGTATGTTCCGACTCTCTCGGAACTGTTGCAAAAATGAACAGTAGGTCGGGACCTCCTGTTCCGAAATAACAGTGTTCCGACTCCGAGCTGCTCACTTGCCCAGCTGTTGCGGGCTCGCAGTACCGCGTTGCACAAGGTATGTTCCGACTCCGAGATAACAGTCGGAACGTCGGAGCTTGTTCCGATGAACCGACAGCTGCAGTTACACTGTTCTCGTTGTTCTTTATGTTATACTTGGAACTTCGTTGGATGAAGTTGGTACTTGAAACTCTCACGTGGTTGGAGGGGGGCGCATGGAAATTGAAATCCTTGCGGTGGCGCGAACTTTAATATCAACATTTGTAAGACTGGCCAATCATCTGTAATGTTATAGTAAGTATTTAATAATCTGTAATATTCATTCCCGCTTTATGGTTTATTTCACCATTAGTTGACTAATTCTGTTTTATAAACATTCTACAAAGTCATAAAGTACGCATACTATTATTAATTCATTGATCAGCTGATTCTATACAAAGGTTAAAGTCGTAAATGGTAATGAGTGGTTTAGTTACAATGTCTGTATGTCGTTTGTTGAGGTTAAGTCTGACAAGCACAAGTTTTTGTGCTATCTTCTCTGTTATCAAAGAACGACAAAAATGTTGTAGCATTATTTGTTGGAAACTACCCATATAAGTACTGATTTGGAGAGCGAGGTTTAATGCGAAGTTTAAATTACACTTTGGTAAAGATGCGATTCCAACATTTTACTAACCCACTGCGGGGTTTCCAGGTTTCAGTACTGCCAATATATATCTTTTTTATTTATGAAATTGTAATATTTATTATTATTATTATTATTATTATTATTATTATTATTATTATTATAACTGCATTAAGAAAAGTAAAAATAAAAATTAATGATTTGTTTTTTTTATTATGTAATAGAGAGAAGAGAAATTACATACCATATGTTTTAAATGTTATGTTATTTTTTTTAGTTGGCTACCATGTCTTTATAACTTTATGTACGAAAACAAAGTGTTGTATTCTGTCCTTGTAGTCAACAGCTGTTTAATTACTAACATTAAGCTTTTGAGTTCTGTCCGCATGCACAGCAATTTTCCAAAATCGATTCGAATGTGCATTGCAGTGCCATCTATAGATAAGAATGTGTACTATGTCATGCCTATGAGTGCTCCAGTGTGAGCAGTATGGTAAAGAGGGAGGGTACTGTACCGTTCGTTTGAACGACTCCGACTCATCACCACTGGTGACTGTTATTTCGGAACTGTTATTTGGAACATAGTATTTTTTCGGAACCGGAACAGTCGGAACTGTTCCGGGAAAAGAACAACTTCGCCCATCACTACTAGCTTCTACGAATCATCAGAAGATCTTAGAGTGTGATTGGGCCAATTTTTCCGAAAATGTTTCCACACTTTTGCTCTCGTAGCTCAGCGGACGAACGTCGGAATTTAGATGTCAACGTCTCAGGTTCAATTCCTCGTTACTCCTTTTCATTTTTTTGTAGTTAGTATAATGTAATAATACAAAAAGAAAAACTAATACCAGTATTATGCAACTGTATTTTTCCTAACCTAATATTAAATTTATGTTATTTATATCGCTAAAGAACGATTACAATATAAATAACTTGAATATTATTTATACAGTATCACTAAAGAACGATAACAGAATATAAATGATAAATATCGGTTTCTTTAATTAATATATTGCGAAAGAACAATAACAATATAAATAACTTGAATATTGTTTTATAATGCTAATGAAGGAAAACAGAATATAAATGATAACTTGAATATTATTTATATCGCTAAAGAACGATAACAATATAAAAATCGTGAATATTATTCATATCGGAATTTCACAGATTTATTACAGATGTATTTAAGAAATTGTAGAAGAATAGTAATTAGTAACAGTGTCCTATTTATTCTTCTTGGAGCCAAATTTGTAACTTTTAAAAGTGTGGTTACTATGTTGAAGTGTATGTGTTGTAACGGATGCTTGATTTGTTATGTATGTGAGTCAGTTATGGGATGCTTGATGTCGCAATGTCGTAATTATAGTTTGATTGTGTTTGTGTGACTATTGTGTATTAATTTATGATGTATGGTACAGAAAGCTGCATATTTGTGTTATAGAAGTGTTACGTATGTGTGTTGTTAATGTTTTTGTATGTTACAAATTGATACCTGATATTTGTTTTTCAATCGCAATGCTTAATTTACGGATTGTTTATGTTTTGTTTACATCGCGTAAGCTAATTTAATTTTCTTTTCCATTTCTCTTTATGCTTATCTTTTTTGTGTATAAAACTATAGCCCTAACATACATATGTAAAATAAGGCTAACCCCCATTGGAGATACAATAATAATTATTATTATCCATATCGTTATAAAACGATAACAGAATACAAATGATGACTTCAATTGTATTCATATCTCTAAAGAACGATAACAAAATATAAATAACGTGATATCCATAAAGAACGATAACTGGATATAAATGATAATTTGAATATCATTTACATCGCTAAAGAACGATTAAAAAATAAAATGAAAACTTGAATAAGGCCCGAACCCACGACCTTTGAATCATTAAAGAAGCACTCTACCGTTGGTCTACGAGGCGCAGATATGGAACACTTTCATAGTTCCGGAACTGCTTGTACAAGTACATGCATCGTGTAACATTGCCGCGACCCGAAGTGGACTTTGAAAATATTCGCTGTTCACGAGTGCGGCCACTTTTTTTTTCTGACAGCTGTACTTCGCTCCCATCCCTTCTACTAATGAAGTTCCAACTGTCCTCCACAAAGAACCAAGGTCGCATATAGTACTGAGTTGCTGAGTATAGTACGTTTCAGAAATATGTTCGCATTTTCCAGTGACGAAAGAGTTTTCAACATTGAATCATATTTTCGCACAGGTACTGTCGTCCATTTGCATACGTCGCATCCTGATTTCCCCCACTTACTTTTCCTCGCCCCTCTGTAAAGCTAGTGACTGGGCTGTCTTGGCTCTTTTCCGAAAACATTAATTTCTGTTGTAATATTATACAACTGTTTAAAATAACTTAAATAAAAGGGCCTCGTTAAGTAATTACTGTCACGTGATTTCCCCTCTTTCTACGATCCTGCGACATAACCACTTAGACGGACAGTAGATAGCATGTCTGAGTAATTTTATCTTTTCGGATCGGGCAGAAGTGAAGATTGAATTTACAGTACGCAAGGTACTCTTTTATAGACTAGGTACAGAATTAGTTCAGCATGAGTTACTAGTACGAAGGACGAAACTGGTAATTGGAATTAGATGCAATAGTCTATAGTGCGATAATATGCACAATAAAACTGAAGCCTATATCGAAATGAACGGCCACCCTTTTCAAAAATGTGTTTAAATATTCATGTTATGATTATTTTTCAACTTAATTTCTTTCTGTATATTATACGCTAATATGCTGTAGACAGTATAATATACACTGCATAATGAATACGTTCGCATAGGTAACTCAGTTCGTGAGTAAAAACACTTATTCTTAATACAGTACTGTATTTTGATTAAACAAAAACCTAATGAAAATTGTCGAACTCAAAATCGCGATATTTCCTAGTTTACGTAAATGGATGAACTACTTTTCTTCCCTCCTATACCTAGTAGAGTGATTTGTTTGTGTTTTACGCCATTATCATCGAACTACAGTCGTGGAAGGGGGTAGAAAACTGTGTTTCCGATTCTCTAAAGGTATAGCCAGGTTAATATTAAAAATGTTAGTAAAAATAAAATGATGTCCCTGTAGAAACTGTATCAAGTTCGGTAAAATAACACAGCGCTGGACAAACCTTGACAGAGCTGAAATTTGGGTGTGAAATCATTTGGCCCCTTGCTTGCACCCGTAGTAGATGATAGGGCTATGCAGTGCCCGCCACACAGTACCTCTCGAAGCATACATTTCATGGACGAATTAACCCCTTTATATTGTTCACATAATCTGCGACGATTGTGTTATCTTTTTGCAAGCTAGCACCACCGACGTCGTTTCAGTAGACAGTTGCTTGTTATGAAAGTCAAATCAGCTAACAAAAAATCTTTTCTCAAACGCATTTCTCGTCCAAGATCTCGTGGTGCCTGAAATAAGCATTTCCGACCAATGGTTTTCTATCTCAAAATACTCAGTTTAGAATCGTCTATTATCTTTATTATTTTGGTCCAAGAAGTTTCAGACGTCCTGTATAAAGATGCTCGGAATTGGTTGTAAAAGCAAAGAATTCAGCCTAAATCTACATAAAATAGAGAGTTTAGTAATTAATATAAATTCAAAAGAGAGGAGACAAAAAATAAGAAGAGATTTAATAACGAAATGTTTCGTTTAATCTGTTTTGTTTCAGGGACGTTAAAGATGTTATAACAAGTTTTAAGGAGAAAAGCAATGGATGTAGAAATTATGACAGGAAAATAATGTATAGGCCTAATTATTAGATTGATGTATACGTTCGTAGCGTTTTTATTCGTCATCACAACAATGTGTTATTAGAGATTGTTTATCGTTTGAGATTTATAATATTTTGTTATTTGTAGTGTTATGCTTATAAATACGCCTTGTATTTTGCGGATTTGACAAAAGTTTGTGCTATTTGTGGACTAAAGATGAACACATACGACATAATTATTCTGTTTGAGTTTAATAGAGAAGCAAAGGCGGCAGAGGTGGATCGAAATATTTGTACCGTATACGGAGAAAGCATTGCAAGAAAATGGCTCTGTCCTTTCAACACACAACATCGTAAAAAGTTAGTGTCCGTCCGCTGAACATGACGTTATGTGTCTGATGGATAAAGTAGGAGTCTATACGACTAATTGCTTTCCAGAAATGTAACCATAACTGCTGACATTTATTTCTATTAGCTCAGACGCCTTGCTGCCGTAATTGAAGAAAAATGACCTGAAAGATTATATCAATTTGCTACTGCAACACGATAATGCACGACCAAACTCAGCTAACATTACGAAAGCAGCTATCCAGGAGTTTGATTCGGAGGTTATTCCACATCCCCTATATTCTCCCGATCTTGCGCCCTCAGATTTTCACCTTTTCCAATATCTATCATATAATTTTCAAGAGAACTTCTTTGAAGATGATTTTCAAACTTGGCTTGACGACTTTTATAACTCAAAACCAGCAGATTTCTTCAGAAGTTGAATCGACATACTACACCAGAGAGTCTTGGATAATGTAGAAGAATACATTACTGATTAATTTTTGTTCTCTATTAATCTCTAATAAAAACTTCTGCCACAGCGAAAAAACGCTACGAATTTTAGCATCAACCCACTACGTTGTATTATATTTGCGGATGGTATTTAAATATTATCAGAGTCTGAAAAATATGTAACAAGAATTTTAGAGAACAAAAATACAAGAACCATAATCATAGTGCCGGTATGAGATGTTCTCTATATATAAAACTTTCATAAAAATGTTTCTTGTTATTTTGCAGTAGGCCTACTGCTGTTTTGGGGAATTAGGCTATAGGTACCTCCGATGTTGCAGGGTGCACCTAAATCAATCGTGACAGCGATGAATACATTACGAGGTACAAAATATATCACAACAGAACACGAAAACGATATATTATGCACACTGACATAGACATAAGACTCCTTCTTGTGCATCTTTTCAGTAAGAATAGATGTCAGAGAAAAATGACGGGTGACGAATAACAACAACAAAGAACATTATGAACGAAGCATAGATAATTTTCACCTCGTCCCATTTGGAATACATGTTGTTGGAATAACAAATGTTGTGATGTCACTTGAGTGAAATAACGTTCTTCATTCGCGTTATTTTTTGTAATGTGTTTCTATTTTATTGAATTTTAATCGGAAAACGTAAAATTTTCTTTTGTTTTGTTACAAATGTGTACTGTATATGCATTTATATAGAGTTAGTTAAAAGTCCCGCACCACCTAACTTTTGAAGCATTTGGTTCAGTGACATGAAACAGTGTGGGGATAGCCGTATATTAAGAACTCAATAATGATATTACCGAGTTTTTCTCGACTTCTGGTTTAACCGGAAGTAACCCCAAAACTCTTATTAAATGGAATACCCAATATACTCGTATTTTTATATTTTCGAATAATGCTCATTAAGAGTTTTTCAAAAAGTACCCACACTAGATACTTCTGCACAAATCTATTCTTGCTAAATCAAGGAAACAGAAAAGTGTAGGTATAACCAAAAATACGAATAACATGCTTCTTCTGTTTCCTGTGATTTTACTGTCCTTTATTTTTTATATCCATGGAATCTATGTTTATTTATACAGAAACATCTTATTTAAGGGATTGAATCTAACATCTAGTGCGTTAAATAATTCTCTCTGATGTTGAGGGAACGGGAAAGAATTCTAATTTTAATTTATGGTTGGCGACCTGATCTTGGTAAGTTCTTTACGGTTCCAACTTCAGTCAATTTCCTTGCTATCCTTCTCACTGTTGTATATGGAATTGGATTGCGATCCGGAAGCAAATCATTAAATAAATTCTCCTCCTCTCGATGATATCGTTGCCTGTCTCCATAGCCAACCTTAATTAAAATTAGAATAAAATTCTTTCCCTTTCGCTAAACATCAGATTAAATTATTTACCGCACTAGATGTCAGATTCAATCCCTTAAATAAGATGTTTCTGTATCAATAAACATGATTCCGTCGATATAAACAAAGGACAGTCAAATCACAATAAACAGAAGAAGCGTTTTACTCGTATTCCATGGATATAAACAAAGGACAGCGAAATCACAGTAAACAAAAGAAGCGTTTTACTCGTATTCCATAGATATGAACAAAGGACAGTCAAATCACAGTAAAAAGAAGAAGAGTTTAACTCGTATTCCATGGATTTAAAGAAAGTACAGTCAAATCACAGTAAAAAGAAGAAGCGTTTTACTCGTATTCCATAGATATAAACAAAGGACAGTCAAATCACACTACATAGAAGAAGCGTTTTACTCGTATTCCATGGATATAAACAAAGGTCAGTCAAATCATAGTACATAGACGAAGCGTTTTACTCGTAGTCCATGGATATAAACAAAGGACAGTCAAATCACAGTAAACAGAAGAAGCGTTTTACTCGTGTTCCATGGATATAAACAAAGGACAGTCAAATCACAGTACATAGAAGAAGCGTTTTACTCGTATTCCATGGATATAAACAAAGGACATTCAAATCACAGTACATAGAAGAAGCGTTTTACTGGTATTACATGGATATAAACAAAGGACATTCAAATCACAATAAACAGAAGAAGCGTTTTACTCGTATTCCATGGATATAAACAAAGGACAGTCAAATCACAGCAAACAGAAGTAGCGCATTTCTCGTATTCCATGGATATAAACAGAGGAAAGCCAAATCGCAGTACAAAGAAGAAGCGTTTTACTCGTATTCCATGGATATAAACAAAGGACAGTCAAATCACAGTACATAGAAGAAGCGTTTTACTAGTATTACATGGATATAAACAAAGGACAGTCAAATCACAATAAACAGAAGAAGCGTTTTACTCGTATTCCATGGATATAAACAAAGGACAGTCAAATCACAGTACATAGAAGAAGCGTTTTACTCGTATTCCATGGATATAAACAGAGGACAGTCAAATCACAGTAAACAGAAGAAGCGTTTTACTCGTATACCGTGGATATAAACAGAGGACAGTCAAATCACAGTAAATAGAAGCAGCGTTTTACTCGTATTCCATGGATATAAACAAAGGACATTCAAATCACAGTACATAGAAGAAGCGTTTTACTCGTATTACATGGATATAAACAAAGGACAGTCAAATCACAGTAAACAGAAGAAGCGTTTTACTCGTATTCCATGGATATAAACAAAGGACATTCAAATCACAGTACATAGAAGAAGCGTTTTACTCGTATTACATGGATATAAACAAAGGACAGTCAAATCACAGTAAACAGAAGAAGCGTTTACTCGTATTCCATGGATATAAACAAAGGACTGTCAAATCACAGTACATAGAAGAAGCGTTTTACTCGTATTCCATGGATATTAACAAAGGACAGTCAAATTACAGTAAACAGAAGAAGCGTTTGCTCGTATTATTCGTTAGACCTATACTTTTCTCTTTTCTTGAATAGCAATAATAAATTTGTACATACATATCTAGTATAGGTACTTTTTGAAAAGCTCTTAATGAGCATTATTCGAAAATATAAAAATATATTGAGTAAAAAAGAAAAAAGGTATCCCCGTAACATGCCATGAAGGCACTTGGGGGGCATGGAGGTAGAGCTCCATGCTTTCCATGACCTCGGCACTAGAATGAGGTGGTGTGGTCGGCACCACGCTCTGACCGCCTTTTACCCCCGGGAAAGACCCGGTACTCAATTTTATAGGAGGCTGAGTGAACCTCGGGGCCTTTCTGAAAGTTTGGCAACGAGAAAAAATCCTGTCACCACCCGGGATCGAACCCCGGACCTTCCAGTCCGTAGCCAATTGAGTATTCCATTTAAAATAAGAGAGTTGGAGTTACTATCGGTTAAACCGGAAGTGGAGAAAACTCGGTAATACCACAGTCTAGTATATACAGTCACGAAGTTCAATGCGTAGGGAATATGCATCCATAGATAGTTGCTAACCACTAGGATCGCTACTATCGCCTCATCACAGACAATGCGAAATAGTACCGGCACAGTCTATTGTTCCTAGTACTCTCAACAACTCAAGCTTCGTGAATGTATGTACTAGACTGTGGTTATACCACTATTGAGTTCTTAATATACGGCTATCCAATACACCAACTTTCATGTCATTGAACCACATGCTTCAAAAGTAATTTAGGTGGTACGGGACTTTTAACTAAATCTGTACAATGAACTTATACATTTACATTTTACCATCTGTCTGTCTGTCTGTCTGTCTGTCTGTCTGTCTGTCCGTCCGTCCGTCCGTCCGTCCGTCTCTCTGCCTGCCTCTCTGTCTGTCTGACTAGCTATCTAGCTATCTATTTCTCTACCTACTAGTACCTATATACGTATTTGTTTAGCTACGTGTCATTTATTTATTTGTTTATGTAATTATTTATTTGTTTATTTATGTAATTATTTATTTATTTATCTATTTATTTATTTATCTATTTATTTAACTGTTTATTTATTTATTTATCTATTTATTTAACTGTTTATTTATTTATTTATCTATTTATTTATTTATTTATTTATTTATTTATTTTTTTATTTATTTCATTTATTCATACATTCATTCATAGCAGATGAGTACACTTTAGCTGGAGTTTAAATTGTCAATGCATTATGGATTTATGGTCCGATCACTCTTTCCACTGACGTAGTTTAATTGGATCTTTATTATTCGTGGGTAGCGCTTCCATAAATTTGAAGAGAAATTGTTAGACTAGTAGAAAACTAGAAATTGATAAGAATATTAGAGCAATGGTTGAACATCTACCAGAACTTTCTTACAATTGCAAACAGAACTTCGGAAGAATATCTACAATATTTGTTCTCTGTATTCGAAACTTCGAGAAATATGATAAATACTGTGTAAAGCTATTTATCTCGGGCATAGTCTGACTACCTATCTAGCTATTTCTCTACCTACTAGTACCTATATACATACTTGTTTAGCTATGTGTCTCTTGTGTCATTTATTTATTTATTTATTTATTTATTTATTTATTTATATGTGTAATTATTTATTTATTCGTTTATTTATTTATTTATTTATTTATATGTGTAATTATTTATTTATTCATTTATTTATTTATATGTGTAATTATTTATTTATTCGTTTATTTATTTATTTATATGTGTAATTATTTATTTATTCGTTTATTTATTTATTTATTTAATTATTTATTTCATTAATTCATTCATTCATAGTAGAAGAGTACACTTTAGCTGAAGTTTAAATTGTCAATGCATTATGGATTTATGGTCCGATCACTTCTTCCACTGACGTAGTTTCAATGGATCTTTATTATTCGTGGGTAGCGCTTCCATAAATTCGAAGAGAAATTGTTAGACTAATAGAGAACTAGAAATTGATAAGAATATAAGAGCAATGGTTGAGCATCTACCAGTACTTCCTTACAATTGCAAACCGAACTTCGGGAGAATATCTACAATATTAGTTCTCTGTATTCGAAACTTCGAGAAATACTGTATGATAAATACTATGTAAAGCTATTTATCTCGGGCATAATAACTTTCTCCTTTCAGAACATACCTAGAGGTAATAGGTACTGTTCATTTCATCAAATGCAAACTCTATCTCTGACGAAGCTGTGTGTCTGGCTATATAAACGTGAAGTCCAAGTAGCTAGAATGTTAAACAGAGAGATAATTTAGTGGTCAGAAAACAACTAGATGATTTGTATAGGCGGTAAAGTATTGTACGAGCTAAAAAGAAAATAAATAATATTCAGATGTTTTATATTCTAACTTATCTAAGTAACTAATTTTAATATTTTGTTACGTTGCATTTATATGTTTCTTAAAACGTATAGAAAGTTATAATAGGAAAATATTATATCAAAATATAAAACAATTCTACGCTGTATCACTAATACACGGGCACGTGGAATAATTCATCAAGTTTCGGGAATTAAACTATAGTTGTGTTCATTTGAATGTTTTACTTTTGTTTCAATTTACAAATGGAGTGTATGGAACTATGACAAGAGACACAGACAATTAACGAAGGGCATGCAATATATTTTCTCTTCATATGAAGCGACTTTCCGAATTGAGTCCCAGCTCACAGCTGATTGTTCATTATGACTCACTCAAAGTGTATTGTTTGTGTCTATTCTCGCTTTAATATTGCAGAACTTGCGATTATGAAATCAAACGAGTGGTCGTACATGTGCAACTGTTCTGGATGCCGAGATATGTTTAGTGTTTATTTATTTATCCTCGTAGAAATAAGGTCGTCAGGCCTTCCCTGCTCCTCTACCAGCTGATTACAACTACAATATGAAGAATAAAATTACAGTTAATATTAAATTTACAATTACAATAACAATAAAAATCAAAGTACGAAAAGTTTATCTGACAATTTATCTTAGAAGTCAAGAACAAAAAATATTATATATATATATATATATATATATATATATATATATAATGTATTTACTGAATTACGAATTAAACCTACAGACGTGTGCAAATTATTAGACTCAGCAGCACATTTTTTACATTTTCATAATTATCATGAATTACTAGCCACAAAATAATTCTGTAGGCTTCTATGCGACTGGATCAGTACAAAAAAAAGTTCTAAAAACCTGAATTTTTCCACAAATGAGGGACTGGTTCCCTGATGGTGAATGTGTCTTCATGCAGGATACAGCACTCTGCCACAAAGCCAGATCAGTAACTAATTTTCTGGCTGAAAATAATGTAGACGTCCTTCCCTGGCCAGGTAACAGCCCAGACCCAAATTCAATTGAACATCTTTGGTATATGGTAAAGAGAAAACAAAAAAAAAAAGACGATTACCACCAAGGTGGACCTCATAGAAGCACTTATCCAAACATGGCAAAGGGATGAAGACATCAAGAAACAATGTGAAAATCTCATGAACAGCATGCCAAAGCTTATAAAATTGATGATAAAGAACAAAGGGTTTCATACTAAATATTAATTGTTGCAAACAGTGTGTAATAAATGAGTTTTGTACAATAAATGTTACTTGAATAATATATACGAGTATTATCGTTTGAGTCTAATAATTTGCACACGCCAGTAGAATAACAAAATTGTATAGTGATGAAATTATCGGATATTGAAATACTTTGAGATAGATTAAGAGAACTGTTTACAAGAAACCATGTCTGAACGAGTCTCAATTACTGACCAAGTGACTAGTAAATTTGCGTTTGAATTCAATTTAATTCGACAGTTCCTGATGCTAACAGGTAGCGAATTCCAGAATCTTGGCAGGGTTATTGTGAAATAGAATGAGCAAGAGGGGGTGCGATGGGATAGTATTGTTAGTATTGATTCATGGCAAGAGCGTGTGTTCAGATTGTGGTGGGAAGAAAGGTAAGTGAAGGGAGACGACAGGTACGAAGGAATAGAAGAGTTCAAGATTTCGAAGAGAAGTATAAATGAATGTAAATTTATTTTCTTATCTAGTTTAAGCCAACCTATTGCTTCTAAGGATGGGATAATATGATCATATTTTCGAACATTGCTTACAGAACGTACACACAAATTATGAGCACGTTGAAGTTTCGTTTTGTTGTCGCTGGAAAGGTCAGTAAATAAAATGTCAGTCTAGTCAAAACTGGGAAATATTCATACAAACGTCTGCACAAGGGATCTTTTTAAACAAGAGGGAAGATGAACATGTATTTTTTATCACATGGATAATAGATTATGCTTTTCTGCACTGAGAGTCTGCGCGGCACAGCTAATTTTAAACTTAACGTCGACGTCCTAATGTCCGTAGGAAGGGAAGGAGCCAGTGGCGGTTCGTCGGGGGAGGGAAGGGAGGAACGTCCTCCTCACATTTTCTTCTTTTGAAAATAAATAACCAAATGAAATATGTGCCCTGAAATTCAAGGAAGATTCGATAATTTTTAAGTTCACAGATATAAGAAAACCTCGGTTGATCGAGTTTTAAACGATGCACGCTCATGTGCTGCTACAAAACTGTGAGGAAGATGCGAATTGTTTGTTTGGAGGAAAGTAAATCCATTCCTCCTTTACTGCAGTTAGTACACATAGACAACAGCGCACTAGCGGCCAGAGAAAGAAGCAGAGTTTTAAAGCGAGTAAATGAACGGAGAGGGAGGAGATCCTCCTCTGAATCAGCGCATGGGCGGGAAATAGAAACCGACTAATCATGCAGCAAGCTCGCTACCGCTGCCATCTAACGATCTTGCATTCAACCAGACTATAATACATCTAGTAGGAGGCACAATAAAAACAGTTTTAACGCAACGCTATGAAAGACACCATATAAACTTTTTTTTTAAATTATAAATCAAAAATATTATTCATTGCACTTTATATAAGCTACTATCCATGGTTTGAAACTTTCAAGGATATTTGAAAGTTAAAGTCGGGTTTATATAAAACAAAGAAGAAGTAGTTCTACGTTAGTATCGCAGATCTTTTTGGCCCCTGAAATTCACTCCCATTCATTGTGTACTAGACAGGGCAACAGCCAAATTGTCAGTTTTGTGCAAATATATTTTAAATTGAAAGTAGGTACTCCAAACTACATCATTTTTAACATAAAAAATTAATTGGCCACCGACAACTTTGAACAATAATCATGGTAGTATGACTTTACAAGAACTGATATTATTCAAAAGCATGTGATACTGAACTTGTAAAATATACATGTGGCAACACAGATCACGTGGGTGAGTGCAGTGTTCTCGCTTTCCTCAGATTATTTCCCATTCCCATTTCCGCGGTTCCGATTACGTGTTAGTAGCTACAGTCTCTTCCAACACGTGTGATGCCGTAGTGTGTTCGAGAAATGCTGCGAGGTGAATTTCCTTGTAATTGTTAATTTGTGCAATTATTCAACAATGAATGGAAGTGAAAACATTATATATTTTGGAAAATTTAGGAAACTCAGTTTACAAGAACAGATTATTGCTATACAGAAGGGAAGGCCACCCCAACACTACCTGGTCTTACATGTGTGCATGTTGGCTAATTTGTAGCTTGTTTCATTCAAGAAAATATCATTTCGTCCTGTTACCTTCTTTCCTCCTCTTAAGAAATACGCAGGAGCCGCCACTGGAAGGAGCGTTATCACACAAGTTACATTGGTCCATTGCCTAACTGCTCATAATATTTGTATTCGGCTGTGACTCATAGTATTATTACAGTAAGCATTTGAAATTTTGTTGTCTTTTGTTCCACCGGATTCCGGAACGGATGTCCATACTCAGTGCAGCGAAAGGTGTATCTGTAATTTACGTTGAAATATAAAAGCGACGCTATATTAATATCTTTACAAAGGATACTGAAGAATAAACAGCATCAATTTAAATTGTTTCTAAGTTCTAATTTAAAATTTAATATAGTAACGAAAATAACTGTAACCTAGAAGTTAGCAAAGGGATCTGTGATCCGAGACTGAGTTAGGCGTGGTTTCGAATTCCGCTTTGCCAAATAATTGCCTGGACTTTTTCCGAGCTTCATTCCTTCTGTAATACTAATGTCATTTTCATGACGAAAACCTCGGAATTATTTATGGTGTGACCAAAACTACTTCCGACTTGACAGCTTACAGAGAAGGGAGAGCAATGTTGTTATGTTGTCCATCTTACGTGTAAGCGAGCGCGCTGCCGATAGAGTGCAATACCGAACAGCTGACATAAACATATACATTGTTGAATACTATGCATTAAAATTAGTGTACATTATATTTTAGTATTAGTAGTGGTGGTAGTGGTCTTTAATGTAGTGTAATATTGTTAGAAAAGCGTTGAATGTACTGTAAACTTAAAATAAGTTTAAATTTAATACGATACCTTTACTTTTATGAGTGGCAGTATTCGTCCATGTATAATATAGTTAAAAAGCATCTTGCTGGAAAGCATTTATATTTGCTATACTTTTCTCCACTTTTCCCTTTTTTGGCGGAGTTTCAAATCTTGAGGGCCCTGCGTCATCTTCATCTTTCTTTTCCAATACCGATAACAGTGCTCTTATTAATTTTAACACAAGCAGCAGTTCTCTTTACAACTTGCGCCAAATGTAAAAGAGGCTCGCCATTAACATTTTTTCTCTCAAAACACTCTCTTACGTTACACATCTCTTGCGCTTGACTCTTTAACGGGGCACTTTGTACAATATTCTTTTTTCTCCGCCTGTCTTTCCTTCCTTCCTTCCGACATTGCACAAGTCACCTGTTTATAAACTCTCGCAGAAACTAGAAAACACACACTAGTCACACACTTCACCAATGACAACGAAGGTAATACGTGTAATATAATTTAAACACAATAAGTATCGATACACTAAAACAATAATAAAACCAAACAATATTTTAATTCACAGAACTCACGCGCTAACTAGCCAACTCAAAGTCATTCCGGGCAACTTGTGAACATAGACACGGCAACACCGTCTCGATACCATGGTTACGCGTCTCTTATGATTGGTTGATTTGAATGGTTGCCATGGTAACATACTAAAGGCGCCATTTGTCAGGTCGGAAGTAGTTTTGGAAACACCATAGTAAAAACTCCATCTGGCTGTCACCTATTTCATCCATACTAGATAACTTCTCAGTCGAAGAGTGTTGTTAACTAACTGATAAAATATAAGATAATGGCTATTGTAAAAATTGCCGTAATATCTAGATGTATTATTTAACTTTCCGACCATCTCACCATCTTTAAATCCACTCAAATTTCTTGCAGAATTTAAATCCGAAATTAACAACCTCTTATTTATTTCTGTGACCGGTTTTGTACCTACTCCGTAGAGCAGTGGTTCCCAAACTTTCTGAAGGCGTGAACCACTTTTGGGCAAAACGTTTTCTTGCGACCCCTTCCCCCACTATAGTAATGGTTCTTGAATCCATTCGCAAAATAAAAGTCCCTGTGAAATTTCAAACAACTATAAGTTTACTCAAAATCACTGAATACCACCCAAAGTACAAATTAAAAATAAATAAATGAGAAATAATAATAATAATAATAATAATAATAATAATAATAATAATAACAATAATAATAATAATGCTTTATTTTTCTGGCAGAGTTAAGGTCGTGAGTTCTTCTCTTCCATTCAATTGCTTTTTTAATATTTTGCGAAAAAATTCAAAATAATTACAACAGTCAGAGTTGGATACTGAATCCGTTTTTAGGCAGTTACGTTCAAATGGCTTAATTAAAAAAAAAAACTCACTAAAACATAGGGCCTTTCTTCGCACAGGATAGATCAGTTTTGCATCAAACGGAAACTACGAGTTTTCAAAAGGAACTTGATAACATTTGCAACCTCGTATTTATGTTAAATAAGTTTCTCGTCTATGATTGCCATCAAAACAAAAGCGAGAAATTGAAATTGCTATCACCGTGTGTGTAGTATGGAATACTTAGTCCATATTCGAGAGGCTACTTTTTGATTATTTTTTACTTACTACTGAAAATGGTTTCTTATTTTTATGTTAAACGTTGATTATTTTTGTGTTTATAAATACAAAATTAACGTATGTTAATAAGGTGTTTTTTTTATTTATTTTGTAAATCACCAGCAACCCTTCTAAGCTCTTTACACGACCCCCACTTTGGGAAACACTGCAGTACAGAGGACATGAGGGTTCCCTGACCGAACGATGATGTTGCTGTTGGGCATGAAGAACGATTATCATAAATGTGATAAGATATTTTGGCTAATATTTGCATCTTGTGGTGCTTTAGTGAGATGGATGGATGGATGGATGGATGGGCGGATGGACGGACGAACGGACGGACAAAACGATAGACAAACGAAATTGTGATAAATTTCGTTCTGGAAAATCACGAAATATTCGCATCAGTTCTTGTTCTGCTGAAATTATTATTTTCTTTCACTCTACAGGAATTATTCTGAATGCTGCAATAAATAAATGTCAATGGAAATATTCCAATACATTGAAGAAGAAATTTGGAGAACGTACTTTAAAAGGATAATTCAAATTATTTTATATAAAAATGGTTTCTGCTATAGAAAAATGTAGAGCTACAATAGGATTAATTGACAGTAAAAGGGCCTATCCAAATCCATCCAATAATGAAAGAGTTGCGAGGCAAGACGTTTCGAAGTGATCATAAGGTGAAAATCACGTGTTTCATTAATCTGTTGAAGCAGGCGAGAAAAGTGTAGGGGAGAGTCGGGTAGTATCGGACATCGGGTAATATCGGACAGTGCGTTTCTTTCATCTATCACCATATGGTAGTACCTGAATGACATGGTTACGTTTCTCTATGCGACATCACAGAAGCGTAACCATGTCAATCAGGTACTATCATCGTGTGGTAGAGGAAAGAAACTCACTGTCCGATATTACCCGATGTCCGATACTACCCGACTCTCCCCTACTGATTCCCAAGAATAAACTTCATAATGAAGATATTAAGATACCACTCCAAGGGGATATTTGAAGAACGTATTTAGAAAGAAACGTTCAGATTTTTTTTTTCATAAAAGTATAAAAGTAATTTCAGCTCTAGAAAAATTAAAAGCGAGATTAAGCTGAACTGAGAGTGAGAATGTTCATCGAAATCTATGTAGCGATTTTGGGCACTTCCAATAACGCAAAGGAGTTTTAAGGTAAGGAATTTCGAAATGATCAATGAGTCAATATAACCCTATTTATTATCCTGTTGAAACAGGCGAAAAATATCGTACATGTGTTTGGGAAATGGATAGATATCTGTAAGAAGAGCACCGTTTCTCAAGAATTCTGCTTCAAAACTGAAATATTCATATTCTTTCCCAAGAAGAGATTTGAACAACAAACTCAGAAAGAGAAGTTCACATTCTATCCCAGAAAAATGGTTTCTTCTTTCCTTCTACAGGAAAATGAAAGACCAAATAAGGCTGAAGTGGCAGTGAAAGCCCTCCACGCATATTAATTTTACGATTTTTTTGGGCATTTTCAATAATACAAATATACCTGAAGAAAGAGATCTCGAAGTATTCAAGAGGTAAAGGCACTATTCTTCTACAGCAGAGCAAAAATACTGTGCAGAATATTTCTTTGAGAAGTGGATTTCTGTCTCCAGTAATGTGTCACTTCTTAAGACATCTAATTACTATTTATATTATTTTATTACTATTATTATTACTACTACTAATTATTATTATTATTATTATTATTATTATTATTATCCACTTCAAATATCGAACTTTTAGCTCGTTTTCTTCTGACTCGTGTGAGAATTTGAATCAACAGCGTGCATTCGCAGTTTTGAAAACTTTTATAAACCGTTATTTACAACACATCATAAACATCAGATGATCAAAATACATTTCAAATGAACATATTTGGATTACTAATCAAATGCCAATTTTGGTTAAGATTAAAAGAGGTAATAGAAATGGATTGGTCACGCACTGGAAAAAAGAGAAGAATATAGAGAGAAGATAGCATTGGACTTGAATCCACAAGGAGCCAGCAAGAGAGGTCGTCCAAAAGGTAGAAGAAAAAGCTCGTGAATGATGAAGCTGCTGAAGTGGGATAGTTGTGGAGAGAGGTTGCATACTAGCAAACCGAAGAAAGCAGAAAATGTTTCATGGATGTCCTAGTTTCTTGTGGAAGCAAGAACAATAATGCCAAGTCTGTAAATTTGCAAGTGACTGAGAGCTCTAGTCATACAGCATGCATGCATGCATGCATGCATGCATACATACATACATACATACATACATACATACATACATACATACATACATACATACATACATACAGTGTTCTGCCAAATGGCAGGTCTTTCAATGCAAACCCAGCATTCTCCAGTCTTTCCTATTTTCTGCCTTCCTCTTAGTTTCCGCATATCTTAATGTCGTCTACCATATGATACCTTCTTCTGCCACTAACTCTTCTCCCGTTCACCATTCCATTGAGTGCATCCTTCAGCAGGCAGTTTCTTCTCAGCCACTGACCCTACCAATTCCTTTTTCCTCTTCTTGATTAGTTTCATTCTGTCGTCATCCGCTCTTTTCAACACAGCTTCATTTCTTTTCTGTCTATCCATTTCACACGCTCCATTCTTCTCCATATCCACATTTCAAATGCTGCTATTCGCTTCTCTTCACTTCGTCGTAATGTCAATGTTTCTGCCCTATACAATGTCACACTCCACACAAAGCACTTCACTAAGGTCTTCCTTACTTTTTTCCCAGAAGTACGCAAAAATGCTTCTTTTCCTATTAAAAGCTTCCTTTCCCATTGCTATCCTCCTTTTGACTTCCTGGCAGCAGCTCATGTTACTGCTTGTAACTCTGGCCATATTGATAGCATATTTAATTTAATTTACACTTTATTAATCGTTCACAAATATAGTACATACACTGAATAATTAAAGGAATCTATACACAATTAATAATTTCACACAAATATACAATTTTATAACGTAATTTCTATAATTGTAATATTTAATTTATGTTGTCTTATCCTGCACTTACGTCCAGTTGTAGTGCAAGATTCAACTACTCTAGTTTATTGCAAACCTTAATATTTAGGCCTACTTGCTTAAGTTGCAATTCTCGTTTAACTCCACAATGTGCAGCCAGTATATATAAATCATTCATTATGCTATTTCCTTCCATTCCTCCTTCACAACAGAAATATTTATACAGTTCGTCTAAGCCCTCTCTAGTTGGCAAGCCTTCATTTCTTAATTTAATTTCACAGTATTCTTTTGACATACCTTCAAAACTAATAAATTTAGAAATAAAAAATATTATTAAGTAATTTCTAAACTAAGTCCAAGATGCTATTATCAGTTAGTTTTGAAAATGCGTATCTGCCAAGTTTGAATTTGTTTGTTAATTCCGTGACTCTACTATTAAATTAATAACTCCTTTCTTTTATTTATTATTTTAGCTACTTTATCTGTAATTTTTGTTTCTGTATATCTATTCATTATAAAGAGATGCTGGCTTGCCTCTAATTTCTCCTTACTGCATCACTTGATTCTTTCTTCATTGCACAATTCTATACAGAGTCATTCAGACAACTCGTTACAGTCATTTATTTCGGAATCTAGTGCATTAAAACTTTCGAGACAAAACTTTCACTTGAGCTTGATTTCATCAATCAGTCCTAACAGGAAGTAGGATCAGTGGCGTATTACTTTGAAATTTCAAATGGGAGTCGGTGTCAAATAGGGTACCATTTGATAGAGTCTTCAAAACAAACAACTTTCATAGGAAACGTTTTTATGAATTCCTACTCTTTCAATGAGAAAACGTGCGAAAAAACAGTGTCATCAATATTGAGAAATGTTACAATACGAAAATGTAAACAAGACAATTAATGTTGACAGATGTTACTGAAAGACTGGACAATGCCATTAATTTTTACAAATGTTCAAACTGTCTGCCGTTCTAAGCAGCATACACCCGTACTCTTCTTCTAACACTGTCAGCGACTCCTAACACTTCACCGTGGTCAAGTGACTGGAAGGGCTCTCGGATTCGCTGTTTCATGTCATCTCTTGTTGTGGAACGGTCTTGATACACGATGTTTTTTAACCTTCCCCAAAGGTAGAAATCCAAAGGATTCAATTCAGGAGATCTTGCTGGCCATGCCACAGGACCGCATAAGCTTGTAGTACGTAGGAGGTATTTGTAATCATTCTGAACTTTTAGGTACTTATTTTATTAGTTACAAGAGTAATTGCAAACCTAGAAAAATCTACATACGCAGGTACAGAGAAAACAAAACACTTCCTTCTTATTGTACATTGTTGGGCAAGGCCACCTGAGTTTATTACCTGGTTAAGTGCAGTGTACATGTAGACCTGGCAGTAGATATTGTACTGCGATGACTAAAGAAAACACTGCTGAGCGAGCAAAGGGGAAGGGGTAGTTTACTTCTATTCACCCCTCGACGGTGGTGCCGGTCTACATTCAGCCAGGTAATTGTGCATGTGTAATATGTCAACATTAAATGTACTTGTCTAGTTTACATTTTCTTCTCGTAACGTTTCTCAGTATTAATAACATTACCTTTTGGTACATTTTCTCATTGAAAGTGTAGGAATTGATAAAAACGTTTCCTATAAAAGTTGTTTGTTTTGAAAATCTCTATCAAATGGTACCCTATTTAACCCCGACTCCCATTTGAAATTTTAAAGTGATACGCCACTCACACTACTTCCTGTTAAGGCTGATTGATGAAATGAAGCTCAAGTGAAAGTTCACATGCTTTAGTTACAATTTTTTTGTCTCGAAAATTTTAATGCACTAGATTCCGAAATAAATTACTGTTACGGGTGGTCTAAATCACCCTGTATATTGATATCATATTAGAGGACATTGCCGAAGACAACACAGAATAAACAGAATTTTAGCTTTCATATCTTTGTCTATACCAAACACAACTAATAAGAAGTATGTTATGATGAATACAATATTCAGTGACTCGGGGTCATTTTATTTCACCTGATACGAGGACGACAACCATTGCTGTGCTATGTGTCCTTATAACTAGCTGGACCTGCAGTAATGGGGAGGAGAATTGATAAGAAATGAATAAACGGAATAATAAAATAATCTTGGCTTGTAGCTGTATCCCCAGAGGCACGGCATTCTCCAGGATCGATGATGATATCCACATGGGGGGAGGAGCCCGTGTCTGAGCGACCCTCTGGTTCTCGGCGTCATCTGACAGTTCTTCGTTTTTATCCATCTTCCATATTCTCTTTTGTCTTCTTGTCCTGGTCGAGTCGCCTCCACCCCTGCATCACAGACTAAAAAGAGTACTCTCTACGCCTCACTTACGGACAACAAAAGAGAGCTTCACAAGTGTTGCTGTAATTGTTTGGACCTTCCATCACATAAATTGGCAGCATCTTGGACATGACAAGGTGCCCTACTTCTGTCACTTATTCGCGTTTGCATCTATTACGCCTTTTTCTACTTTTCTTTAAATGCTACCTACGCTCATAGAGAATGTTGCGTAATATATTTTTAATGAATTCCAATGACGACCAGCGATAAATACAGGTAACTGAATACAACTAAGTTTAAGGAGTATTATTTTGAGAAAATCAACTCCTTATGTAGATGAAATTATTGGGGATCATCAGTGTGGTTTTAGGCGTAATAGATCAACTATTGATCAGATATTTTGTATTCGACAGATATTGGAGAAAAAATGGGAGTATAAGGGTACAGTGCATCAGTTATTCATAGATTTCAAAAAAGGTATATGACTCGGTTAAGAGAGAAGTTTTATATGATATTCTTATTGAATTTGGTATTCCCAAGGAACTAGTTCGATTAATTAAAATGTGTCTCTGAAACGTACAGAAGAGTCTGTATAGGTCAGTTTCTGTCAGATGCGTTTCCAGTTCACTGTGGGCTAAAGCAAGGAGATGCACTATCACCTTACTTTTTAACTTTGCTCTAGAGTATGCCATTAGGACAGTCCAGGATAACAGACAGGGTTTGGAATTAAACGGGTTACATCAGCTGCTTGTCTATGCGGACGACGTGAATATGTTAGGAGAAAATCCACGAACGATTAAGGAAAACACGGGAATTTGATTTGAAGCAAATAAAGGGATAGTTTGGAAGTAAATGCCGAAAAGACAAAGTATATGATTATGTCTCGTGACCAGAATATTGTACGAAATGGAAATATGATAATTGAAAATTTATCCTTTGAAGAGGTGGAAAATTTCAAATATCTGGGAGCAGCAGTAACACATATAAATGATACTCGGGAGGAAATTAAACACAGAATAAATTTAATATGGGAAATGCCTGTTATTATTCGGTTGAGAAGCTTTTATCATCCAGCCCGTTGTCTAAGAATCTTAAAGTTAGAATTTAAAAACAATTATATTACCGGTTGTTCTACATGGTTGTGAAACTTGGACTCTCAATTTGAGAGAGGAACATAGGTTAAGGGTGTTTGAGAATAAGGTTCTTAGGAAAATATTTGGGGCTAAGAGGGATGAAGTTGCAGGAGAACGGAGAAATTTACACAACACAGAACTGCACGCATTGTATTCTTCACCTGACATAATTAGGAACATTAAATCCAGACGTTTGAGATGGGCAGGGCACGTAGCATGTATGGGCGAATCCAGAAGTGCCTATAGGATGTTAGTTGGGAGACCGGAGGGAAAAAGACCTTTGGGGAGGCCGAGACGTAGATGGGAGGATAATATTGAAATGGATTTGAGGGAGGTGGGATATGATGATAGAAACTGGATTAATCTTGCTCAGGATAAGTACCACGGGCGGGCTTATCTGAGGGCGGCAATGAATCTCCGGGTTCCTTAAGAGCCAGTAAGTAAGTAAGTAAGGAGTACAGATGGAATATGAATTTTAAAAAGTTTTAATTTATTGCATTTACATGTGAATCGGGGATTGCAGAAACAGCACATGTCACTATTTGTGGCGAAATGAGTTTATTCGAGTTTCATGGGCTGCTGATATAGGGCTATCATTCAGTATAGCCGTCTCACATTTGGAGACCTGTGAAATCCTGGAAGCGCGCAGAAACAACTCATGCCAAAGACATGTGCCGACACATTGGTTCCGATTCCAGACAGACATCTACGACACAAGGATACAAAAATTGATCCCACTGAATGACAAATGTCTCAATTTTGGTGGTGAATACTTTGAAAAATAACTCAACATTTACTATATCTGTTCCAATAAAACTTTCCATGAAATTTTGTTCTCTACCTGTAAACGGCCCCAGGGAAACTTACTTTAAGGCCTTGTAAATTGCACTCGAATGACCAAAATTTGTGTAAGCACTTCTTTTGACATTATTAAAATGATGGAAGAAAAAACATTAATTTTTTATTTGCCCCCCCCCCCCGAGAATGTTTGCTTGTAAGTACAAAGGAGAATAAGGAGAATACCTTCTTCATTGGAGTAGCCAGACAAAATCGTGCCAATTCAAAGAGAGAAGCTTAATGATATACGCAAACTAATGCGTTACATACCACATGAATATCAAGAATTTTACAGCAATATTCTTCAGCGGACTATTGTGGAAAAATTAGTTTATTTATATGTTGAACTTATGTATTAAGTACACAGTAGGCCAATGCATATATTATGTCTCTAATTTGACAAATAAACTTCAGTTGAACTGAAATTATTATACTACAATTTTGATTCCTTGCAGAAACAGCACATGTCAAGTTAATATATATTGATTTATTTGATTAACAATTCATTACATTCCAATAAATTTGATATAAAACGACACATCTATTAGGGTTCTGTCTGAAGAAGCCAGTACTATAACCAATGATGTGGTCTATCACCAGTAATATCGTTTTTTGTGCCTACTGAAAAATTTAGTTTTCATGACATGTGCTGTTTCTGCAATCCCCGATTCATGTATATTTACGAGGAATCTATATTAAGGTGTTCAACCGTATACTTCATTTTTCAATCGATTACTTAATAGGCCTACACAAGCAACAGTCACACACACACGTTCCGATACAATTTATTTTCAGTAGCCACTAACTGTTGGGATGTTTTGTAGAACTGGCTTCCCACGCTGCGGTCGGGAGAGCAGGAAGTCGGCCGGCGGCGGAATGATGCGTAGTTTCCTTGTAAAATGACAGCACTGTACAAACAAATAAAGAGATGAACAAAAGAATGGATGTAAGGAGAGGATAATACTTTAACCACTTTCCTGATTAACCCGAGTTAACTCGGGTTGTTAACTTGTGTCAAAATTTATTAACCCGAGTTAACTCGTTTGAGTCCCATTTTCGCTGCTAAGGATTATATCCTGAATATAACGTTTCCATTCTTTCATTAACCTTTTCCTCACTAGATGGCTGCAGAAGTTAGTGATATTGCTATATCTGGTGATGTTTTTTGTACTTCTTTCTTGCGAGTGGAATTCTATGCTCATATAGCATTCACACACAGTAGTGAGTAGATGCTAGTTAGTTTTGGCGGTTTCTGTTTCTGTTTAGTGTTTTTTGTGCTGTTTTGTGTAAAGATGGATCAAGGTAGTGATTCCGAAACTTTTGATCAGGAATATATTCCTGTAGAAAATTAGGAAATGAAACATCGGTATCAGAAGACGAAGTTATAGACCAATAAACAAATTCAGATCAGTTGATGTCGCGTCTTTTCGACAGTGGTTTGAATAGAAGACATCTGGCACCATTTCTTCTGCACCTCCGGGGTCTCCATTCCCTGAAATTTTAACATTGTTTCTGATAACGATAATTCTCAATTTTTTTTAATTATTCTTTAATAATGACATCATCAATATTATATTCGAGGAGACGATTCGGCATGCTAATAAGTGTTCACAGAATGATGAAAATAATTCATGGTGGCCTACTACAGACTCTGAAATACGTGTACTTTTGGGCATAGTGATACTGCAGAACATTATTCACAAACCTGAAGAACAGCTGATGTACTGGTACAAATATTCAATGATTGCTACACCATTCTTCCCAAAACGCTCTCATATAGGAGAGCAGATACTACTGTCCGGAATGCAATGCCACTGTGCGTAATACGCTGCTTTCGAGTCTATCACACGACAAGCAACATTTAACGCCTTCATAACAGCACTGGTATTGTACCTCATAAATTAATCCATAAAAAAGCATAAGTTGGTAAATAGTTCAGGAGAAAATCAAAGTGGGACACTACTAGAGCTGGAATCAAGGTGCACGAGATAACTCGGGATAATAATTTCATAGTGATTTTTTAGAGTATGTAAGAAAATTAGTGATACAGTGGTTCTGCAATATTAAATGATCTCTTTACGAAAATAAAAAATGACACGTTTTTTTCACAAAACTGGTAAAATATATAGTAAGGGAAGAGGTTAAAGTGGGAATGACGGAAGAAGAAAGGCTAAATGAATCGTCCTCCAAAAAAAAAGGGGCGGGCACAGGTCCAAAAAATTTCAAAATTGATATTTCAGTGAGAAAATGTTTTCAGAATATCTTCTATATGAAAAGGAATATGCCACGTCCAATGGTAGTTGAATAAATAGGAAATATTAAACTTGTTTTCTGAAGAGAGGTTCCAAGTCAAAGACTTGAAACTTTCTATTAGAGTTTACAGGTTAGAAATCTTGAATACTTATAATGTTTTGGTAACTTATGAACACGTGTTCATTGTTGTGGCATAGACACATTGCATAAATTGTATTTTGTGTATTTATTGTTTTATACTTGATGAAGAGAACGTAGAAACTACACAACATAGTAATAAGATGGGATCAAATCTTCCAACAATATCAAACATTTCGTTGTAACAGAGGTACAATCTCAATATATTAGACTTTAAAACTTGGTGATCACTTTTCTGAGGATCTGATTTCAGAGAAGACTGCGTCAAGAGATTTCTAGAGACAAAAATTTGCTTTTGGTATTAGAAGTTTGATGCATTTCGTGTACGATTCTGGGAAGCCAGGTCTCATCGTGAGATATACCACTGTTAATGGAGCTGCTACAAACAATTTCCAAGTTAATCAAGCAGAGAAAAGAATCTCTATCCTCCCCACCAAAGTAGCTTCCCCCAAATAAAATTCTTATAAAAAGGCCAAAATAAATTACATCGGGAACGCTCTCCGCTACCTAGCTCAGGAATGTGAAGAAATCTACACCGAACTTATTAACTGGCCCACAACCAAAGGTGATTAAAGTAGTCAGTGACTGAATATCTTCTTAAAACTAACAGAAAGGGTACAAGTCAAAAATTTTAATTATTTATAAACACCACAAATTGTTACTCAGAGTTGTGCTTGTGGCATATAAAAGAACAAATTAAATGGAAACAGCTAAAAAAGTGTCTTAATAAACCCTACAGCAGAATATCTTTTCCTCAACTTCCCACAACTTTAAAAAACTGGACTTAGGATTTTTCTCTTTGGGACAATTCAAATGGTCTTTTTTTTAACGGGAGATTGAATAATTAAAAGTAGCTGTAACAGAAGAAGTATTGGTCAACGGGTTTTAGTTCGTTATTTGACAAGAGAATGAAGGATTGGAAGTAGCTATAACGGAAGACTGGGTGGATAGTTTTTAGTTATATAATGAAAGAATTGACGATTAAAAGTAACTATTACAAAAGGAGGGTGGGATGAATAGTTTTAATTAGTTATTTAACTAGAGATTAAATGTGTTATCTATGATGTAAAAAGATGTGTGAATAAGTTTTGTCGGTTATTAAAAGGAGAGAAAATTAAGCACAGAATACTTATGGGAAATGCTTGTTATTATTCAGTTGAGAAGCTTTTATCATCCAGTCTGCTGTCAAAAAATCTGGAATTTATAAAACAGTTATGTTACCGGTTGTACTTTATGGTTGTGAAACTTGGACTCTCACTTTGAGAGAGGAACACAGGTTAAGGGTGTTTGAAAATAAGGTTCTTAGGAAAATATTTAGGGCTAAGAGGGATGAAGTTACAGGAGAATGGAGAAAGGTACACAACATAGAACTGCACGCATTGTATTCTTCACCGGACATAATTAGGAACATTAAATCCAGACGTTTGAGATGGGCAGGGCATGTAGCACGTATGGGCGAATTCAGAAATGTATATACAGTGTTAGTTGGGAGGCCGGAGGGAAAAAGACCTTTAGGGAGGCCGAGACGTAGATGGGAATATCATATTAAAATGGATTTGAGGGAGGTGGGATATGATGAGAGAGACTGGATTAATCTTGCTCAGGATAGGGACCAATGGCGGGCTTATGTGAGGGCGGCAATGAACCTCCGGGTTCCTTAAAAGCCAGTAAGTAAGTATTAAACGAAGAGCGATGGATTAAAAGTAGCTATAACAGAAGAAAAATGGATTAATGGTTTTTAGTCTGCTATTTAATGAGATAATGAAAGATTGAAAGCAGCTATAGCGGAAGGATAACTGAATTTTTTTAATAGAGAGTTTTCGCACCCTCCTGGCATGCTAGACGTTTAATGCCATGTTGACGTCACTGATGAAATAGTCAATCAGAACCATTCACCTCTCGTTATTTCAATACGGAACCCGCTATCTCTAGCCGGATAACGTGGACGTGAATGAAGTTTACCCTATGCCTAATCCGGTGTTAAAAGATGGCATTTCGTTTGAGATTTACCACTGTGGATGATACTCATCTACTGAGAACAATTCAAGATGGATAAATTATTCAGGCCGAAGTACAAGAAGGATCAGGAAAGTATTTTTGTTGAAATTCCAACACATAAGAAGATTGATTCGTGAGTACTCCGCCAAACGAAAATGCTCCTTTGTTCAACACGTCGTAACTCAGTAACCAGTAAATATTTTGAGTAGCGACAACTTTTAAAAATAATTTCCTTCCTCTCTAAACATTTATATCGTTTGGTCCCCCTCTAACGTCGAAAACAATAAAAATTACCGCTTATCAACTTTTGAAGATGTAATTGTCTATTCTGAACACATGGCATTGAAGTTAGTATTTTTTCTTACTTGTCAAAAACGATTTCAACTTCGAATTTTTTCTATACTTTCCTTAGACATTGAGCTATCCCAAAAAAAGTTAAAACGCGATTGATTGACTATCATAGAAACTACGACATGATAAATGATAAAGGAGCGGGAAGTATCGTATAATAATTCTTTCCCAAGTTTTACGAACGGTAACATACGTCACTACTTACGTCAACATAGCATTAACGGTTTATCCTACCAGGAGAGTGCGAAAACTCTCTAATCTGTTATAACGAGAGCGTTAAGAATTAGAAGTGGCTATAACGGAAGGAAGATGGGTATGGTTCTTAGTCGGTAATCAAACGAGAGAGTAATGGATTAAAACCGGATTTGAACCCTGCTCCCTTGACTTCTAAGCCGAGCGCGATATAACTGGATCATCGTGGCGAATTTTTCCCCAATATAATATTGTTGACTGAATCCTGTCTGCCAGTATAACAATTTGTTTGACTTCACACTAAAATTTAATCTTTCTCCTTTTCCAATAATTAATCAAGATATTTGATTGCTTCTTCAAAGCTTCACGTACACTGACGTTTACCATGGCCGTTTTCTATACCACTGGACATAACAGACGATTTGGTGATGACAGCAAAGCAACTCTCTGAATCCTCCGGCATGATTTCATTTCCGTCGTGTACCGTAGCTAGTTGGAAGTTGGAAGAGCTCCTTTACGTGGTAGAGGAATATTAATTTATGATTGTGGATAATGACATTCTGTTGAGAGTCTCCATTCTCTCGTCGCAGTATTTCAAAGCAATAATAGCACTGACATTCTCCAGTATCATCCATTTATTAATTGAAAAATGCTGTAACAGAGATTTTCTTTAATATTGGTACATTTTATCAATATTTCTGCCTTTTCATTTCCATCTTACCCAGAATAGGATTTTATTCATTACTGTGTTTTATTTTTAACCGACTTTTTAAATTTGTGTTTATTTTTATGTTTATTTCATTTTCTTCGCCATGGATTATATCGTTCTTCCAGATCTGCATCTTTAGAATATAAAAGTATCCGTATTATAATATTGCTTTAAACGAAACTTCACTGAAAATCAAGAAAATTTTCCTAATATTTGTATTTGCTATTTTACGTCTTTAGAATATAGGCCTTTATTTTCATATCTATACTAATAATAAATCTGTAGCCGAAATTTTTCTGGTAATTTTCGATTTTCCAAAAATAATTGGTCCTAACATATATAATTAATCACCCTGAAACCGAAAATCGCTTTTTTGGAATTTTTGTTTGTATGTATGTCTGTCTGTCTGTCTGTATGTTTGTTACCTTTTCACGCGATAATGGCTGAACCGATTTCGATGAAAATTGGAATATAAATTAAGTTTGTTGAAACTTAGATTTTAGGCTATATGGCATTCAGAATACATTATTTAAAATGGGGGTTATAAGGGGGTCTGAATTAAATAAATCGAAATATCTTGCTTATTATTGATTTTTGTGAAAAATGTTACATAACAAACATTTCTTTAAAACGCATTTGCGATAAGTTTTATTCCTCGAAAAATTTTGATAGAACTGATATTTAATGAGATAAATGAGTTTTAAAATTAAAATAACTGCCATCTAAGGCAGTACAATGAAATAAAAAACAAATGACTTCGTCTATAAGGGGCCTTGGACAGCAACAATCGAAAGCTATGAAAGATAGCCTACAGAGAATGTTTCTGTGTTTGTATGACGTAATATCGGAAGCTAAATTAACCGATTTGTATAATTAATTATTATTTCACCATTGGGAAGTGTAGCTTCTTTAGATGGATATAATGTTATAATGTTATTACAGTAACTTCTGATATAATGTAATGTAATGTAATATAATATAATATAATATATAATATAATATAATATATAATATAATATAATATAATATAATATAATATAATATAATATAATATAATATAATATAATATAATATAATATAATACAGGGACATCATTTTATTTTTACTAACATTTTTAATATTAACCTGGCTATACCATTTGCTACCCCTTCCCACTACTGGAGTTCGATGATACTGCAGTAAAATAAAAACAAATCACTTTACTAGGTATAGGAGGGAAGAAAAGTAGTTCATCCATTTACGTAAACTAGGAAATATCGCAATTTCGAGTTTGATAATTTTTCATTAAGTTTTTGTGTAATCAAAATACAGTACAGTTTTGACAATAAGTGTTTTTACTCACGAACTGAGTTAACCATGCGAACGTATTCATTATGCAGTGTACTGTATATTATACTGTCTACAGCACATTAGCGTACAATATAGAGAATGAAACGAAATTGTAAAATAATCATAATATGGATATTTAAACACATTTTTAAAAATAGTGACCGTTCATTTCGATACAGGGTTCAGTCCTTTTGTGCATATTATCGCACTATAGACTATTGTACCTAATTCCAATTACCAGTTTCGTCCTTCGTACTAATAACTCATGTTGAAATAATTCTGTACCTACTCTGTAAAAACGTACCTTACGTACTGTAAATTCAATCTTCACTTCTGTCTGATCCGAAAAAATAAAATTACTCAGACATGCTATCTACTGTCCGTCCAAGTAGTTATGTCGAAGGATCGTAGAAAAGGGGGAAATCACGTGACAATTAATTATTTAACGAGGCCCTTTTATTTAAGTTATTTTAAACAGTTGCATAATATTACGTAGACGTCCAATTCCTAACAGAAATTAATGTTTTCAGAAAAGACTAAGACAGCCAATCCACTAGCCTTTTCAGCGGCGTGAGCAGAAGCAGGTGGGGAAAATCGGGATGCGACGTAGGCAAATGGACGACAGCACCTGTGCGAAAATATGATTCAATATTGAAAGCTGTTTCGTCACTAGAAAACGCGAACATATTTCTGGAACGTACTATACTCAGTACTGCTTACGCGGCCTTGGTTGTGTTGGAAGTTTACTAGTAGAAGGGGTGGGAGTGAAGTACATTCAAAAACTCAGGTACAATAAAAATTGAAGTAAAAATAAAATGATGTCCCTGTATAATTTAAGTTATTTGAAGGGTTCAGAACCATAGTGGGCCAAACGCCATTTGCTGAATACGTAGAAAACAAGGGTTAAAATTTAGTTATTACCATAATTCAATGTAAACCTATAACAAGTAAAATAAAGTATACACATTAACCCAGATAAGCCCAAAAATTTTTTGTGATAAAAATACAGTAGCACATTAGTTACTCTCAAAAATCGGTTAAATGATGTTGAAATAAACTGAAACAAGGAACGTATATTTTCTAAAGCTAACATACTACCAACATTATCGCACAACTTATAAAATGTCCCTAACACCAACAATGACATAATATCCTAAGGCACTGCAACTGTCCTTGAAAAAGGACGGTGGGAAAATCTGGGTTAAATCTAAATGATGTCAATGTTCATTAAACTATGGTTGCATGTAATAAAAATTAGAAACATGTTAAAGGAATTGTCATTGCACCAATGAGTGGTCTCTGGACCAAAATGATAGCATTTTAATTATTTGGATGTAATTTAAATTAAGTAACATATTAAACGATTTATCCTTCTATGAAACACGAATGTTCCCTGGATCAAATGTCCTATTTTAATTATGTAATTACTTTATATTTATTTCTAACGAGTGCAGCGGAGCGAACGGGTACGGCTAGTCCTAAATAGATTTAGTTCAATTCCGATTAGAAATATGTTTAAAAATGTTTTTAAATTAAGTCTATAAGGAGGCATGCATTTTTAAAGATATGTCAAAATTATTTATTCTTAAAATATTTTCTTTTACAAATCTAGTAACTTTTTTTTTTTTCAATAATTGGTTCTCTGAAGTTACGAGATGAACGTAGCGGAGGAGAATTTTAATAAGTTATGTGTTACATATGTATTCATTTTACTTTTAAATCTGCTTTTCCGTAAGTTTATTTTTATTGATTCAATACCAACATTTTAATGACAAACATTAATATTAATCAATCTGGATGAAATTTTTACTTTAAGTATGTATGAGGTAGTTGCATGTTTTTATGCATTTATTTTGTAAGAAATACTGCTACTTTATTTTATTAATATTATTTCATGAATTACAGGAAAAATAACATATTCAAGATTTCAACTTTTAAGTGAATGAATGAGATATTTCATAAAATGAATGCATAGAAATGTTTCGTTAAAAGCCATTGGTAAATAAGTAACAAACTAGTACTTCCAATGCAGTGAAACTCCTATTTCACGCTATTCAGGACTCATGGACCAGAAAATAATTTAAATTTTAAATAGTTAAGTAGTTAATACAAATATTCATTTATATGAGGCCTCGCCATCCTCATTAATATTATTGACTATAATAACCAATGCCTATAAGTAGTCATTCTCTAAATATCTATTAATTTGAGAAAATTTCATTCCGGCACCGGGAATCGAACCCGGGACCTCTCATCTCTACGCGCTGAGTGCTCTTCAGCACGCAGAGCTGAGAGGTCCCGGTTTCGATTCCCGGTGTCAGAACGAATTTTTATCATATTAATAGATAGTTAATACAAGTTAGACTGCCTAAAGCGGATTTTTAATGCCTAAGTGCCCTTAGCTTAGTAATAACCAGGGACAACACTTTGTCCCAGCATGGATGGATTTTAAGTTGGTTGTTGCTTGTCTATATTCACGTCACGGAGGCCATGGGTTCGAAGGTACTGCATTGTGACAAGAAAGGGAAACCTGTGTGTGCTGCGCCGGAAAACGAAAGTACGTTTGATTTGTTTAGGATTCGAACCTATGCTGCTCTCTGCCGCTGCCTGCTTGTTCCGCATTATAGTGGCTTACCTACAGTTCCTTATCTGTTGTCATTTAATGGCAAGGTGGTTGTGATCGTGACTCTGTGTGCAGAAATGTAAACATAATACAATGCAGTCAGACAAGAGCTCTAAACTGAATGCAATTTCAACTGCGTTTGAAAGTGAGTATTTCAGTGTAGAAGGCGAGTATTTATCGTCTGCATACGAAACAAATAGGTAGGTAGAAACAAAATCTTTGCAATAGATGAGACATCGGATGCTGTGGGACGATATGTAGTTCACTTTGTTGTAGGAGTGATGTCCTCCAGTGAAATTTTTGTTGTCATCGGAAATACTAGAAAAAGTAAACAGTGCAACTACTGTTAATCTTTTTGAGACATCTATGACCCTTTTATGGCTTGAGGACATTAAACGGCACAATGTGATACTATTTATGACAGACGGTACTGCATATATGATCAAAGCAGGAAATGAATTAAAAACCATATACCCCAACAAAATTCCCCTCACTTACGTAGCCCATGCACTCCATAGGGTGGCATCTATTACGCACAATATTATGAAAAAGTAGCTGAAGTGTTGCGAAGCTTCGACAGTGAGGACAGTTGTGCCATTCGATGCGAAATATTTCAGAGACGATTAAAAAGGTTCCCGATGGACCGGCTACAGACAGAATTAAAGTAAGACTGCAGCATGTCCTCAAAAATAATTCTGACTGTTCAGAAGTGTGTAAATCAACAAGCATACAGCTTGGTGTCAATAACGTAGACAATACAGTTTACTTTAAATATGCACCTATAACATTGTGCGATGTTGAGCGAACCTCCTCGCAGTACAAGCATATTTTTAGTGAAAACAGAAGCAATTTAATTTTTTTCACACTTAAAAATGCACATTGTTATATAATATAACGGACTACAGTTTATATCAGAATAATGTACGTACCTCGATTGCAATACTTGTATGTAATTTGACTAACTCGTCGTTGTTGCATACGGTGTTGTAAATGTGCGTAAGAAATATTGTAAACATGTAACTAATCAAGGCACATGCTACGCGCATACATATTATATGGCAGTGGTAACCTGTAGAAACGTTGCATTTTTGTTCCGCCGATCTATACCACCAAACAGTCGCGTGCTGTCGCTGGACTGCTCGTATCAACTAGTAAACACAGATACTCTATACACCAGTACCAGTGAACCTCGTGGCGAACTGGGACAAAGTGTCGTCCCTAGTAATAACTATAAAACTTTAATTACAGTGTAAAAGAGACAGTAAACCTACAGAAAATGAAAAATACCGGAAACAGCTGACATTAATAGGCAATCCCTACCAAAAAAATAAAAAGTAAAAAACTAGGCTAGAACGTGAAGAACGTAGTGGGAAAGAAAAAATTCATTAAATGCCAATTGTGACAATATATTACATCATCATCATCTACATAATGGATTAGGCCTATTGGCCTCCTCCGACATCTAGTAACTTAAAGCAGTCTAAAAATGTATTACATGGAATAAAATGTAATTTTTATTAAACATAGTTATGCTAAACTCTTTGGAATCAAAGTTACATTGTCAATTTTTTTACTCCTTTATTATTATGTATGTGTTTTTTTTCTTTGTTGTTAATTTTAACTCTATTTTTGCTTTATTTTGAGTTTATAATTTTAGTAATAACTATATTTTCGCCCTTTCTTTCTTTCTTTCTTTCTTTCTTTGTTTCTTTCTTTCTTCCTTTCTTTCTTTCTTTCTTTCTTTCAGTCTCCTTTGGAGGATCGATGTCAATTTCAGATACAAATATCACGGGGAAAACTGCTTCATTTCGCTTCTATTGATCTTGAATTTTGACTGCGCGGTTACTAAAACAAATCACTTATTTCACACGTTTTTAATTTCCACTGATTTGTATTACTATAATGCTTAATAAGTAGAAATTATGAACAAATCTGTTTCATAGCATTAAATTACATGGAATAACGCTTATGACCCCATTTATCAGTTGGGGCCAGAGGATTACAACTGCAATATACATATTGTAGGCCATGTACAGCTCTAAGCTTTCCAGATTTATATTCATAGTGTGATATATGTATATTAAGGATTTAGTAACTAAATTGTATAACGCGGAAATCAATTAGTATTTATATGTGTGTGTATGTGTGTGTGTGTGTGTGTGTGGGGGGAAGGTTGAACATTTCTATTCGAATTTGTAATTCGCATGTTGCTTTATAATGCTGCAAGCTTAATTTTATTGGCAAGTATTTAGTGCACAGTAGTATACAAATTGTAAAACGTTTATGCTATAGGAAAATAACTAATTGTAATAACTAAGGCCCGGGGGTTTAGCTACAATAATATTACAACAGGTTAATGGTGACGGGGTTATACCCATCTGTATCTCGTAAACATGAAGGAGGGGGTTGACTAGTAGACTCGCTTTCAGTCGCTCACGTAATACGTACAACCAAGGTCAAGGGCAGCCTAGCTAACGTAGTGAAATGACGGACACAGCGTTGTAGAATAAATTGCACATTTAATCGTAAATTATACAAACCAAATATCTTTTCCAGTAATATGAACGTAACTATACACAACATATGCATACCCCTCGACTCTACAGCACTGTAAGCATCACCTCTACGCAGACATTTACAAATCTATATCCATGCAATCCCTGATTCACACAATGACGCAATACACAATCATAACGAGGACCTTGAATCTATATCTGCATGGGCCAGAAAGTTTGGTTTGACACTCAATGAAAGAAAATCACAAGCAATCCTAGTGGGACATCAACGTCTATTATGCAATATTACTCCTGCTCTTCCAGTCAAGTTAAACGACACAATAATCCATTTTGCTTCCTGTGTTAAAAACCTTGGAGTTTACTTTGATAAGCATTTAAACTAGAATAACCAAGTAACCCATACTTCCAAAATAGTAATATACGTTACAAGAGCGGTATGTTGACGTTTTCATGGTCGAGGAAAAGATTGAAAAAGCGAAACGTAGTTGAGCTTTTTTAATTTCCGAGAACATGAAAACAAACATACCGCTCGTGTATCGTACATTATTTTGTGCGAAGATCGTTTATTACATACCTGAAAGACGAATTTCTAATTAGTTGCAATGAAATCTCCATGTTGGTTTCTGTTTAATGACGGCAACTTCGGAAAACCAAAATATCTTTCTTCAACATTGTTGCTATAAAATGTTTTCTGTGTTTACTATACTCCAGCAGGCCGTGATATACGTCTGTCTTTTTTTCCCGCAGTCTATAAATGCGAACTTAAAACAAACGGTAAGGTTATGTAATGATTTATTTTTCATTTTAATATTTTAACAATATTATTTATATAACATATTGCCGTAATAACATCGGCATCTGGAATCTTGTTGATTTTTTCCCGGCTTCCCTAATGTTACTTGTATCAGGAATGCAATAAGTTTCGTGGAGTAGTAGACTTTACTTAATTTTTGCAAATACTTAAAAACAATAATTAACATTGCAATTTAGGTGAAATTGCAGTGGTAAGTTTCTAATTTATAATTATTACTATGTTAAACGTCTCTAAAAATAATATGTTAAAAGCCTTAAGCAATAAAATGAATGTTGCGCTTAAGCGGTAAGAAGAGGGAAATTGTTATGTGTGTTACGTTGGGAATACTGAATGTGGTATTTCACACTTACCGCGTAGGGTCTATTGGTTCTGTGCGGAAACCAAGCGAATACGCACGATCTCGCACAAAAGTGCTTTCCATACTACATTCCTTAAACAGCATTCGAAAATTCCTTCCGCTATCATTCAAGAAAATACTAGTGGAAACACTAGTAATGCCCCACTTCGATTATTGTGATTTTCTACTGACTGACCTCAATGTCAACCAGTCGCAAAAATTACAACGTGTTCATAATTCTTGTGTTCTCTTCGTCTGCGATGTCCGTCGCGCTGACCACATTACCCCATCCTTCCAAACTCTAAACTGGCTACGGCTTAACGAACGTAGAAATTTTCATTCTCTTGTTCTCCTTTTCCAAGTCCTTCACACTTCTACACCTACCTATCTTGCCTCCCGTTTCAGTTACCTGTCATCATATCATAATCTCTTCACACGCGCGCAAAATAGCCGCATATTAGCCATACCAACACATAAGACATCATCGTATTCATCATCATACACAATCTCGCTCTCGCGCTTGTGGAATACCCTACCCAGTGACATCATAGACTGTCGGAATTTAGTAGCGTTCAAAAGCAAGCTTATTAAGCATTTTCTTACTACGTAGAGTAGGTTTAATTTTTATTTAATCAATGAAAGAAATGCTTCTCTCTTCTTAACTTTTACAATAAACTGTCTAGCATTTATTAATCAGTTAATCTTATAGTACTTTGTTTTTTATTGTATTTGTAAATTTAATATTAATTGTAATTATATTTGTAATTGTATTCTTAATATTGTAGTTGTAATCCCCAGGTAGAGGGGAAGAGAAGGACTGATGGCCTTATCTCTACCTGGTTAAATAAATAAAAATTAATTAATTAATATTAGCAATGTGCAAGTAAATGAAAAGGTAATTGATTGTGACTATATTATACATCATGTGCATATGCTTTGTTACAATGAATTACAATATACATTTTGAAGTTTCTAATTGAAAAAGATCTTCTATTCTCCTCCAAAGATGATTTGTGTTGGGAAAGATTTCTCTCTCTACGTCGCATGACGTGACGGGGGCAAATTTAAACCAAGATGAGGTATTACTGTTTCCTTTATGTGGGTTAACATTTTGGTCTCCTCTAGAACATTCTTGTTCATCTCGAATGGTACAGAGTTGAAAATCCTACATTTTTCTGGATAAAAGGTATTGTGTCTGTTTGAACTGAAGTTAAACGTTCAAGACATATTTTCCTCTCTCTCTGTGTTTATGTAATGCAATATGTTTTTTATGCATCTTAGTTGTGATATGTTGTTCTATATAACATTTATGGTAGCCCCCTCTTATTTTTGTTCCACATAACTTACAAACAATATTCCGACCATCAGAGGAAAAATACTCACTGCCACAATCTGCTACAATTGTATCTGTTGTAACTGTTTTCGGACGTCCCCGCTTATGCATGATTTGATTTCACTTACATCGTAAGGTACGCACACAAAGAACGCTGGTTTCCCGGTTTCAGGTTGCCGGCGCCGACACGCGCTTACTCGCGCCAAGAAGTTCTGCATGTTAACTAATGAGGTCCGAACAGAAAGGATACAGGTTCGTACTTGCCAACGCGTGCAACAAGCGCCTACAAGTTTACCGGAATGAATCTTTAATTCCTGCTCGCTGGTTGTTGACGCCGGTATTCTGTATTATCGGTACACAGCAGAAAGTAAAATGAATAGTGATGCATCAATTGCTGCTATTTATAATAATCCTGCGGTATGGGATAAAAAAGACAAGTACCATAGCAAAAGGAATGTAGTAATTGTTTAGTCAACTGTCCGAAGACAGTCTGAACCTCACAAATGATACAAAAAGCATCATTTATGAGGCAACTAGGCCAGGAGATAATGGGGTAGGGTGGCCAGTTTCCTCCTTTACATACATCGTCGATTAGTGAAGAATAAAGTTGTTGGAAAGGGATAAGTGCAGAAATGAAGCAGGACGGTAAGTAAAATATCTAGGCCTAAAGATAAGAATAGAAAATGTTTTACAATAATTGAGGGGTTTCCAGATTAAACATCACGTCACAAAAATGTATTTTTAAAAGGTTTATATGATTCTAATGGGGAAATTAGACTAAGCAGACTGTTAGAAACCTTTAAATGGGGAATTTCTTAAAAATATTTTACAAACACTTTTTTCTATAGGTAAATGGTATTACGTTTTTAAAAAGTTTTCTGAAAAATCTTATCGATTAATTTGATAAGTTTTATCTTCCAACACTTCAGTTGTTGATTTGATTGCTTACGAAATGCTACATTAGAGCTAATTAATTCTCACTTATAGTACTCTTTTAGAAACAAAGCTGAGGATGATGTGGAAGTATAGGCTACTATAAGAGATTAGTTTGCAGTCCATTAGTGTACTATCTTTCTAGTCAGCGATGTATACAAAGGATGGGAAAACGAACTGTCCACCCTACCCCTTTATCTTCTAGCTTAGTTGCCTTATGAGCGATACCTTATTGGTGTTACTTAATGAGGTTTATACCTGTCTTCGGACAGTTAACTAAACAATAAACAATTTGCCGTCAAACGTGGGAAAATTCCACGTTTTGGATGTGCAGATCCTGGTACTTGCAGCGATCACACAGTAAAATGATCACATTTTTGAAGCTATGAAGTTCCTTAACATGTAGTGAAGCCCAGGGAATTTGAGCAAAGTGTCTGTAGCTCCTGGTAATCCAGACGAGACACATTTCTCGGCAGCGACTGAATTCGACGACCATCGTAGTGCAACACCATCCTCACCCTCAGCGGATAGAGAGGATATTAGTGACATTAAGCCCTAATTTTTCCCACAGACTAGACCTTGGATTTTTAGGCATTGAAAACTGACTTTTAGGCACCTAAAATTGGTCCTGAATTTATCAAATTAGGCACTAAAAACATGGATTTAGGCACTAAAAATACAATTTCAAGTAGCTAAAATTACTATTTTATGCAGCTAAAATGTAATTTCTAGCCACACGAACTACAGTAACTATAAAAATGCAATTAGTTAGTGAGTATTGAATATTACGGTATACAGTAACAAAACAGTAAGAAAAATATTGCGGTTAGAAACTTGATTTCTGTTAAGTCTTATATCCTGAATATCGGTAGGCCTACATAATTTTTAAAGAATTCATCGGCCTCAGTGTTCTAAGGCTGCTAATACATAAGTGCTTATATTACAATTAAATTAATTAATTTACCAATGAATTTACAGTTAACATATTATTCATAATTGGCATTTCAATACATAACTACGTTTTTCTCTAATTTTCTATCATCAAACTTTGCCTTTTCTTAGACAGAACTATTTTAAAATTGAAAACAATTCTTCCCAATGATACTGAAGCAATTGATACATATTTAAATCTAGCAATATTTACCATGCTGATTTCTTTAGGGAGAACTGCATCCTACCGATTCATGACATTTCTACAGTCTGCTCAATTGCTCAACAAAACCAGACACCTTCCACGAATTTCTTCTTTCCTATAACCAAACTGTTACAGGATATTTGAACCATACGCACCCCATGACATTCAAGATTTTCTCTTTCATATACTACACGAAAATTTAAAAATATATAAGTAACAAAGAGAAATAGGCAAACTGTTACAGGATATTTGAACCATACGCACCCCATGACATTCAAAACTTTCTCTTTCATGCTACACGAAAATTTAAAAATATATAAGTAACAAAGAGAAATAGGCAATTTTACGCTCTAAGACCTTAAAAATAGATCTCAATGGGGAATACAGGCATTTTTAAGAACCATTAAACCACTTTCAAACTTTCATATTTTACATAAAATATGAAGATATTTAACTACTTTTAATTTATCTCTACATATAAAAATAGGCATTTAACCTAAAATCCGAGGTTTAATAATGACCCACGGCCTACTGCGTCAGAGTCTCTGGAATCCTCTTGTGTATCTAATACAGAAAAAAAGACGTAGGCCAACAGATGTATTCAATGATTCTGTGCTACATATTGGAAGGCAGAAGCTTCAATATTTATAAAAGAAAAGAAGTAGAAAACGTGGTCAAGAACGTGAGGAGACGAACATCTACACTTCTTAAAAATCTATTACCATAGATGTCAATTACACCAGTTTTTGGTTAAAATGTAATAAAATGTTTCCAAAGTGATTCTGGTATACTGAAGAAATGTATCTTTGTCTACATTCAGCTCATTAAAGAAGTGATGTTACTCACCACATCTTTTTACAACAATTTATTGATGAATATGAATTATTTTTCTTGTCTCTTTTAATACATCTATATAAAACTATCAACATATAGAAGAAAATCTTCATCAGACGAGCTAGTCATCGTGAAAGCAACTGGCAGGTTTTACCGCTTTAACACGCGTTCTCTGTGTCCACCACTCAGCGCCGACAGGCTTAGGCAATCGGCGCTGGCAGCCAGCGAGCAGGTTACCAGCGTTACATGCTTTCTTTGTGTGTGTATCCTGCCTACCTGCTTACCGCACTCAATGCCGCGCGACCTACAACAGGCAGCGCAAGACGGCATTCTATGCCTTGTGTACCACTAAAGCCCGGTTCAGACGGTGCGTGTTTCTATGATGGATTCCAAGGTGGCTGCGCGGATGGGTCGCCTGCGTGGTCACTCACCGTTAATAATGCGCTCTGGTGGCTCCGTGGATAGCTAGCTTGCTGATTTCGAGGGTAGGTTCCTTGCTATTTTTCCTGCGTGCTTCTGTGCTGGTTCATTGTCACCAAAATAGTTGTTCTCCAACTAAATTTTTTTTTTCAATGTATTTCTTAGTTTCTAAGGACAGAATAATCAAATATAGACCTTTAGTTGTTTTAAACTTCTTGTTTAATTGCTTTGTTGCAACATTTACTATTGTTAATATAGAATTTTAGTTGTTTCCACTTATGGTTAGTTTCTTATTTATCATGAGTGTTATCTAGACTGTTATGGGACCTTGGGAGCGAGAAAACAACAGTGTTGAACAACCTCGGGAAGGTTGCAGAAGCTACTATTTTAAGGGGAGAGGATGGTATTTTTGATGAAAAATTACTAAATTTTCAAAAAAGAAAAAATTCATTAAAATACTCTGTGATATGTGTGGATCGCCATTTTTAAACTTTCTGCATTATGGATTTTTAAATCACTCGCCCACTTTTATTGTTGTTTCCGGTAAATTAAATTTAAAAAAATGTTTTTTTTTCTTTAAAATACCCTTTGATATGTGTGGAATATATTGCATAACATTTTGTGGGTATTTGTGCCCTTATCGGATGTTGAGACGTCATTTTTAAACTTCCTGCGCTATGGATTTTTAAATTACACGCCCGCTTCATTTTTTTTGCTACATTGCCAGACAAAATGAATATAATTTCTGAACTATTAAGGTTACATGCATGATATTTAGAGCACACATTCTTTAGACTATTAGGAAACTTTTCTCTGTAACAGAATTTTGTTAATTGATTTCATTTAAAAAATACGTGCGTTTGTTTGCAAGAAAGCAAATCAGAAAATTGTTATTAAATTTTAATTGTTTATTTTACCAACGTAGGGACTAATATCAAAATTCTGTTACAGACAGTTTGTAGAACATATTTTTGCAAATACATTGCAAAAACTGTTTGAATCTATCTTTAAAAACGGTTTAGATATATCGGTTTTAGTACAATCCTGCATTGGGTATATTTTTTTTCAAATCTGGGCCCCCAAATAATTTTTTTTTTTTCAAAATATTTTTATTTGGTTGAGTTGCCACAGCTATGAGCTCTCTACATACAAATTAATAATTTACAACAAATAGGAAAAAAGTTTTGAAAAATACCATCCTCTCCCCTTAAGAGAGAAAGTCGAAAATTTTGATTATGAATTCCTACGGTTGGACCAAAGATCAAGTCAGAACTTTAATTGAGGCGTACAGAGAAGAAACATGTTTATATGCTATGCAAACAGCATTGATAAGACATCTTGGCCCGTATTTCTACGCAGTAACCATTTTCGGCTCCACATTCTACTCTTTTTAATTTGATCCGTCTTCTCAGCGTTCAAAGCTAGCAAAACAGCAAAGGCTGCTGAACGTCTTCTTCGTACAGCTTCCATATTTGATGTTTACAAATCGTACCGCGCCAGCATCTCCAACTTCCAAACTGGGATCCAGCCAAAGAGTTTGTAATACTTCAAACTCTTTAGATCCAACATGCAAGGCAGCTCGCACCGTGTGAACGAAAACCATCACCGCAGCCACCACGGAACCCAGCACCGTAGCCACCACGGAACCCAGCCTGCTAGCCACCTTGGAATCCATCACAGAAACACGCACCGTCTGAACCAGGCTTAACTTGACGGAATTTTGACTAAACCCCCCGGCCTTAGTAATAACTTCCACAAGAATAATTGCTTCATTTTTCTTTTTGCTCTACGATAAAACTATGACGAGAATCTCAGATTTCTATACACAAGAAAAAAGAAACCAACCATGTAGAACGTAAGTGATGAAAGTTATTGTGCAATAGCTGTAATTCTGTTCCCAAAAATATTATTTTGAAAATAAATAACATAAGATAGATAATTTTAACTTTTTGAAAGATAATGCATTTTTGTCATCTGCCTTCTCCACTTGTAGGAAAGACGTCCCACTCTGGTTAGTAGGAATACCTCACAGCATTCTTCAGTAAAAGTAACAACACACATTCCTTTGTATAAGAAATGATTTAGGCTATTTAAAACATCAATAAACATTACGATACAAGGAAAAAAGTAAATATTTAAGTGTGTGTAGTACAGTACACAGAGTGATCGTAAGTAATGTCATTAATTTCAGGGGGTTATTATTTGATATACAGGGCGATTCAGAATCTCTGCAACAAACTCTGGGGTTCGATAGATCTAACAATGAGGATCATTTTTTTGTAAAACAACTCATGTTCTCCGGTGCTCATACAAGTTATCGAAAAAGAGATAGGTTTCACTGACATTTACAGTTAATTATGAAATTAATTATTCATTTATTTCTTCAAGTATCCTTGCGGACAGTTTACAAGTGCCCTGTCATTTTACTGCTCCGTTTGAATGGAGCGCTCTCCGGAACACGCTTCCGCTGCTCCTGGAGGATGTACCCTTCACGATGTTAGGGGACATGTGATTCAACATAACGTCCCAAAGCACTTCAACTTAGTTGTACGAGCACATCTGAACATCTTCTACGGGGAGCAATGGATAGGGAGAGCGGGACTTGTTGCGTGGCCAGCGTAATCACTAGACATCGGATTTTTAGGCACTAAAAATTGCAGTTTTAGGCGCCTAAAATAAGCTCAAAATTTGTAAAATTAGGCTCTATTTTAATGAAAATAGGCATTTTAGGCACATCAAGGTATCATACTTATTTCTTTCACTGAAATTTTTAGTTATACACTAAAATACGCACAAAAAGTATGTTTAAACATTAAAAAAGAATACTATATTATATTTATAAACAGAGCTGCACAAATTTAATGTATTGAAAATAATGAAATAATGATTATTGATATCAAGATTACTCATTTTAAGTTATTGAAATTCAGTTCCATGCTCAGACTTTATTATAATTATCTGCACAGTACACCACCAGAATTTTTTCTAAATTCTCCACAGTTAACCTTTGCCTTTTGTCACTGAGAATCATTTTGAAAGCAGAAAAACTTCTTTCAACCGAAACTGATGTGAGAGGCGCAAATTTTAAATCAGGTACAATAGAAACATCAATACTTACTGGAACATTTACACTTTCCCCCGATATCACTCTTGATACTTTTTCCAACAATGAAAATCCTACATTCTTATTTAATACGTTGTCCCACTTATTTTTAACTTTTTTCCCAGTTTCGCCCAAAGCAGAATGTATGTTCACTTGAGCTTCCTTTACTATTGCTATTTGGCTACAAAGAGATTGTTTTTCACGTTCTAATTGTTCAATGCTTGCAGGTATGAAAGAAAAGTTTGATGTTAGGTAGGCAATATCGTTTTTCACTCGTGAGTCATTCAGACAATCTTTCACTGCTTTCACACACGCTGCACTATCAGTTTCAGGTAATTTATCAATAACTGTGACCACTTCTTTAAAATACTTAGAATAATACACCACTGACTGAATCCAGGTTCCCCATCGTGTAACAATCGGCTGAGGTGGGAGTGGGATATCCGGAAAGTTCTCTCTGAATATTGAAATCCTAGATGGGGCTTTACAAAAACATTTTTTGTGTTAGAAATAAACGAATTGACAAGAGGAAATTCATTCCGGATTGTTTCAGAAACCCTGTGAAGGCCATGTGCTAGACAGGTTACATGCGTGAGGTTAGGATAAAATGTTTTAAGAAGTGGAGCTGCAGCAACCATGTATGAGGCAGCATCAGTACAAAACAACAGAACTTTAGAATCGTCTATATTACCTGAGTATAAAGACTGTAGGCCTTTATTTACAAAATAAGCAATGGCTTGGCTATTCACTTTCGAAAGTTCCTTAACACATACGAGGTGTGGAATCGAAGGTCCATCAGGAATCAGTTTTCCTACTACCATATTTGCTATATACCTATTCATAGGATCTGAGGTTTCATCTACAGAGACCCATATGTAAGAATCACCTATATCCTCCCGAATGGAAGCTAAAGTTTCATTGTATATTCTGTCTAAGTAATTTTTTCTTAGGGTCGACTCAGATGGGATATTATGTTTTCAGTATTTTTGTAAAAACTGTCTTAAAACCGGATTTTCAATTGCATTCCAGGGAATGTTAGCAGCAACAAACGCTCTGGTTAAATCAGCATAGAAATTGCTGCTGAGATTGGATGAAGTAGGCTGTGTTAGTAAAGGTTGTTGCAGTTGATTTTTCTGCTGAGTTTTAGCCTTATGAGCCGCTCCTTGTACATGCTGCTTTAGGTGGCACTTCTTTTCTTGCGAAATCTAAAAATGTAAAGTAAACTGAATTAAAATAAATTCCTAATTGTTGTATTGCCGTATTTCTGTCACAAAGTTAGTGGGTTCGAACAATCAAAATTTTAATGACCTGCAAATACTTTAACTATCGGAATTTAAAAGGTTAAAGTGTAGTGGTCTTAAAAGTAATTATACCTCAGGATAGCTCAGTCAATGTATAAATATTATAGGCCTACTCATTAAAATTAATAGAATTTATATATTTCAACTATTGTTACATACCTGTTTACTACAAATCTTGCAGAATATTATTTTTCCATCATATGTGAATTCTGAATATTCTGTTAGCCATTGCCGGATCAATGTAGATTTTGCACTTATATTTTTCGGCATTATCGCGTTAAACTTCACAGGAAAACGTCCTACCGCTCAAAACTTCTCAACACAAATAAGGTGAGGGAAAGAGCAACTGTTAACGAGCATTCAAATGAACCGTTGTTATTGAGATTCAATTGGACAAAAATACAAAGTTCCACTTATTGTTGCATTTCCTGGTAGTGTTAACACTAGGAGGGCCATTCTTTTAAATATTTTGTAACGGTTTACCCTACTAATTCGCAGTTTTACGACTTTTCATAAATATTTCAAAAACACTCTTTCTCCAAAAATTGTGATTTTATGACACTCTGAAGGGCAGCACAACTAATCGGTTTCAGACCGAAAACAGTCATTTTTATAGTATAGTATATCTCTGAATCGGTAGCAGCACATGTTGTGATTGTTGCCTGCTTCAAAACTAAGGTTGGTTCTTTGTCGGCATTTATGCCTCCAAACATGTTAAATTCGGTGAAATCTATTGCGAGAGTCGTGAGATTCAAAACATTTTGTTTCCTTTATCAATGGTTTCATGGCCGGTGTGAAGCAAACTTTCCACTTTTTAAATGCCTTAAATTTCGCAGTGAATGCATGTATAAATTATAAAAAGTAAGAGTAAAATGCGAAACTTTACAGTGAGTTAGGCATTTTTAGGCGAATATTAACAAATTAGGCTCTAATAACCGTTTTAGGGCATTTTAGGGCACTATAAAACTCTTTGAATACCTTTCAATTTCCATGAAACACAAATATTAATAATTATTTTTACTTTTCTCCTAAAGAAACAAAATAGGCATTTGCCCTAGAATCCGATGTCTGGTAATCACCTGACTTCACGCTATAACCTTTTTTTCTTTTGGGACATGTAAAGTAATACACCACTCGAATTGACACCAGAGAGGAACCGATTATGCGAATATTAGCTGCTTTTGATCAAATTCGCCCCAGAGCGATAATCACTGCTACAACGATGTAATGAATGTAATCAGGTTCAGGGCAGACACTTCAAACAGCTGTAACTTGTCAGCAAACATACTTGAAAAATAATTCATTTCATAATAAAAATTGTTACCGCCACTAAAACCTGTCTTTTGTTTTCGATGTCGCTTAGCTCCTAAACTAGACATCAGAGAACATGGGTTGTTTTACGAAAAATGATCCTCATTGGGAGATCTATCGATCCCCAGAGTTTGTTCAGAGGTCCTGAATCACCCTGTATTTCAAATAAAAGAGTTTATACAATTTTGTTCTTTTTTGTTTCTTTTTCTAGATAATCTTTTTATATGAAAAATTTCATGGCGTGTTTTGGGAAGGCCACTGACTGAATTCCCAATATGCTCAGTCACTTTAAGAGAGCAGTGTATTATGATAATAAATTATTCAAAGAATTTTACTTTCGTCCAAATATGTAGAAATTTGTTCCGAAGAAATGTAACTTTTCGTTCTAAGAAAGAATTTTAAAATGTTAAACTTGTTTTCGGATCAAATTTCTGCATATTTAAAGAACAAAACCAAAATCCTTACAATAATTTACCATAGTAGACTGCTCTCTTAAATTAACTAAGCATAATGGGAATTCAATCATTAGATTTCCAAAAACAAGCTATGAAATGTTTCATTCAAAACTACTTTTGTCTCGGAAATGAAACAATAATTAGCAAAAATTGCATTTAATTTTTTGTTGAAATGTCTCGAAGAATAACCCCTTGAAACTATGTATATTCATTTTTGATCGAATCATACGTACTCACACTATATGTTTTATGACACATAATATATACGTACGTAGTGTATAATGTAAAATTCTATGTATGTGTGTAGGTATTTTTTTTATTTTAGTAGGTTATTTTACGACGCTGTAACAACATCTCAGGTTATTTAGGTCTGAATGAGATGAAGTTGATAATTCTGGTGAAATGAGTCCGGGGTCTAGCTTCGATAGTTAGCCAGTATTTGCTCACATTGGGTTCAGGGAAAACCCCGGGAAAAAACCTCAACCAGGTAACTTGTAGAGAGGGTAAAAAAAGCTGGAACAGTTTATTTGAAACTGTTTCACAATAGAAACTATTTCGTAACTGTTTCGATACGAAACAGTTTCGTGATATAACCTGTTCCAACTGTTCCAAAGAGTATTATCCTGCTCCAGTGATCACTTCAACTTTCCACATGGTTCCAAGAGATAAACAGTTCAATTTCTAAACAGTTTTCCTCTTCTTTGTTGTCTACAAAGGGCATATGTAGCGCTATCATTGACCTTCAATCGAAAGTAGATATAATATTATCCATGTTCCACACTGCCTTTGTGCAATAGTAGCCTATGTAGGATCGCGAAATTTAATTGTATAAATCAAATTCCCTAATAAGTCTCCTAATTATTAGCTGTCCATTGATGGAGAATATGTTCATGGTGCCCTGACATAGTGTTAATTATTAATATACCGCGAAAAAAATCATCGGCTAATGTCATCATTATTAAATTCTCCTAGGCTTATATGCGTTATTTTTACTAAAATCGATTTATTTTGAATTGTAGTTATTTACTGTACCCTTAACAGTAACCTATGAAATTAACTTTCGTCGTCATAATACACTGAACAGCTGATTTAAAGACGATTCAAGGGCTTTGAAACATGTTCCCGAAGCAGATGAGAAGTTGGAACAGTTGGAACTCTTGGAACAGTTGACACTGATGTTGTAAACATATTCTTATGAAACTGTTTCTTTGAAACTGTTATTTTGGAACAGCTTCGTTCATGAAACAGTTACAGTCGAAACTGTTTCTTAAAAAGATCAGTTTATCCCATCTCTAGTAACTTGCTCCGACCGGGATTCGAACTCGGATCACCTGGTTTCGTGATCAGGCTCTCTAACCGTTACTCCACAGGTGTGGGCTGTATGTATGTATATATGTATGTATGTATGTATGCATGCATGTTCAATAAAACACTGTTAAAAGATTTCTAGTCATGTCATAAAACCATGTTAATGATTTTTATCTTTGCCTCGGAACTCCTTATATATAGATTAACTAAGATTGGAACAGCATCATTGGTACCATGACCAACTCTGTTCGATCAACGAAATCTATCATATCCCAATAAAATTTACCTCAATCTGCCATTTTGGAATGCTTATAGCTTCACTTGACATAAAAACGACAGTTTTGTCGTGATGTGTAGTCTCTAGAAAGTGTCCATTCTTCTATGACAGTGCAAGACATTATTTTAACAACGGAAAATAAATCTTTGTTACATGCTAAATCCCAAACTATGTTTGTGGCTTTCCAGCACATTGAAACTGTTTAGAAAATAACATATCTACAGTATTACTTCAAGACTTTGGGAGAAACACATAGCCTACATATGAATTCGTCGGTTTCATAAATTTGTTTACTGGACTCTATAAACTAACCGAGCCATAGCATTATTTACAGCCATATACTTGCTCGTATATCCGTTCGAATCAACTGCTATGAATCGTTAGGGAGACATTTATTTTAAGACATGTTCTTGTACCTTTATTTGACTTAAGTGAAGTTATTGCGGAAGTTTAATGTTTAGAGATGTTACGTTAACAGCTGAGTTGAACTTCACAAACAGCAGACTAACCAAACCAAAACAAAAAGTTTTTACATGCAGCAATAGCAAACAGTATATAAGATCCCTAAATGAATGTAAATGCAGAGGTTGTTTTAGAGGAGTCCATTGTAACTCAACACTTGAAACCTAGTCGATCTTCTGTCCTAACTTCCAGCTAGGCATTTTCTTACACATGTCGATTACGCTACGTCTAACAAGCAAACATTCTGACGGGAGCAGATAAAAAAAGTTAGTTTATTTTCTTCCACCATGTTAATAATGTCAAAAGAAGTGCTTATACAAATTCTGGTCAGTCGACCGTAATTATGAGGCCGTCCAGAAAGTGATATTCCCCTGTATGTATGTATTTATCCACACTGCAAATGGGTAAATATCCGGTGGCAGTGGTAACTAATTACACTCAATAATGTCATGGGGACGTATACACAAAAACAGTACAATTGCATGGAAAGATTTATTGAAACAGATATAGCAATAATTGTTGAGCTATTTGTCAACATATCCCTCTCTAGAATTGAGACGTCATACCATGGGATCAGTTTTTGTATCCTTGTGTCCTAGAAGTCAGCCGCCTGGGTTCGGAACCAGCGTTTAACAGCCGTCTGCATATCTCTGTCGATCCCATGAAATGGCAAATGTCACAGTTCTGGTGGGGAATATGTTGAAAAATAGCTCAACAATTGCTGTGTCTATTGCAATAAATTTCCTCAATGAAATTGTGTTTTCTTTCTGTTAACGGCCCCTGGCGAACTTATTTTTTACGGCCCTAGTAATTGCGGTCGAGTGGCCAAAATTTGTATAAGCACTTTTTGTCATTATTAACTTGGTGAAAGAAAAAAAAAATAACTTTTTTTTTCTGCCCCCATCAGAATCTTTGCTCGTAAGATTCACTGTGTCATCAAGTGACTAAACGGCCTGGGTAGTGTACTTGGTATAGCGCTGGCCTTCTATGCTTGAGGTTGCGAGTTCGATCTCGGCTGAAGTCGATGGCATTTAAGTGTGTTTAAATGCGACAGGCTCATGCCAGTAGTGCCAGTAGATTTACTGGCATGTAAAAGAACTCATGCAGGACAAAATTCCGGCACACCGGCGACGCTGGTATAACCTCTGCAGTTGCTAGCGTCGTTGAATAAACCATATATATTTTTTTTAATTTTGAATCTCATCAAAATAATGACATTTTTCACCTTATTATATGATTCCAAAGTATACGAATATATCAGAACAAACAACTAGGAAGCGGGTAATAGTAATGTAAGTGAAATAAAGTATGGTATGTGAATAAAACTATGTTAAAAATCACATAACTAAAATTATGTTAAAGATCACATAACTCAGGATGTTTTAATGTATAGTTTAATTCAGAACTAACAGACTCAGAATTAACGTATTACAAATACATGTTTTAATAGTAAATAAGACATAGTTCTGGAAATGATAACACTGTTTTTTATTTAATTATGCTTACCTACAAATTATCATGATAGTATTTTACCACGGTTAAAAAATAACTGTAATTTCAGGAGTGAAATTACAGTTTATAAAATTTTCGGAGAATAGTTTTAAAAATGTGACACAAAGTTTCCAAATAATTACATAACCTGGTTTCATAAAACCAGTTTTGCGGACAGGGAGATGTCTATGGATTACATTGAACAAAATTTAAGGAGACTTGGATGTGGGCAAGAGAATTTATTGTGTGTCTTGTTTTATCTGTCATGAAAATACCTAGGGATGTTGGTCGTTAACAAGGTAAAAAATAGCACTTGTATTTGTTAGCTTATATTAGCATTGTTTTCTGAAAGATTCTGTGTATTTGTTACATAATCCTATAGTAGGCCTATTTATATTCAGTAAAATGCTTATTCAAATCAAGGCGCCATAATGACAAATAATATACATTTAATTTCAAATGCTGTTATGCGAAATCTACATATTCCATGTTATTGGTACATTTTGTAAAAAAAAAACTATTTGAGCCAGATATGAAATTTGCAGTCTATTTTACCAGGTATATAATAATGCTAATGAAAAACATGGTGTCTCAGGAGAAATGTAAAATACTTCAAGATAATGTAGTTTGGGCTAACCTATCGATTTAACTTGAGATAGTTATGTCCGAAATCTAGCGGTTGGGACGTTATTGATGGGTGAACTTTTAAATGAAAGGAGGCATTATAGATGTATTTTGCTACGTTTTAGAATATTGTGATGTGATACAGTATTGAAATTGTTGTTTCAATAAGTTTATTTCATAATTAAATACAAACTCGGTAAGAAAATAAAATAATTACACAAGACAAATTATTAAGGTTGCCCTTCTTATGAATTAAATAAATTGTAAATTCATATCAGTTACCGCTACCGTTTCTCTTTCCGACTTCAGTGAGACACTTGGTAGCTTTCCAGTTTCAGATAACATACCGGTAAACACGGGAGAGCACACAACCAGATGGAACCCTTCGATTGGAAAAACGTTGTCTGTATTCTCCAACAGTATCCAACACATTGTCATTACAAAATTTATTAACAACAAAAAGTGTGCCTATATATTCACTATGCGAATACACGAAATAAATGTCAAGTGAACGCGTTTTCGTTGTATATGTTACGCAGGTGTTGCGGTGCCCAGAAGCTGCCGTGTGCAAAAGATCTGGTGTAACACGTCAAGTATAATATAGGGAACTGCAAGACGTTCCAGTATTTCTCCCCTTAATTTCTCTCCAACCGCTAGACTTCGGACATAGGTGTAGCAGTTTAAATCGACGTAGGATAACCCAAACTACATTATTCTGAAATATTTTGCGATCCTTCTGAGACACTCTGTTTATTAATATTATTCTGACCTAGATGCCACTATATGACAGAAAAAAAAAATATTTTTTTAAATTAATAAATTCAAATGTTCCCGAAGACCATAATACCTAAAATAACATTTTCCTTTGTGAAGAATGCCTTCTATTATATTTAATCTATGACATTAATTTTTTTTAATCTGAATTGTAGGAAAAGAGCAAATTGTGACAATTCACGTGCATGTACTGTTATTGTTAACGGAAGCTTAATAAAATTCTGTTATTAATTTTTCTCAGAAGTAAATTAATGTGTAAGAACTTTTAATGCATATTTAACTCTTTCTGTTCGAATGAGTACATTCGGAATCAGTAACATTTCTGTAATCTGTGATTCATATGATTTGCCTGATGATTCCATTTGGTATCCTCAGAAGTAATTTCGTTCTTTACCGATAGAGTGTAGCACCCGCCAGTTCCTTGGCCAACTCCTTTGCTTTTTGTTTTGTCTGTTTGTTTGTTTCTCCATGGTGTGTCTATGACCTTGTGCATTCGTAAATTCATGTCAGAAAGGGTTGACTAGCAAGAGGATATAATAGGGAAAAGTTCATGTAGATAAGAATATTATAACCTAAGCTAACAATAAGACAAAATAAAATGTAGTTATATTAAATGTCCTAATTTCAAATTCTGGTAACAAATTAATCTGGCCAGATCTTTGTCTTTTCCAGTGGGAAATGGTAAGATACCTCCCCAAGTTTCGGTGAAATTTTTTATTTCATGAGCAACGGCAGTTAGCGGTGTTTACAGACAGATGTGAAAATGACGTCTGATGGAAAGAAAGTTTATGCGAAACAATTTCATCATTACGGTGCAACGACGCTTCTGTGCGATGTACAACAGAGATCCATCTGATGCGAAGAGAATTAAGGCATGGAAAGCTCCGTTTTTGGAGACGGGATCAGTGACTAAGAGGCTTTTGAAACAAACCCCCGGAAATCCATTCGCAGAGCTCCGCAGGAACTGTGCAAATCAAAATCAATTGTGTATAGGGTTCTTCATAAGCGACTCAGCCTGTATGCCTACAAAGTTCAATTGCTGGAAGCCGTTCCACGGTGATTGAAGCATGACCTTGGATGCGCTGTGGACCGAAATGCGTCTACACCGTAAGATTTCCACGTGCTTCCGCCCACATAACCTGCTCGAGATAACTAGGCCATGCTTCAACTATGGTGGAACGGCTTCTACACGAATTGCAACCCGACGACAAATCCAAACGGAGCGGAAGACATGCTGGATTGCATCGATAACGATAACGTCCTTTTGTCCTTGGTAATGTTTTGGGAAGAGCCGACTTTCCACTTAACGTTCGGATATGGGGTAGGGAACCTCCTCATGAGGTACAAGAGTTAATTTGTGGTGTGTTCTAATGCAGGATATGGTTGTAGGAATTTAATTTTTTGCAGAGCTTATAGTGAATGGCATGTAGAGGTGCTTTGATTTTTTGTTTGTAAAACCCATGTGATTATGGCTTTCAATATGCATTTTATTTCGATGTGTCACATAAACCCGGAGTTACAGGTCAATAAAATTAGGGCGTTTCAATTGGGATACTCTATATTTTAAAAAAATTCACATTTTCTGGCAACAAATTCCCCTTAAATAGCCTAATCCATACCATCATACTGAGTAATTCACGAGGACTTACCATCACTTACGGAGCTTATTTTCGAAAACATTCTGAGCAAAAAATGTCATATAAACATCTGTCCTAATCCCAATATTTTCTGAGTTACATTAATTTGAAGTTGTTAGTAAAATACATTTTTTCTTTAGTTTTATGGGTAAAAGAAATATTAAAAATAGAGACTGAACTATTCAGAAGTTCCATTTCTTTAATTTGTTAGTATTATGAAGCTAAAAATATGTTGCTAATTGCTTTGTAGAGATTTTATTTTTCAATTTTTAACTAAAAATGACATCATTCTTACGCACTTATCACAAAAATTTTTACAAATCATACGACTTTAAGAACTTGATTCTTTACAGTTTAACTATGCATCCTAATGTACAGTCTTAAAGAAATTACAAGAGTAGCGTGATTTGTAACAATTACTGTCATAAATGCGTAAGAAAATGTAATTTTGTAGTTAAAAATAGGGAAAAAATTCTGTATGAAACAACTATAGAATTCATAACACTTTTTATCTTCATTATAGAAATGATACTCCTGAATAGTTAATTCTTCATCAGTAAAACTCCAGAATAATGGTACTTTACAAACAACTTCAAATTAGTGTAATTCTGGAAATGTTGAGATTAGGACAAATGTTTATATGGCTTTTTTGCTCAGAATGTCTTCGGAAATAAGCTCCGTAAAGGACGGTAAATCCTCGTGAATCAGCCTGTTTATTAGAAGTACAACCAAGTCGTTTCCATCCTTAATGTACACGAGAGGTTACGTAAGTCAGAGCTCTTCTATATCCCATCCATTTGCGCGATTGGCTGCAAAGCCTCGCTTTTGTCGAACTTCATATTCTTCCACATATTCCTTACGTTTGCGAATAGATTTTCAACTGAACGCAGCTATACTAAATTTCTGTAGCCATTCAACACTTAAGCTTAGGATTCAGAACTTCTCCTAGAATGATTGCTAACTCTGTATGATATGGCTCTCCTACAACTGGGTTGTTTTATTTTCAGTAACACAAGAAATTAACTTGGAAAGAACAGTATATATTTTTATCTCTAGTGGACAGGATAAGAGAACTATCACGTGAGCATAAAGATCTAACACAACATCTCTGTAAATTTTAGTGCCAGAAATCTAAGCTAAGTCCCTTCTAAATGTTGCCCATCGCTTAAATGTGCGTATAAATTGTACTTGGCAAAGGAGTTATTATTTTTACGAAGTGAGTGAAACGTTTCAATGCCTGTATACTGAAGACATTAAGAAGTTATGTTCCATGCTATCTACTACCACAGTTGATATGCATCTTTTTTATCTCCATTATATTTTTTATCCTATTTTATAGATATTTCCAACATAATTTTACCTTTTAATTACTTTAACTGTAAAGGTATGAAGGGATGAGTTTTCAATTTGAATGAGTAATTTGTCTGCATTAATCATTTGATTATCCGACATAATTTATTTATTCTGAATTCCAAGTACTAAATATTGAGCAAATATACAAACATACATACGTTACTAATTTATTTTCACAAAAATCGAATGAAATTGAAAAACATACATAACACCAGAAGAAATGTCCCAACTCTTTTGGCAGAACCTAAATGCCACACTACGGCTGGATTAAGGCACGGTAGGAATTATGGACCAAGACTATACAATTCAGTATTGAAAAATAATTCAGACCTAAGTAATTTACACATTCCTAAGTTTAAAAATAAAGTAAAAATGTTTGTATGATATTTGTTTCATTTTATTATTATTTTAAGTGTTAATAGCATTATATGTTACTAATATTTATTGTATTTATATTATGTATGTAACCTATAAGACAAAACATTGTAATAAATATAAATAGATCATTTTCTTAATTAATAGCAATGTATTTTTCCACATAAGTGATTTCTTAGCATCGCCACAAATAAATTTATTGTACTTGTCACTACCTCTGTCACTAGAGAGTTCTTAAAATTTATATTTTCCCAGCCATTCACAAAATATTTTGATATAATACCTCTTGCACCAAAGGGGAGACCTGTAACTGAAATTTGATTAATATATTTCAGTATTATTATTGTATTTATCCCGGTTATAATGAATGGTAGATACTTTGCTTTTCAGCATTAACTTCCCATAATTGTACTTAGAAGGTTCGAAGAGAACATCAGGATGTAGACCTTGGTCTCCCCCCTCCTACCAATAATGCCTAACACAATATCAATACGGCGGTTGCTGTCGTCTGCGATACAACGAACTTTTTTGTTGATTTCGAGTTCGTTATTTTTTTCTGGTTATTCTATGCTTATATAACTTGTGCTAACTCTCGCTAAGTGGTTCTTATATTTTATTTTATCAATCTTATAGTTATTATTTTATTATCGTTAATAGTTTTATTTCATTATTATTATTAATTAATTTGTATTACTATCTTTGTATTATCTCCGTCACTGTTATTCCCTTATTACTATTATTACTATTATTATTATTACTATCATCAACATTATTATTGGTGTCTGTAACATTTATGTAGGCTCTACTGCACTGTACACGAGCACGAACACATGCTCATTTCAGGTATCTATTCAAATGTACCATTTCAAATGTAAATTATGAATAAATTTGAATTGACATTTGAATTTGAATTTGAATGTCTGTCAAAAAGAAGGTGAAAAAGGACATGGAGGAAAATAACGTCACCTTGGGTATTTTAGTTGGCAGAGTTCTGGCTTACGACGACCACAGACCCAGTACAAATCTCGGCCATGAAGGAGTTGTATTTGTAATGGACAAAACCAAGGCAATTTCACTATAAAATATTGTCTTTTCATTATAATTTACATTTAGAAAAATAGGACATCACCTGTGTTTGTGTAACGTCAGAACCGACGTCCGCCACAGAATATGTCCCGTGCGCGGTTTGTCCGAAGGTTAGTAGATGACAGTTGCGGTGAGATTTAGACTACTCATTGTTCTGTATAAAAATGCTTTAATTGTTCATTTAATGACGTTGTATCAACTACTAATATTTAGCATCGGTAAAATTAGTGACAGCGATATAATATTTTGCAAGATATGGACAAGAATTCGTCAAGTAACTTCCTGACATACGCTTTACTGTTGAGGAAAACAGTGAAAAAAAACGAACCAGGTAATCAGCTCAAGAGGGTATCGAACCACACCTGACCGCAAATTTGGATCAGCAGACAAACACCTCAACCGCCTGAACTACAACGGTGGTCGTATTCTTCTTCACAACATACTTTATGAAGTGTAAAGAGTTCTGAAAGCTTATTAAACAGCCATCCTATTTATATTAGTTACTTCAAAAGAAGTAAAAGTTAATATCTCAATTAAAAACAATATTGGTTTTCCTCTTGCCGATTAGAAGCTGTCGTAATTTGGCTTTTGTGATGTAATCAGTATTTCCTTGTTAACCTACTGCGCGGGACAGACCCACCAACTTCTTACTACCGATTGGAGATGAGGTCGCTGCTATCGCTATAACCAGGATACATGCAACCAGCTCAATACTTCGGACTCTTGCCATCGGTAACGGGAACTTGGCTGGCCTATAGATCTGTTACTTTTCTCTTTTGTGCCCCACTCGGTCAGTACTTCAATATACAGCCTGGCAGACGAAGACAATATACCTCCCCCACACCGATGAATTTTAGTGAACACAACTGTATAAATTCATGTAAGTATAGAAACGGATTTACTTAATTATTTATTTATGTATTTATTTATTTATGTATGTATGTATTTATTTATTTACTTACTTATTTATTTATTTATTCATTCATTTATTCATTTATTTATGTATTTATTTATTTATTTATTTATTTATTTATTTTGCTAATAATTGTAACATAAAATATAATACAAACAGAAAAAACTTTAGATCGCCTCTGCAAGACTTTATATATTCCATATCTGGGAATCTTTAATTGAAACCTTGTTCCCTCATATTCATATACTTCATACTTTCACACACATATCAGTCTACATACCACATTTTGAGATATATAACCATACACACTTAATACATTTCTGGAGACCGATGAATGCAGCATTGCGGACCGGACAAATGTCTTATGAGCACACCTCTGCAATACTTCGTATACTTTGATTCACTGACACTGCAAAATGGAGCTACACCGTCAGTTGAAACACCTTCAACAAATTATTTTAATGTCCGGCCAAAAACCACTTTAACATTCCTCTGTTTATTTTGCAGCTGAAATTCTTGCTGGTGTTCTATTTCAGCAATCGCATGAGGATTTCGATCGTCCCAATGACGGATTGCCATTTCTGGAGAATGAAGCTGCATCGTCACGAAATCAAGTTAACAACGGCTAATTACAAAACACTATTTGGGACAGCAAATCAAATTTACAAACTGTTTCAGTATCTGCATATATTATGGGTAAAATTGTTAGATGTCATTTTGACGGCCTAGTACAAAAGAGAAACAACTCAAAATTTGAATTTTTGAGAAATCTGAATTTTAAGGCTTCATGTTGCTGTGAATAATTCAGTCAACATCATTCTAATTTGAAACTTATAATACATACAAAACAATCATTTTAATTTGCAGCAATTTCAACGATCCTTTGATTTTTCACAGCTTTCTATAATGCAGGTGTCTCAAAACTTTAAATTGTAATTGTTTCCCTTTTGAAATGGGCCGTCGATTTGATGTACAATCTCTGAATACTCGGTTCATATCGCCAAAACATTATCTTGTTGCCACCAATTTCACCGAAGGTAAATAAGTATCCAATCGATGGAGAGTCTTAAAATAATCGACTAAATATACATTATTCTTGATGATATAAAAAATCCACTCCTCTAGGCAGTCGTTCTACTTCCAATAGATCTACCACAGTGATCTCAAGCTTCCTTTAAACATGGCATTCATAGCTGTTAAAAATATTTTATTATACAAACTTCCTCCCATTACATATGCATGAGGTTCACTAGATTCCATTAATTCCGTCTCGTTCTTTAGCCGTACTCATACCGCAACTACGTCTTCTACACCCACCCTTACTGTGCACGTGCACTCGCCTGTATTGTGCATTCCGGTTTTCAGTGGTGTTCATGTTAGAGTAGCAGCTGCGGCGTCATCAACAAATTAGAACTCGTTTGTGATGCATGCCAACATTTCAGAGGCACAGCGGCACGCCACTACTCATATGAATGGCTCTTTCTGTGCCTTGTGTTCTTACAGGCATAGCAGTGGGAAAGAAATGAAGTATTGGATGTAAACTACTTCAAAACGTGACAATATTCATGAAATAGATTGTACATATTGTATCTACCAACTTCCGTTTTGAATAGTATTCCATACTCACAGCATATCAATTAAATTTAATCTAAATGCATACGTAGATATATATTGAATAGCCTGCCTTTACTCGTAGTTTGACATGAAATATACGCTTCATGGAACAGATATTGATCTATTCCAGTCTGCGCCTCTAAATTGATCAACAACACAATGACAATCACTAGGAACTCCTGGTATGACATTATTTTGTTTGAATATGTGCTAAGGTCATAATTAGAGCACGGATTAAGGAGACATATTCCGTGGATTCAAGTTAGTAATGTAGGGATGGAAACGTTACATTACGAACGTCATTTGTACACGCAGTGGATATAGAAACATAACAGTTTTACCTAGTAATAGGTGATAATTTTCCAGCACATTAGATGGGACACACATATTGCATTTTTATGTGATAAATTACCCAAAATTATACAGGGACATCATTTTATTTTTACTTCAATTTTTATTGTACCTGAGTTTTTTAATGTACTTCACTCCCACCCCCTCTACTAGTAAACTTACAACCGTCCTCCACCGCGTATGCAGTCAAAGTCGCCTTACAGTTATAGTAAGCAGTACTGAGTTAGTGAGTATAGTACTTTTCAGAAATATGTTCGCATTTTCCAGTAACGAAAGAGCTTTCAATATTGAATCATATTTTCGCACAGGTGCTGTCGTCCGTTTGCCTACGTCGCATCCCGGTTTTCCCCACCCGCTTCTGCTCGCCTCTCTGTAAAGACAAGTGGCTGGGCTGTATTAGCTCTTTTCTGAAAACATTAACTGGACGTCTATGTAATATTATACAACTGTTAGAATAACTTAAGTAAAGGGGCCTCGTTAAGTAATTAACTGTCACGTGACTTCCTCCCTTTCTACGACCCTGCGACAAAACCACTTGAACGGACAGTAGATAGCATGTCTGAGTAATTTTATCTTTTCGGATCGGGCAGAAGTGAAGATTGAATTTACAGTACGTAAGATAGGCCCACTATTTTATAGAGTAGGTACAGAATTATTTCAACATGAGTTACTAGTACGACGGGCGAAACTGGTAATTGGAATTACGTACAGCTGTCAAAACAAAAAGTGGCCGCACTCGTGAACAGCGAATATTTTCAAAGTCCACTTCGGGTCGCGGCGATGTTACACGATGCATGTGCTTGTACAAGCAGTTCCGGAACTATGAAAGTATTCCATATCTGCGCCTCGTAGACCAGCGGTAGAGTGCTTGTTTAATGATTCAAAGGTTGTGGGTTCGGGCCTTCTTCAAGTTTTCATTTTATTTTTTAATCGTTCTTTAGCGATGTAAATGATATTCAAATTATCATTTATATCCAGTTATCGTTCTTTATGGATATCACGTTATTTATATTTTGTTATCGTTCTTTAGAGATATGAATACAATTGAAGTCATCATTTGTATTCTGTTATCGTTTTATAACGATATGGATAATAATAATTATTATTGTATCTCCAATGGGGGTTAGCCCTATTTTACATATGTATGTTAGGGCTATAGTTTTATACACAAAAAAGATAAGCATAAAGAAAAATGGAAAAGAAAATTAAATTAGCTTACGCGATGTAAACAAAACATAGACAATCCGTAAATTACGCATTGTGATTGCAAAACAAATATCAGGTATCAATTTGAAACATACAAAAACATTAACAACACACATACAGTACGTAACACTTCTATAACACAAATATGCAGATTTCCGTACCATACGTCATAAATTAATACACAATAGTCACACAAACACAATCAAACTATAATTACGACATTGCAACGACATCAAGCATCCCATAACTGACTCACATACATAACAAATCAAGCATCCGTTGCAACACATATACTTCAACATAGTAACCACACTTTTAAAAGTTACAAATTTGGCTCCAAGAAGAATAAATAGGACACTGTTACTAATTACTATTCTTCTACAATTTCTTAAATACATCTGTAATAAATCTGTGAAATTCCGATATGAATAATATTCACGATTTTTATATTGTTATCGTTCTTTAGCAATATAAATAATATTCAAGTTATCATTTGTATTCTGTTTTCCTTCATTAGTATTATAAAATAATATTCAATTTATTTATATTGTTATTGTTCTTTCGCAATGTAAATAATCTGTATTTTATGTAATTATTATAACACAAATAACCATCTTTCTTTGTAAAATAGGTTATTTTATTTAGATAATTAAATACGTATTATATAATATCTTATATTAATTAAACAAACCGATATTTATCATTTATATTCTGTTATCGTTCTTTAGTGAAACTGTATAAATAATATTCAAGTTATTTATATTGTAATCGTTCTTCAGCGATATAAATAACATAAATTTAATATTAGGTTTGGAAAAATTCAGTTGCATAATACTGGTATTAGTTTTTCTTTTTGTATTATTACATTATACTATCTTGAACCAGAATAAAATGAAAAGGAGTAACGAGGAATTGAACCTGAGGCGTTGACATCTCAATTCCGACGTTCGTCCGCTGAGCTACGAGGGCAAAAGTGTGGAAACATTTTCGGAAAAATTGGCCCAATCACACTCTAAGATTTTCTGATGATTCGTAGAAGCTAGTCCAGGATGCAGGGGGAAAAGGCTAATTCAGATTTCCCGGTCTCTGATCGGGTCAAACATCCTGATAGAATTAATATTTAGCCCTTGCCGTGACTTTCGGTGAAGTCCGGAGGGCCCAATTAGTCAAATCCACTCTCCTCATCTCCACGCTTGGGCCCCCTGGAATTTAATAAGATGCGAAAGAGATAGTGGTGTGCGGAATGCAACGGGATGTTACCGCATTTAGGCCTATCCTTCCCAAGAAAAATCTGCAAACATGAACAAAGGAAGCTTTTAATAGAAGAAGAAGGATATTCTGCGGACCTCTGGAAAAAGAACTAAGGAAGAGACTAGTGAAGTGCTTTGTGTGGAGTGTGGCATTGTATGGGGAAGGAACATGGATATTACGACGAAATGAAGAGAAATGAATTGAAGCATTTGAAATGTGGATGTGGAGAAGAACGGTGCGTGTGAAGTGGACAGACAGAATAAGAAATAATATTGTGTTTGAAAAAGTGAGTGAAGAAAGAATGATGCTGAAACTGATTAGAAAGAGAAAAAGGAATTGGTTGGGTCTCTGGTTGAAAAGAATAATAGACGACATTAGGATATGTGGATCATATGCGGAGACTAAGAGGAAGGCAGAAAATAGGAAAGATTGGAGATTGCTGGGTTTGCAATGAAAGACCTGACCATGGACAGAACACTTATGTATGTGGGTATGTTCAGAATGCCTGGAATATCGTGTCTAAGAACAGTCGTTATTTGCAAAGACTAGTCAATTCCATGCCCACTCGACTACAAGATGATCGAGATAAGAGGAAGATAGACTAAATATTGAATTGTAGTTTTTTGTTTTCTTTTCTGAACGCTTAATTGTTTGAATGTTTTAAGGCCGACGCCAGTAAATTTGTTTTGTTTATGCCACGAAAGATATTTTTATTGAGAATAAAATTTTTTTTCTTTCCATTTGCAGCCACAATATCATAATGATAAAGTCATGGCATAATATATTAATGAACCTGATGTTAATTACTAAAATAATTGTAAAAGAGAAAGGAGCCATTATGTATGGTTTGCCTCTCTCAAAAACAGAACAAAAAGAACATAAAAAGCACGAGGTTGTAGTCGAACGCAGGACCTCATGAACAAGAGGCCTGAACGATACCATTATGCTATCGAATAATATACAAAATACTTCAGTTATAACTGTAGATATCAGGCAACGTGGTCCAACAACGTGTAACATCGCCTGTCTCCGAATTGTAGCGAAGATACCCGAAGGGAACTTTGTTTCAGGAGAGCGGCCACCTTTTCTTTTTACAGCTGTACAATATTCTACAGTGCGATAATATGCACATTAGAACTGAAGCCTGTATCGAAATGAATGGCCACCATTTTAAAAAATGTGTTTAAATATCCATATTATGATTATTTTTCAATTTAAATTCATTCTCTAAATTGTACGCTAATGTGCTGTAGACAGTATAATATACACTGCATTTTGATTAAACAAAAACCTAATGAAAATTATCGAACTCAAAATCGCGATATTTCCTAGTTTACGTATATGGTGGAAGTACTTTTCTTCCCTCCTATACCTAGTAAAGTGATTTGTTTGTGTTTTACGCCAGTATATCGAACTCCAGTAGTGGAAAGGCGTAGCGAACGGTGTTTCTGGTTCTCTAAAGGTATAGCCAGGTTAATATTAAAAATGTTAGTAAAAATAAAATGATGTCCCTGTATATAGATTTGTTATGCTTCGTGCGTACCTCCTTATTAATATTTTAAGATTAATTTTACTTATCCTTGGTGCAATCTGTATTACGTTATGGCATGTTGGTTGGAGCAGTGTTTCTAAATCCATAAGAAAGTCGATGGATTTACTACAAAAGAGAATAATCAAAATTTGTCTGAAAAAACTACTTGATTAACCTACTAAACTTCATTACTTGGATTTTTACGTTTTCAAATTTGAGCTGATATATAAATATACATTACTGACTTTCTTTCATAAGAAAAAGAAAATTTTCAACAAATATTTGCATGATTATAATGCGAGAAGAAACATATTATTTCATTTTACCAGAATCCAAAAGTTCAGCGGCTGCTGATATTAAACATGGCTTCAATTGCGGCTTAAAACTTTACAGCAAATTAAGTTCTCAGTACCCTATTTCAATTAACATAAGTATGATTAAATTTAAACTTAAATTTAAAGAAATTATTAAGAGAACTTAACATAAGGTTAGATAATTAATTGTTAATATTAGTCTTATATTATTATACTAGTAAATATTGGTTATGAACGTTTTCAATTGTGAATACTCTTTATCATATAGGCTCTTGTTTGTGTAATCTGTGCTATTTTATTGCTTATATTAATTTGTTTATTTTGTCTTCTTCTTTCTGCTTATCTGCAGCGCGGATTTGAACTCCCGACCATGAGCGTTTCTTCATACGGGGATAAATTCTTTAACTCATATATCTGTTTTATGTATCTAATAGTTTTAATGTGTCTTTGTGTCTGTTACATTTTATACGTATTTTTGTGGTTTTCTTATTTTACTAACTGTAATTGTAATAAATTAATAAATGTATATTTAAATTAAATATTAACTTAAGAATACATTGAAGTGTAGTTTCAATTTCCTAAAATTTTCAAACTAAAGACCTGAATATTTTTACAGTTATAATGCTGTATAAATATTCTCTGTAGAAAGTTTAATCGAATCTGGTTAAGAAATATAAGAATTACTAACGTTTTTGTAAATTTAAATGGCATCTTGGAAAATCGCTACTCTTTCCACAAATTTCAAAATTTTTGTCTAAAATTTTGTCTGCCTTTGAGATTCTCATTACATGAAGAGAATTTTATGATATGAAGCACTTCTTTTAACCACATGTTTGATAAATATTTCTACTGATAGGATCTCGGTTTTATAATTGGAATTTGTGAGACGATTGAGTTGCAAGAGAACCTTGACACATCATGATAAATTGTAATTTACAAGTTAGGCCTATTATGTTCGGAACAAGAGAAGGAAGAAAAATAATTTGAGTGTATGTACTGTAAGTTCTGGAATCTTGCCAAGAATAGCGAAGTACAGCTTCCTTAAGTTTGGCAGAAACTTTTGTTTCACGCATTTTATCCTCAAACTCAGCTGAAGTTGGCATGAAAGGAAAAAGCTTAAAGTGTCGCTGCGCTCACAGAGATAGGATAGTTAGGAGTGACTAGAGTATTCGAAAAGTAGGACACACGTGAAACCTTATCAACAAAAACTTCCTTTAATTTAGGAAGAATTCCGGGAAAAGACTAAAGCTTCGAAAGAAGCCGAAGAAAAGTAATAACAGAACTTTACTGTAGAGTTAAAATTAGAATGTGTACTAGCATAATAAAGAGTGAGGTTCTGAGAATCAACCCAGCCTCACATAAAAGCTGTGTTAAATCAGTAAGACCCTTGTCCATCTGTCCACTACATACACATACACGCATATACAGTGTGTTAACAAATATGTGCAAAAATTTTGAGGAATGTGTAGAGGACTTAAAATCGAGCAAAAATGTTCAATTCGCAGGCGGAGAGTTTCTACATCGTTCACAGGAGTCGAATACACAAGCAACTTCAAGTGTCCCCACAAGTAGAAGTCCAGTGAGTTGAGATCTGGTGAGCGTGGAGGCCAAGCAGTTCCACCTCGCCCTATCCATCGGCCAGGGAATGTTGCATTAAGATGTCTACGTACATCCAAACTGAAATGTGTGCTAATGGAGCAACACTGTCGGACAATACGTGCTACGCCAGGAATTTGGGAGCAGGTCCAGATGTCAATGCGACGAACTGGTGCCTGTATTCAGGCAGGAGGTGACATATTGAACAGTTCCTGTAAACAAATATACAGAAACTGAAACTAATACATCAGTTTTGTAGTTCGAAATAATCCTCCTTGTAACCCCTATAGAGCGGCAACCAGGCATTTCCGGACTTATGTTTATATAACCTTTTTTTCTTCTCTACATATGAGGAAGCGTTACCTGAAGTTTTACCCACTATTTTCGCTACATTCTGTATATATTATATTAAACACCCGAAAACATCTTTCCAAGTTCTTAAACTTACTTTATCATCATCATCATCATCATCATCATCCAATTCAAGCACTAGATCTATACTGGGATCTATACTGTTCCATAAATTGCTATTCTCTCGTTAAATAAATGACCTTTAAACTATTTCAGTCTTTAAAGTATAGGTAATTGCAAATGTGATATTTAACGATCTGTTAGCTATTTCATCTTTAAACGGAAAAAAATCAAAACGACAGAGCCATCGTAGCCGGTGCAAATAATTCCCTTATTATACGTGCGTGTCGCTATGGTAATATCACAGTCTACTACTGTCCGTTACTCAGGAGAAGACGAGCGGAAAGAATGTGGCCTTCTTGATTATCGCTGTTGATTATTATAAACATCTCTCAGATAAGCATCTCAGTAGCCAGGTTATTACTAGTGCAGGAAACATGAGTAACAATGCGTATGGAAATTATAGCTAAGTTGAACAGAAGGAGACCTAATGTTTCCGCTTACTGCAATACAAATATTGCACGTGTTGTCATACGTTATCTGTTCACATCCCTTCCTCCTCAGTCCGCTCTTGTCTTCTCCCGAGTCACCGACAGTATATACAGTCACGAAGCTTGAGTTTATGAGGGTACTAGGAACAATAGACTGTGCAGATACTATTTCGTATTGTCTGTAATGAGGCGATAGTAGCGATCCTAGTAGTTAGCAACTATCTATGGATGCATATTTACTTCGTATTGAGCTTCGTGACTGTATATACTAGACTGTGGTAATATTGTGTTTTTGGATATTCATTGTTTTCAAACTTCGCAAGTAGAAGACAGGCTTCAAATACTGACCCAGGCCAACTTGCAACGATTCTTAGTACAGATTGATAGAGAAATAACCCTTCCTGTTTCGGTACATCTCATTCAAGTGTCCATTAGGGCTTTGAATTTTCATATGGCTACAGTCTATGCACCAATAACTTGGGAAAATTGCAAATTGAGAAGAAATTCTGTTTTACTGTTTGTACAGAATTTCCTTGAGGCATAGTAATGTATTGTTTTCTCATTCTTCAATGCAGTCACACATCTTATTATTCTACAAACTGTAGATTTATAAACGTGAATATGATCCACTTTCACATTCTGAAACGCTCCTATTGCGTAATAGCGCAAGGCACTCAACAGCTGTTACTTACTGATACTGTCTTACTGCGTGCGCTTTGTTTTCCAATATGATGCCCTATTTCATTCAAGAGAGTCATGAATGTGTCTTTCGATAATCTAAATGTAACCTTAAAATCAATATTATCGTATTCTTCTAGAGGATTCGATCTGTCTCTCAGTATTCTTGGTTTTGTTAGATGTTGTACCATATCAAACATAACCTATACGTCAGACGATTCTATAATAGTAATAAAATTGTTTTATTCACAAAACGTTTCCTATACACACATGAATCTCGGGTTCATTGTGATATGTAAGTTATATTACATTTTACTTACCTGTTTCTGATGATTTCCACGAATTTACTTAATACTGTCAGATACAAAAACAAGAAATATAGGCCTACGTACAATATGGCGGCTAACGATTCACTAACAGTTTACAGCTCCGATTTTCGACCTATAGTTTACAGAGTGCTTTAACGAACCAATAGCTTTAAAGATCATTCTTGCATCGCTTACTGACGCTAAATGAACAGTTAGAACCGATAGTGTTTAACGAACCTATAAATGCTTTCTTGCAACCCAGCATAGTTTACTGCGGTCTCAATGGTCTCATGCAATACTTTTAATGGTCTTCTAACAGATCGTCGTCCAGAAGGGCGGTAATGTAGCACTACCGCCTTTGGCCATCTTTCTGTTGGCACTCTCTCGACATGCTATTTCCAATTAATTCTGTAGTTTTGAATACAGTTTTATAAAGCAGATCTAGTCTTTCAGGTAAAGCTCCCTGAATAGCAGATTTGAATAATTTCAAGGGAAAAATTGTTCCGGGGCCGGGTATCGATCCCGGGACCTCTGGTTGAACGTACCAGCGCTCTACCAACTGAGTTACCCGGGAACTCCACCCGACACCTTTTCCCTTGAAATTATTCAAATCTGCTTTACAGGGAGCTTTACCTGAAAGACTAGATTTGCATAATATATACGTCACTGTGTACGTTAACAGAAAACCACAATTCCAAGTCACACAGAGATTGTGTGCACTCGATGTGGGTCTCTGGCGTTTCGTCAGCCCACGCGAGTTGTGTGGATATAAAGAGTTGTGTGGATATAAAGGGAAAAGTTGAGACGGTGTTGGGTGGAGTTCCCGGTTAGCTCAGTTGGTAGAGCGCTGGTACGTTCAACCAGAGGTCCCGGGATCGATACCCGGCCCCGGAAAAATTTTTCCCTTGAAATTATTGAAATTATTCATTACAATTTTATAAAGTTGGACGTTCAATTCTTCCAAAATTTCTGTATTTCGTTTTATATCGCAAAGTGTTTATCCCACCATTTTCCTATGAATCTCCCCCCCGCCCACGGGTTCAAGTTTCTGATCTATAAGTCGTGCTAAAATGTTCTTCACCTTTAATCTTGTATGTTTCTGTACAAAATTAGATTTCAAAACTGAATTTATAAGTTAATGCCGATAACTTTTACAAAATTAGTAATTTTAGTATCAACATCCTTTTTTTTTTTTTTTTTTTTCGTATGAAAGGTGGTACCCTAAACAGTTAAATGTGTTCACTTTTTGTAGGATTCTGTTTTCAATACAAATTTTACTTCTTATTGGATATTTAACTTTATAAGGCATAACTTTGTACTTTTCTACAGAAACTTACTTATTATAAGTTAATATATTGAAAAAATAATGCTCATTTAGTGCTGATTGCCTTACAATGAAATTAATTACGATGAGTTACAATATATTGTTGTATTAAAAGTATCCTATTATCCCTTAAACACTGTATCGAGAAGAACTTCTCTCTATATCACATGACGGTACTGGTACATATCGGAAATAAGGAATATCGCACAGAGTTGCATTGCCAACATTTTCTTCAAAATATTTTCGACTTTCATTCTCGATCTTGTAATAGCAGCACGATAAGGTGACAATATACACATTATAAGATTTGGGATAAGTATGACACAAACAACTTCCGTTTTATTCATAGAAATCCAAATTTTACCGTCTCCCCCTACAGCCGCACACAAGTTATTTAGAGTGTCGTCATAGCAAGCGGGTAAACACGTTTTTCCATATTGTTGACTCTCGAAATTTTCAAGAAATTCTTTTAAATGTTTTTTCTCCACCTTATTGAACGGAATATTAGCATGTACCATCATATCGCACAAGTCTTTCTGACTAAGCGAAACTGCTTGAGAAAGTGATCCTATGTCTTCATATTTGGATCTTCACGGTGTCTTTCACCGTAAGAAAGTCTCTGAATACAATATTTATGTCTATCATATGATACAATTTGCAGTATATACGTACTGTTTCCTCTATTTATAGAAAGTATCCATACCTAATTTCTTAATATACTGGGTGAACAGTATAGAGCAGAACAGATTTCACGACTGGCCATCATTATGAATTTTGAAAAAAATATATATATGTATATATATATTTAAATCGCAAAAATAATTTTTAATATAGCAGAAGGACAGTTTTTTACACATACAAATTTTCATTGTTGTACAAGATACAGTAATGGAGGGAAAAACTGTTGAATATTTCCAAAATTTTTTCTGGTGTGTGGTTAAGGGCAAGGGGTGGAAATGGAAGATAGCGAATATTTTTATAACAGGTTGAAACAAATACGACAGATCTCCTCCTCCTGCAGAGTGAACATCGGCGAATATCGAACTTTACCGTACTCGACAAACTTGAAACGAACATAGCGCCAGTAACGCACGATACTAGACGAACCCATTAGCTTAATAAATTTAGCGCACTTCTCTAATATACTATGTTCGATTACATTTTGTAATCATTCAATTAAATTTCTTGTTTGTGTTGGGGTTACTATTATTTGTGATAAATACTCAATATATTAAGAATATAATCATCATTCCATACAACGTGACTCCGCATGTAAACAAATGTTTGAATAGAATCCTCTTGGCTGCAGAGCCAAAAAAAATCTCTCTATGGCACACAGAACGCTAAGTTAATTAGTTCCCAATATTTTTATGAAGACCTAATAGGAAACGTACTGTTTTTCTAAACACGGAAATTAAATATAATATATGAAAACCCGAAAACTAATTAATATGTCTGTGAAGAAAGAATATAATTTGCAGGTGGGGCAAGAACGAACTGTTGTTGGAAATGAGGTATGATGACATGACATGCAGCTGCGACACCACTCACAATATAACTCAAACACAGGAGATGGGAACATAGGAACCAATCAGTGGTCGGGGCGCGAAAGTATTTTGTGTTGTGTTCGTTGATATACTGAGTCACCTTATATGAAATGAAGATTTGGCCTATTAATATTGTATCACTATTGTTTTGTTCGTATAATCATAGCTGAGTTTCAAGAACTGTGTAATTTTCTTGAACCTAATTTCATAAAACAATTTACCAAATTTCGTCATAAAAATGAATATTTCTCCACGAGATTAATGAGTTTTTCACAATACATTTTAATTCTTAACTTACAGGTTAATAAACAAAGATTCATAGATACCATATAAAAGGAAAGCTGACTGTTGTTATTTCAAAATAAATTGAGCCCCAAACGGAAAAATCCGAGCGCCTACCCGACTATACTGTGTCTATATTGTGGTCAGCGCGTAATATATCTTTTATATACAGCATCACATTTAGATTTTACATTAATCAACTGTAAACCTCCTTCCTTGATCTACAATCTGCACTGAGGTCGGGCGATACGAAATACGAAAACTTTCCATAAATAGAATCCTAAAATCTTTTCAATTTGTTGAGCTGTATGTTCGGATATCGGAAGAACTTGTCCAAGGTACCATATTTTGGATAAAATAAACGTGTTTATATGCCACACTTTTTGAATAACATTTAAATTTCGGCTGAGATATCTTTGGATTCCATATCTGACTTTTCTAACAATATCCTTCCAGTTTATCTGTATAACATCCATGACATTGGATGTAAATACCATCCCTAAAATTTTCATTTTATTGACATTAGTAAATCTAGTTGGTACCGATTGTCCTCTTCGAGTTAGGACCATGAAAGTAGTTTTCGTATAATTAATGATAGAGCTTGCCAGAACTATTGGGTTAAAACTGGATGAGTGTTGCTAGAAATAGGGATGAATGGCGGAAACTCCTATGGACAGCCAGGACCCATGATGGGTTGTCGAGCTAAGGATGATGATGATGATGATGATGATAGAGCTTTATGTATTCTCCAAGGAAATTGTTAATAGAAAAAGGAACATCTTCTGCGGACCTCTGAAAAAAAAAAACTCAGGAAGAGACTTGTAAAGTGTTTCGTATGGAGTGTGGCATTGTATAGGGCAGAAACATGGACATTACGACGAAGTGAAGAGAAAAGTATTTGAAATATGTATATGGAGAAGAATGGAAAGTGTGAATTGGACAGGCAGAATAAGAAATGAAGCTGTGTTGGAAAGAGTGGACGAAGAAAGAATGATGCTGAAACTGATCATGAAGAGAAAAAGAAATTGGTTGGGTCACTGGCTGAGAAGAAACTGTCTACTGAAAGATGCGCTGGAAGAAATGGTGAACGGATGAAGAGTTCAGGGCAGAAGAAGATATCAGATGGTAGACGACATTAAGATATACGGATCATATGAGGAAATAAAGTGGAAGGCAGGAAATAGGAAAGATTGGAGAACACACTAGTTTTGCAGTGAAATACCTGGCCTTGGGCAGAACATTGAATGAATGAATGAATGAATAGGGACATTGCAATCAAAATAAAAATCTTAATCACTTGTTATTTATTTTTACATATAGGCTAATTAAATAATAAACTAAATTGAAGGTTTTCTAGAGTATTTGTTACACAATACTACCAAACAGAAAGAAAAAAGAACAAGGGACAAAAGTTGGGATGTATCTGTGTTAAGTATTTATTACAATAAGAACCAGATTGACAGGTCTTTTGTCACATTATTAACTAGTTTGATTTACTCGGGCATTTGCAACAGCTTGACATCTCTTTGGCATGCTTCGAATGCAATTATCAATCTGGTCTTATGACATTTCATTGAATGCTATGGGTAGTATCTCTGATGATAGCTGCGTGTGGTAGATGGTTGTCAAGTTGCCTCTGAAGCAAATTCTCAGACATGTTCAATTGCATTTAGGTCTGGGCGAGGTGGAAGTAGAAGATGATTGATCTGAAGAGTCGACCTGGGTAGCGCAGTTAGTATAGCGCTGGCCTTCTGTACTCGAAGTTGCGGGTTCGATCCAGGCCCAGGTCGATGGCATTTAAGTGTGTTTAAATGCGACAGGCCCATATCAGTAAATTTACTGCATGTAAAGGAACCCCTGCGGGACAAAATTCCGGCACATCGGCGACGCTGGTATAAACTCGGCAGTTGCGAGCGTCTTTAAATAAATCATAATTTAATTTATTTTGATCTGAAAATCTTCCAGGGCTTCCATAACTACTGCAGCTCGATGTGCACGTGCATCATCATCAAGAAATATAAATCTCTCTTGACCAACGGCATCACGCCTGTTCAAAATGCACTCCCTCACCATCTCTTCTGCATACTTTGACCTCTCAGTGCTCCATCGTTTATATGAAGTTCAGTTCGACAGCCTAAGGACAAACCTGCCCAAACCATAACACCTTCTCCACCATAAGAAACTACTCGTTGGACATATTGCGGCTAACTGCGATTGCCAGCAGACCTGTATACTCTCTGACGTCTGTTGTCATTAAAGAGGCAATATCTGGACTCGCCAGTATAAAGGACATTTCCCCTAAGAATACCTTCTTCGATCCTCTGATTGACCCATGCTAATTTTTGTCTGCGATGTATTGGTTCAAGTGATAGACATCTTAGCGGTCTATAGGACGTCAAACCTTCTTCCCAGAATCTATTTCTTAATCTTTTGATCAGATACCAAAAGACCAGTGACGTTCTGAAGGTCTTGTTGTATATGTCTAACTGTAGCAAATTGTGTTCTTCTTGCTGGTCCTGTCGAGGCGTAGCCTTACGATTTTATCCACTGCCAGGTCTTCTGGTTACCAAACCTGTCCCCCGAAAACGAGAAAGTATTCCTACTCTAGAAATCACACTCTGGGATGTACGTATCAAATCTGCTATATCAACCTGACGTTCACCTCGCTGCTCTAATCGAACTACCATTTCTATCTGATCGCTTGACAAATGATGCCTCTGCATGTTCATTCAAAGCATATTAATGAAAACAGCAATCTTGATGTTAAAACACAATTTAAAATTAAATTAGAACTTGGATGTGTGAAATCTGATGGCACAAATTGTGATTATTTACAAATAAACAATTGAATTAGGCTTCAAATTCTTGTTGATATGCAACATTCAGTTGTTTTCATATCCAAACACCACAGTCTAGTATAGGCTATACAGTCACGAAGCTTAATACGTAAGGAATATTTAGCAAATAACAGTTGTACTTTAGTTGCTAGTCACTAGGGTCGATACTATCGCCTCATCACAGACAATATGAAATAGTACCGGCAGAGTCTATTGTTCCTAGTACTCTCAGTTGCTAACCGCTTGGAGCGTTGTATCGAGAGAAATGCAAAAATTCACCTCAAGCTTCGTGACTGTATGATATTAGACTATGATAATACCATAATTATTTCGAGAAAATATTTGGAAGTAATTGATATTGCAATATCCCTATTTTAGTAGTTTATATATTATTATTATTATTATTATTATTAGGGAAGGCTTCTCACGTGATAGTCAAATTACGTCGCTGGTTCAGGATCTAGCTGAAGGGGTAGATAGAGGCGGAAGAATCGATGCAGTTGTGATTGATTTTTCGAAAGCATTTGATTTGGTGCCACATGACATATTAATAGATAAGTTAAGTAGGCTAGGAATAGATAAAAGAGTGGTGCTATGGATCCAAGAATTCTTAAAAGGTAGAACCCAGAGAGTTAGAGTAGGTCATGAAATATCGGAAATTGGAAATATAAGTTCAGGGGTGCCACAGCGTTCTGGGTCCATTACTCTTTATAATATACGTAAATGACCTATGCCAGAATATTAATATTACATCAAATGTGAGGCTATTTGCAGATGACTGCATTATCTATAGAAAGATTAGAAATAATTCAGATGTAGATGCTATTCAAACAGACTTGAATAAAATTTATAACTGGGCGTTAATGCATAAGATGAAAATAAATGGTTCTAAAAGTAAATCTATAACATTTTGTAAAACCCGAGGGGAAACTAGTCTTAATTACGAATTCAGTGGTGTTGTAATTCCGCAAGTACAATGTTGTAAATACCTAGGAGTGTATTTAAACTCCAAACTTTCTTGGGGAGAGCATGTTGATAATGTTACGGGTAAGGCATGGAGGGCACTTCACTTTATTATGAAAATCTTGAGAAAGGCTAGCCCCAAATCGAGGGAAATAGCATATCTAACGTTAATGCGACCGTTAATGGAATACGGAACTACATGTTGGGATCCCTATAGAATATATCAGATAAATTCCTTAGAAAGAATCCAGTATAGGGCAGCTAAATTTGTTAAAGGTAAAAGAGAAGATGGAAACGATACGATAAAAGAACTTAAATGGGAAACTTTGGAAAACAGACGTAGGAAAACTAGAATAACAGCATTGTATAGAGCACATCTAGGTCAGAAAGCATGGGTAGACATAACGGCTCGGTTAGAAAAGCCAACGTACTATGGTAGAAACGATCATGATTTTAAAATCAAATGTAGGAAACAGAAAACGGATGTAGGTAAATTCTCATTTTTAAATAGAACTATAAATGATTGGAATGACCTACCTGCATCGGTCTTTGAGGACTGTCCTTCCTTAAGGAGTTTCAAGAATAATTTAAAAAGTTGTGTATCAAGTGCAAATTAAAATTAAGGTGACATTTAACATTAATTTTTTAAGGTGACATGTATTTATTTAGCCTGACGAGTTACTTCCTTGGTTTGAATTGTAAATTATTAAAAAAAAAAAAAGCGTGTAAGAGGGCCTTAGACTAGAAATGTTTAGTTTAAATGTAGTTCTGTTTATATGTACAGTCTGCATAAGGGTGTAATTATTTGACTTATTTGAACTGTTGTATCAGTGAAGCGAGGTGAGTCAGTGAAGTTATGGTTTTATAGTGCAGTGAATAGTTCCTATCAGTGATAATTTATAGCGTCAATGAAATGTGTTCTATAGTGTCAGTGAAATGTGTTATAGTGTGTCAGTGAAATGTGCCCTAAAGTGTCAGTGAAATGCGTCAAAGTGCCACTACAGTGAGTGAGATGAGAATAAAGTGAAAGACTATTGAAACTTATGTAGGGCCTATACATAATTATGTAGGTTGTAATGTAAAATTAGGTATTTTATTTATGTTTTATTATTATTGTGTTAAATTATATTGTGTATTCTTATTGTATTGTGTATAAAATTGTATTGTGTATTGTATAATTGTATTGTGTATTGTAAATTTATTGTGTATTGCTTATCATTTTTTTTGTGTATTGTTTATATTGTGTATATCACTGCCACCGGGTGCTTGCCCACTTGCAGTGTAAATAAATACACACATACATACATTATTATTATTATTATTATTATTATTATTATTACTATTACTATTATTATTATTATTATTATTATTATTATTATTATTATTTTGTTTCGGTAAAGGGCCGCAGATTATGCAGAGAGAGCTATTGCATATCTGGCGGGATAAAGTGATTTTGTGCATTAATCGATGCAATTGCCCACTTTCTTTTATTTTCTATTTCATCTTTAATTTTTTATTGTAAAAATCGGAGATATGCTTCTGGTTTATCATTTTTGATATCCTCAACCCATTTTAGTATACCTCATTTTCTCTTCTGCCTAGAATATTTTAGGCCAATACTTTCAACTGCAGCCTTTTTTTAAATATCTGTTAAGTTCTTCCATTCTTTTTCTATATTTTCTGAAATTTTGATTTGTTGAAGTTGTTTCTTTATTCTACAAGTATAAAGACATTGAATACTACTATCTCTCAATAAAGCTACTTTAAAAATAAGTCAATTATTTTCTTGCTTGGAATTTTTTTATTGTTTCTTTTATTCCATAGTGATGGTATTCTAATAGGGATACTTCATTTACTCCAAACAGTTTAATACACACAATTGAATGCTTTGTTGAAGTGAAGACATTTCGTGGTATACAAATAGCTTCTAGCCACATAACTTATCCTTTTCATTTGGAAATTTGAGAACTGTGACATAACAGTCTCACAGTACGCTCTGTAATTGCTGGTACACACAACATTTAGGAGTCATCTGTAAATAAAAGAATAAGGATAAATTAATTTCATTTTTTAAATAAAAGTCTAAACTTCCTTTATTTCAGTTCCCTGAATTTATTTTTCTTTTAGGTTATACTGTACCTATACTAGAAGTAACCGTTATTGTGTAATTCATCTTTTGATTCCTTTTCAGACTTTACTTTTATGATTCACTTATTGTTAACAGTTTGGTGACGTACATGTTGTCATACTACTGTCCGTCCGAGTGTTTATGTCGCAGGGTCGTCCAAACAGGGGAAATCACATGTCAGTTACTTCCTTAACCGGGCCTTTTGTTTTAAACACATTTACGTCTATATAACACTTTTAAGTTGCAACAAAATAATTTTTCATAATGGTTTTGTTACATTTATGGCTTAAAAGCCCTGTTAACTTAAAAATAAAGAGGTGTTCAAAATAAAGGTTTCGTTTAGATAAATATAACAGTGAAAATCGCAAGTTTCTACGACTTTCCGTTCTCTTAAAACTGCGTGTATAATGATACACAGACTGTAGTCGTGACGTCACAACTCCAGGTAGTTCACTGTGATTCTTGAGCTTCACTCAATAGCGTTTCGTACGGTGAAGCAACTAGTGTCTTATTATTTTATATATAAGTTTGTGTGCTATTCTATCGGAAATGCCTCATTGTCTTATTTTTGGGTGTTCAAATATTACGAACACATTCATGTATTTCCTAATCGCCAAAGATCACCGATTAGATTCAAAGCGTGTGTGAATCGAATAAATCGGTATAATTTCGAACCCACCCGGAATTCTGTCGTTTATTCTGAACACTTCACACCAGAAGATTTTGAAATTACATCTCGGCTTAGAAATGAACTTCTGCGTATCAAAATAAGTAGATCGGTTTAAAAAAAGTGCAATTCCTTCTTTCAAAATTGAAACCGGATGAAATTAATGGACCTCATCAATGCCAGAGAAAGACTGGTGCATATGTAAGGAAGAAGATTATAAAACAAGCAATAGACTAGTCATTTACAAGTTCATGCAGCGAACTTTGTGAGGCAGTGAACGAAGAAGCAGGGACCAACAAGTGATGATACCAATTTAAACACACATACAAATTGCAATGAATTAGGTGTGCAGTGTGGGCTGGGGAGTGAAATTTTTAGGGGTATTTCAAACTGTGAAAGTGAGGAAGTAAATGATATCGATGTATCCTTCTGTGAAACAACTAGTAGCAGTAGTGACGAGTGCACTGACTCCATAGGAGAAGAGGTTTTACCGAAATATAACAATTTAAAAATAGACAAGAGTGCCATATTTTTTATTGTGTAGAAATGTTTATTCTCTCTATTCGGCCTTTGTCCAATAAAAATTTCGATGTGTATATTGATACAAATTTATCAGTTAAAACTTTGAATTTGCTTTAAAAAATGCAGATTGTAACAAGTTTTTGAAATTGATTACTTTTTTCTGATCGAGTTAACACTAACATTGAAACAATTATTATAAATGGCCAACAATATGTTTATAGGAGGTAAAGTTATTAAAACCTTATAAATGGAAGGAGCAATTTATTGGTTAAAAACGTATCAATTAAGGTAATTTTTTAATGTTCTGAGTGTTGGTTGCAAAATATAATAAATTATGGTGATTTTTTTAAATTAAGAACAATTTCTAATTAATAAAAATTCTAAATTTCCCTTCTATCGGCAGTTTGAAAGTTTCTCTACTCATTGTCAGGTCGGGGTATTCGTGACGAATTTATTTTATTACACATGAAGGTATGACTTTTCTGTTTCCTATTCCGAGGGGATTCCAAGAATTAATCCAGTAAACAGTTTGTAAGCTACATATCGTATGTTCCTGTTATTTACCTCCCGTAAATCTTCCCTTTCAAAATTAAGACTTCGTCCTCACCATCATAACATGCCTAGTAGTATTCAACGTGTCTCTGTTTAGTACAACAGCGTGAAATGCATTATGAAAATTATGTACTCATAATACTCGTACACTCAACACTTTCCTTTACATACCTTACCATTGCACTTCCACAGCAACAGAAACACTCTCGATGAGTTGCTGAAGAAACACCAGTCCGCTCTATATTCTCACTGCTTTCTTTCCATATTCTTACAATTTTATATTTCCTGGGCTCAAATTGATATGGCCTGATTCCAGCCGTGATTCATGGAAATAACTATTTCATGTAAGACATGACACCAGACACCAGAAATTTACACTAATAATAGGAAGAGACTGATGCGGGAAGAAGCTTACAATTACCGTTTGCTGCTACTCAGGGCCTGGCATACTCGGCATAGTGGAGTTGTGACGTCACTTCTGTAACTCCGGGGTTTTAACTGTGGATTGTCGCTGTACTATTAATAGTACGACGCTCGGGTTTTCACAGAAACTAATCTCTACACCTACTCTGTTAGAATCATTTTCTACCTAAAAGTGCATTTTTTTTAAGTTGACAAGGCCTTTAAGAGTAACTATTTTAATACTTTCATTAATAATAATTCAGTTTAAGTAATGAATAGTTTGCAACGCTGTTACAAGATGCGTACTTCACCCTAAGCCAGAGTACCGCGGGGACAGAGTGTAATGGCAGTCTCCTCATCACTGCCATCAATGCTGCAGGGAAGATTGTTTCCGTCTAGTGGAAAGTGCTACTGAATTCACTGCCATGTAGCAGTTTTTTCTATAAACCAGTGGCTGCTGATTAACTGAGGCAAGTGAGGCCAGGCCTCAGTCAATTGGCTTAACTGAAATGAAATTTTGTGTTTTTATATAATATTCTGTATTAGTCATTTGAATGAAGCATATATTGCTGCAGAAGTATTTGAAAACTTTGTGATGTATATAGACCTGTTTTGCAGTAAAAATTTGTTCCTGCGGCCAGAATCGCTCGTGTCGACTCTGACTTCTGCATTTCATAAGTTTTCGCGGGCTTTGTGGTTGAAATTGAAACGTTGTATCTGAGAAACAATTCGTCTGGCCTCGTGGCCTGGTCAGCTTTCCCTCCTCCCATCCATGGACTGTCTCAAGGGTGGAATGGATTGGGTATAGCAGTGATGACTTGTCTTCCTAAATAGGCCATAAAGAACATAAAAATTTCCGCTTTTTAGCAGGCAGAGACCCACATTGTTCTCACCCGTTATGTCTTAGTTTATGACTTAAGCGAGAGTGTTGTACTATTGTATTTCATAGTACAGTAGTGAGGTGGTTCAATGTTGTTATGTGTTTCGGAAAATATAAACAGAAATAGACGCTAGGAATAATGATGTATTTAATCCATTGTTAGAGTGTCCTTTTTCGATAAGAAATTATATTGAAAGAAAGGAAGTTTTAAATAAAGATATAGCTTACCGAGATACCTACAGCATCGCTGACAATTTTCTTGACAGATAATCTTAAAATGCGAGTTTCTATTGCATCCTGATATGTGCAACATAAATGCTTAAGTAGTAATGTGGTGCAAAACAAATTTAAATAAAAATAAACCTTGTTTGTTGTTGTTGTTGAAGGAAAAAGATAAAAAGGAAAGAAAGGAAGAATACTGCTAGAAACAAAATCGATTTCGTAGTAAATAAAAAAAGAACACATATTGGCGAAGGAAGATCCTATTCCTCTTATCTTAAGGAATTAGTGTGAGAAGTTACTGTTATTGAACACCTTCCACTCTGCATGAATTTTCGTACCACCATTCACAGAAGAGATGCAGCTCTTTGCTTGTTTCATTCTCTTGAACTGAAACAACCCAGAACTCACCACGTGGAGGTGGCTGCATGTCGAGTCCCGCCCTGCCCATCCCAACCTCCCTACCATGTGGGCAAGTGCATTCCATCATTCCTTCTTTGTCATTTTCAATTAATGTTCGACTTGAATCAGTATTTAGGTTTCCATTTCATATCTTTTTTGTTTCAATTTATAAAAGTCACATGATTAAGGTACTATAATCAAGCACTGCATGTCAGTACAACGAAAAATATGAAGAAATGCTTGATGTCATGCTTTTAGTCTGTCATATATTTGTTTCCCTTCTGTAGGACCGTGCATATAAATGCATACACCATAGTTAAATGTAAGGTAACTTTCGGTACGATGGACAATATTTTTTACATGAATTTAGGTAAGTTTAATTCCTTTTATTACTGATCCAGGTTGTCGTACTGTACAAGATGGTCCTAATCACAATACCATCAGGAGTTACTTTCAGAGTATGTTATATTGAGACGATGAAGATGTTTTCCATGTAGTTCACACTATATTTTGTCATTATGAATAAAACGACGAAGTCTCTCCTTGTTTTACAACAATCTTTCATCCAGAGTTCATTTGTTCTCTTTCGTAAGTCACATTTCCGTTGAACATTATAGCAGTTCAGTCCAAATTCAGAATTAGTTACACGTTTAATAAATTCTTGTGATTTTTCTGTTTCAGCAGAAGAATCGTAATTTTCGATTGCAAGTATAAAATTTCGAACAAATCTTCAATGTTAGATATTCTAACTTTCTTGATGATGCAAATGATACTGATTAAAAAAATTAATATTCTTAAATCCATAGGCATTTTACATAATCATTTATATAATATTTAATTTTTAAACTTTCTAAATTGCATATTGTGGGCTACTATGATAACCACATATTGTACTGATATATCCCTTATTTGTCTCCATTCCATATATGTATTTTTCTGGCATTGTTTTCCGGACCTATATGGTCATCTATCATGGTAGACGGATGTATTAATAATAATTATTTGTATCTAAAATTTCTGCATTCTTGTAGCATAAAAGATTATTGATTATTGCAGACAATAGTAAAATTTATTGTAATTTTAGAAATTACGATTATGTCCTTTATTATGGTGTTGCAATATCAAAGTTTAAAGTTTGCATTGCGATGGTGTAGGTCGATAAATGATCAACTGTTTAATATTTCAAGTTGTATACACTGTGAATTGTATGTCTCTGTTGGGTACAATTTTAGTTCTGTTTCTTATTCCAATTTCCGTTATTACGTCCATATATTTCTTCAGTAAAATAAGTGTTCTCGAATACAAGATTAATACATTTGTATAACATGTAATGAGATTTCTTGAAGTCATTCCTCAAAATTTAGGTAAACAAATTTTTTTGTTACAAAATTGCAGTGACAGTGACTATTCAGTGAATACTCGATGAAATAATTTAGAGAGCGGAATTGTAAACCATTATCTGAAGTTAACTCTGCAGTTTACTATTACTCGTCCATGTGAAAACAAAAGCATTACACTCTTTCCTTTATCGATCGTACAGTCGTATCCAAAGAAACTAGACACTATAAAAGAGTCAGTTTAATTTATTAACAGCTTACCATCAAGTACATATTGTAAACTTAAATAGTACATACTTCAACTGAAGTATTGTAGCTAATGTAGATGTAAATGTAACGCATTCGCATTAGGTACCAACCACTTTCACTATAACGATCGCTATCGATCAACATATTTGAAGAGAATTATACCAGGTGTCCCATCTGCGCCGTTTTGAAAACGGTTATAGAAAACCTATCAACAAGAGAGCACAAAGGATTTTCTAAATTTCAGGGACAATGCTTTCATTAAATCAATGTGATAGCGATTGTTGCTGGTTTAGATCCATGGCTAAATATACCGAAAAAGAATTGTAGTTTGTAATTATTATTATTATTATTATTATTATTATTATTATTATTATTAATGTTATTATTATGTTTATTATTATAATCATCATTATTATTATTATTATTGTTATTACTATCATTATTATTATTATTATTATTATTATTATTATTATTATTATTATTTATTAACATCACTTTCAAGCTACTGCCGGTAAAGCCTTCGAGTTGCAGTTGCATTTTGCTTTGTTTCACCGTAGAGCAGAACAAAGTCAGTGTCCTCATCATTCGTAAACGCACCAGGATCTTCGTTTTTATCATTTATTAGTAACAAAACAGGAACAAAGTAAATGGACCGGGCTCATAATCCTGTTACTAGTTGTACTTGACATTTCAACCAGTAGGACAGTCGAGTCAATCCGTTCCCTAAGCCTCAGAACTAGGCAGCTATTTAGCGTTTTATGTACGAAAGGAAGTCACGTTCAACAAAAGAGGACGCAGATGGGCCACCTGGTAGCTATGCTCTACATTAGGGTTGCAGTAAACAATGGTGTCTGTACAAATGAAAATAGCCGAAATTTAAATGAAGTGATCACTTAAATAGTGCTTACACTGCAAGGAACTTCTTTGAATGTCGAAAAATGTGGTAGATGCGTAAGAATAACATGAAATATCACTGATTATTTTTCATGACGAAATCGTCGTGTCACAAAGTGGATGGCCATTGTATGTTTTAATTTCAAATAAGAATTGATTTATTCTTGATAAAAATTGTGTCGTGTGTATCATTTTGGGGTAAATTGACTGGGCAACAAAATATTCAGCTGACGCTTCATAAACCGAAGATTCCTTATAATAATTATTTTTAAGGAGCTATTACTATTAAACTATTACAGAAAATAAACGACACATTTTTTTAAGAATTTGAAATATAATTTATTTCACTTCAATGTAATTAGTGTCAGCGAGATGATATTTGGCGAAGTTGATTCTGAGATTTGTCACTTTATTACCTGACAATCGTTTTATAGTTAGTATAAACCTCTGGAAAATAGTAAACAGATAATCAACTCAAGTGGTAATCGAACCCACGCCTGAGCACACCTCCGATTTTCAAATTTAGTTTATCAAAACATTCAATTAATATAATGTAATTTTTGTTACTTACATAATCTTACTTCATGAGCTGCGTAATATTAATATGAATTGGCGATATCTGATTATCACAGTTACACGTCCAGTAAAAGCTCTCTGCACTTTTGTCCACTCAGTAATCACTGTAGTAAAGTCAACTTCAACTTGAAGAACTTAGAACAGATGCAGCCCAGTACCTTTGCTGCCACAACTTGAAATGTTTACAATTTTAATAAAGGAAGCGTGCAGTGGAATAAAAATATCTCATAAAGATCCAGTTATTGAAAACACTACAATTTATTTTTAAATCGACAAAACTGATTGTGTAATGATACATTACTGGATTGTAGAAATTTAAAATTAATATAGGGCAGATCAGATCAGATCAGATCAGACACTAAGGTTTTGGTGCAAAAATAAGGTTCAGATTAAAATAAAGGGTGTATTTAATGTACGTAAATTATTAGATATCACGAAGTTACATGTCAGCATTTTTACCACAAATAAATTTATACAGAAGTTACAAACAAGCAATACATAAAAACAAACAAATAGAAAAAAAGACAGATATAGAAATGAAGCTCAGATTAAGAGTAGGGGAAGGCCAGAAATCTGCGATAACTAAGGATTTGGATATTAAAATTGCAAAGGATGCGATAAAAGAAATGTAGGGATGTGATCAAGAAATGCAACTAAAGTGGAACTGTATAAAGATCGATAAGTTTGAGAGAGAGAGAGAGAGAGAGAGAGAGAGAGAGAGAGAGAGAGAGGAAGTGTAGAATCAAATGAATAGAGAAAAAATATAAGTAGGCCTATTTATTGGGTGTGAGAATAATGAGAAAGAAAACTTATGTGTAGGTGGAGTAGTGAAAAACTGAAAATGAGCGCAAATAGCAAGAGTGAATAATAATAGCGAAAAAGTGTTAAGAGAATTGAATAAGTGACAACAAGAAAGTGGTGCTAAAATTTGAACTTTGTAACAGTAAAATAATATAAAAGAAAAATAGGAGAAAAGGTCAATGAAAAAATTAGGGTAAATGACACAATATGATAATGTATAGACAAAGTGAAATTAAGATTTTAGTGAATATTAGAGAAAAAGGGGGGGTTGAAAGAAGTAGCCTATGTATTATCTCTGGTCCTCGTCCTGGTCCTTGTCCGGGACCGGGTCCTGGTCCTGGTCCGGGTCCTGGTCCTGGTCCGAGTCCTGGTCCTGGTCCTGGTCCGGGTCCTGGTCCTGGTCCTGGTCCTGGTCCTGGTCCTGGTCCGGGTCCTGGTCCTGGTCCTGGTCCGGGTCCGGATCCTGGTTCTGGTCCTGGTCCTGGTCCTGGTCCTGGTCCTGGTCCTGGTCCCGGTCCTGGTCCCGGTCCGGGTCCTGGTCCCGGTCCGGGTACTGGTCCTGGTTCTGGTCCTGCTTCTGGTCCTGGTCCTGGTCCGGGTCCTGTCCGGGTCCTGGTCCGGATCCTGGTCCTGGTCCTGGTCCGGGTCCAGATCCTGGTTCTGGTCCTGGTCCTGGTCCGGGTCCTGGTCCTGGTCCTGGTCCGGGTCCTGGTCCGAGTCCTGGTCCTGGTCCGGGTCCTGGTCCCGGTCCGGGTCCTGGTCCTGGTCCGGATCCGGATCCTGGTCCTGGTCCTGGTCCGGGTCCTGGTCCTGATCCTGGTCCTGGTCCCGGTCCCGGTCCGGGTCCTGGTCCGGGTCCGGGTCCTGGTCCTGGTCCGGGTCCTGGTCCTGGTCCTGGTCCGGGTCCTGGTCCGGATCCTGGTTCTGGTCCTGGTCCTGGTCCGGGTCCTGGTCCTGGTCCTGGTCCGGGTCCTGGTTCTGGTCCTGGTCCTGGTCCAGGTCCGGGTCCTCGTCCTGGTCCGGCGGGTCCGGGTCCTGGTCCTGGTCCTGATCCGGGTCCTGGTCCTGGTCCGGGTCCTGGTCCTGGTCCTGGTTCTGGTCCTGGTCCTGGTCCTGGTCCTGTATACAGCAGTTTTCCTTTGTTCAAACATATTAAATTGCCCTTTCATATCATTTTTGTTGTATTTCTTTCTACGTTTTACCCTGATTACCTGTAATTTGCAAGTACGTTTCATGCAGTTTTTATTTCTTCCACCAGACAGTATTGTTATACCATAAAGAAATTTAAAGAAAAAAAAATGGTCTTGTGGAATGAGAAAAACGCTAAGAAAATAACATCCCAAGATAATACTGCTACATAATCAGTGCATTGATAAGCATATATTTTTCACGAAGAAGTATACAATGGTAATACTTATCATTTAAAATTATTTGGACCACAAAAAGCAGCAAATATTCTTCATTTAACAAAGGAAATCGGATGTTGTATTCACTCACAAATTCAAAGCTACAAATCTCTTGAAGTAATTTCCAAAAGAACCGCTCATGTTATTGCAAGAGCGCAGTGAACAAAATCTATTTTATAGTACAACTTCTGTCACTTATATATGTCACCAAAGTTACACTTATTTCTAGTTTAATTTCATGGTCAATTTAAAAATAAATACCAGGAAATTATCCGTGTATCGAAATTAGCCGAGTTTTCCCTATTGATTAGGAATTATATAGCAATAAGTTTTTCGAGAAATAATACTAAGAGATTAATTATCAAGGAAGTACAGTAATTTAGAGTAAGGTAAATAAAAATTACAAATTTTACTGAATAGAAGCTTGTGTGGAATTGAGGGCAATTTTAGCTACAGAACTACGACGGCACGAGAAGGCAATAGCAGAATGCAGTTAATTCTCAGTTAGCAAGATGCAGTGTTCACAACAGTAATTCAGAAAACGGGAAACTTCTATAACACTATGATATGCCAAAGCATTTAATATTATCTGGAAAATGAAATTATGATTTAACAACATTCAAACATTATACTAATTTTATAATATTATAAAACTATTTTATCTTCCTGTATTTAAGGTGCGATTACAATTGTAGCTGTAGATTTAATTTTTCTAGAATTTGTCTTTATTAAATTGGTCTTTTCAAAATTATTTCACACATATGTACAATACATATGCACTCATGTAGGCCTAATGGATACGAATAGGAAACTACATTGTGTAGCTGATAATAATTTATTTAACTGTTCTAATGTTGTTATGTTAATGCCGATTATTGTATATTATTTCAGGCACCTACCATCTGCCCAAAGCCATTTCGTATGTTTTTTTTTTTAATTGCAAGAAAACTCAATATTTTGTGTACAATGTAAATTTAATATCGGTAACATTAAGTAACATCCAGTGTTATACTTAAAATATTGGTACAGTAACCATTTAGATTATATAAACGCAAATAATTTATTTTTATTAGCGTTTCTCGAAAGGATACATGCTTCAGTTGCCTTTGATATAACATTGTTAGTCCGAAATTACATTTATGACTATTAATCGCTCTTTAATTGTTCCCTTTAATTTACATTTCCAAAAAAAAAAAAAGAACATGACAAAGAGATTTATCAACTTACTTTAAATGATTTTTAATCCAAATAGGCCTAATATTCAAAGAAAATTCTGGACGCTGTTTTCTTCTCATAATTATGTAAATAATTTATATTTAACTATATATCTAATTGTTTTTGTAACGGCTGCTCAGAGTTCGCTGTGGTGCTCCATGGATGGGTAATTTTTTAAAACATTGATCTGCGAGTATTGCATGATATTTCGTAAATTATAAAATACTACGGAACTCATGTTCAATAAAAATGATTTGTAAGTTTTCTGAAACTAGTTATGATAGTAAAGGGAAGTTGACAGAGTCCCTTTTCTTTATTCTTTGTAACTTATTTAATTTGCAAAAATAAACTGTACGAACTGTATGCTTTCAACGGTTTCACTACATCTAATACAGTTACTTAACCTTTATTTTAAAAAACATCTTTGTAGAGTGGAATAGATTGTACAACTAATTTCATCTTCGGAATATGTATGATAAGAACTTCCTTGTGTTAAATATTAACGTACCTTGTTAACATGTTTCGACCTATTTTCAGTAATCTTCGGAACTGGTCGTTGTTGGTCTTGGCGCCTCTTGTTTCCTGTGTTGGTGCGTTCGTAGTGTAGAGTCAACACACAACTCAATTTCAAAACACATACACTCTTTGACTCTACACTACGAACGCACCAACACAGGAAACAAGAGGCGCCAAGACCAACAACGACCAGTTCCGAAGATTACTGAAAATAGGTCGAAACATGTTAACAAGGTACGTTAATATTTAACACAAAGTTCTTATCATACATATTCCGAAGTGATACAGTGTTAAAAGTTGTGTAATCAAGATGTATAACTAATTTCAGTTGGCTCTAAATACATTGATACAAATGGTGCGAACTTGAGAAAGAGCCTAAACTATGTTTTTCCTTGGTATCACTAAATTTAAATGTACTTATTATCTGTTTCTATGTAGAACGGGAACATTGGGATATTTTCTTAGAAATCGTCCTTTTACTTTTCAAAAATCCCTGTTTTTCAGATGTCATTCATTAAAATCCTTTGCTCTAATATAAATTTCAGTGGTGTAATTTGAGCGAGCTAATCTAGAGAACTGAAATGTGAGGATTCGATCGTTAAGTGTAACTGAAGTGGAGCTGAGGAAAAGATCTAGGAATAATTAGTTAAGTGTTAAGGAGAAGACGCATAGAATAAACCAGTGAAAGGGAAATTAGTAAAGAGAGTTAAAATAAGTCATAAATGGTAAATAACCAACACTGAGTGTTTTATGTAGTACAGAGAGGAAGAATCTGGGAAGTGCAGTAGACAATAAATGAAAGTGAGTGGAAGTAGGGAGAAGATATACCAATGAAACAGAAAGAGATATAAGTGAATTGAAGAAGACTACTAAGGAAGTTACTACAAACATTCGAATTTTGTAACATTGAATGAATGCAAGAGTAAAATTCTGAGAAAATGTCAGTGAAAAATAGGGAAAATAATGTAGTACAGTAAAACGTAGAATATAGATACGTAAAAATTAGTGAATTTTAGTCAGAGATAAATATGCTTGAAGATAAAAAATTAGGGATAATAGTAATAGAAGATAGCAATGACAGTAGAAGAGGATTAGTTGGATTGTAGCCGAGAGTGTTTCTAAACAAGAATAATGTACACAAGTATTGCATAGTTATCAGGAATAGGATAGACAGAAGATAAAGAGTATTACAACTACTACTACTACTGCTGCTGCTGCTGCTGCTGCTGCTGCTGCTGCTGCTACTACTACTATTGCAACTACTACTGCTATTGCTGCTAATATAAATTGTTGTTTTCTATTTGTTTTTACAATGAAACGACTTAAGAGCCATAATCAGATAGTTCACCCTTTTCAATGTACCAAAATAAAAAGAAAATAATTGTTATTAAAAATGAATTTTGCTGCACTCATCTCAAAGTTTAAGTGTGCTGTGATTTCCGAAAACGGTTAACAGCTACTCACTAACGTGTGCTTAATAGTAATATATTTTTTAATTTCTGTAGTGACTCTTGTCTTCGTCTCCCTCTGGACCTGAATTGATATTCTCACTGAATCAGTTATACTGGCTTAAATATTTAATACTGGGTTGCAAGGGACAGTGAAGTGCATTCCATAACCTCTCCTATCCAAAACCCAACCTCAACCTGCTCGTGGTGCAACCTGCTTTTACAGATGAGGCTCTGGGGACCGAGTATTGGCGGTATGACCACACCATCAGGAATAGAGGAAATGCTATTTCATCTCTTACGCTGGCCTGCCACTGCGTAGAAATGTTCCACAATTGGTACTTGTGAGAAAGGTCGGTGGACTCTAAAACTCCTCCCGGCCAGGTCCGATGGACCCATTAACCAACGACAGGTGTGGCCTTCCAGTCATACTGGGGGTTTACGTGAGTGGGTGATGTAACCACCATTACAAACAAAAAATTGGTGCCCACTTAAAAAACGGTTACACTTATGCTAATCTGTGAAGTTCTACCTGATGGATCCACCACAGAGAAATATTGGAGAGCAAGAACGCTAATGGCTTCGTTGCCAAAGCCCGGCATTAGATAACAACAACAACAACATATTTAATACTTTAATTTAGACGTGTAGTTGCAAAATCAGATACATCACTTTTTTTCCGAAATGAGTTAATGTTGTATTTCATATCTTCATATGATTCTACAACTGTTATAGCACTGTTATGCTCCAAAGCCAGATACATAACATGGATTTGTATAATGAAAAAGAGAATTGGTTGCAAATCCTTAGTTCCTTGCAAACTTTTTTCCTTCGTACTGAAAAATTATGTTTTGATTTTGCAACTATACGCCTCAATTCACTAATGGAATGGGTTTTATAATCTTCACATAACCGATACACACTCTTACCCACCCATGCACACGACAGACACAAGCTGTCACTGGCCTTCATAGATTATTTCCGATACATGTAAATCTTATTTTAAGGGGAGATGTTCTATAAATTGAATTCTTACCTATTTTATGATAATTTCTTCATTTTTGTATATATAAATATCATTGCTGCAACAATTTAAATTTGAGATTACTTACTTACTTATGACTTTTAAGGAACCCAGAGATTCATGGCCGCCGTCACATACGCTCATCATCGGCCTCTATCCTCATCAAGATAATCCAATTTCTACCATCATATCCCACATCACTCAAGTCCATTTTAATATTATCCTCTAATCTATGTCTCGGCCTTCCCAAAGGTCTATTTCTCTCAAGCCTCTCAACTAACAATCTATATTCATTTTGGAGTCGCCCATTTGAGTTTAGTAAAAATAATTGGGGCAGAAATGTTGGGGGGGGGGAGTATCAAGGCACTGTAGGTCACGATAGTGAATATATCTGAGCCATTTTTAAGATAAGTTCAAAACCTCTTTGTCATTTTACTCCTGAAAGAACATTCTTTAAAATGGTTGTATCATAAATTTGATATTCGTTTTCAAAATGTGAAAATAAAGAATACATCTTAAGAATCAATTTTGGAGATACCATTAGAGAAACATGTGAGGATATTATTTTATCAAATGCAACAAAATAACAAATCTCTGTTACACAGAAAGTTTCCTAATTATCTAAGAATGTGTGTTTCAAATAAAATCCATGTATTAATAGTTCGAAGATATAAAAATATTCACTCTTTGTATGAGAATGAAGCAAAAAATTAAAGTTACCAGAAATTGCAATTAAAATTTAGTGTAATTTAAAAACTCTGTGCTTTAAAAATGACAGCCTAAAGGGTTATATAAATGTGCATTAAATTTTGTGCGATGAAATTTTGAAATTTCAAAGATTATTTTAAACAAAGAATTTTTCTTTTTAAAAATTCACTCGTTTTCCACCACATTTTAACCATTCTTGTTCTTTGAAAACCCTATGCATCATAGTTTTAAAGATAGCGCTGCAGTAGTTGACAAGGGCATATATCCTCATTAAATTTCATGCCATATATATTTCTCACATATTAAAGTGTATTTTACAGCAAAAACATTATTTTTCATTCAATGGTTTTCCACCATATTAAAGCCATCCTCCCTCCTCAACATCGCAAGTAGCATTTGCAATGAATTTTCCTATTGCTTTTCTTTTTGTATTAAAGTTTTATTTTCTCATTGCTTATCTATTTTTATTTAATTAACATTAAGCAGGAATCTGAATGTTTATAGAATAATCCATTAACTGTACGTAAAAAAAAGAAAATATGACGCCCGAAGTTAATTTCACCTCTGTCCATTTCAAGTGGTGGATAGTGGTGAGAGTTGCTGGGAAATATACGAATATATTCCCGCATTATTGGCAATTAGTTCGGTTTGGTTAAGTGGTCATAATTTCACCTTAAAACATTGGCGATGAAAGAGTAATGGAACAGAGGAAAAATTCTCTCCGGCGCCGGGTTTTCAGCTCTTGTGGATAAAGCATCAGCACATAGAGCTGAAAACCCGGGTTCAAATCCAGGCGCCGGAGAGAATTTTTCTCCATTCCTTTACTCTTTCATCGTATTATGATGCAGAATATCTGCATGGAAATATCATATGTACTTCGGTACATTAGAATAATATATATGATATGCGTAAATCACTTCGTGATTTAAGACGGCGATTATTCCGTCGGATCCCTACCAACTAGTCACTCATAACGAGTGCACCTCAGCACATGTGTGGACTTCAGTCCTACGTTCATAGACGTCTATGACGTAGTGCAGAGGGCGGCCACTAGAGGGAACCCAAGAGTTGGAACTTAAACTGAGACGATTCTGTCCAACGCCGGGTTGGGTATCCGGTGTGGCTTAGCGGATAAAGCATCAGCACATAGAGCTGAAAACCCGGGTTCAAATCCCGGCGCCGGAGAGAATCTTTCTCCGTTCCATTACTCTTTCATCGTATGATGACGCAGAATATCTGCATGGATATATCATATGTACTTCGGTACATTAAAATAATATATATTAAAACATTGAGTTTAGAAAAAAATATTTCAAAATTTTTACCATGTTTCCTTATTAAACTGAAAGCTAGGATGGAGTTTTTAATGTTGCTGTTTTCTAATACCAGGCGTTTGACAATAAAATCACTTGACTTCCTGCACTCCAATATTTTTCAAAGATATCGTCATGGTCAGCCACTGAAGCACAGATTTTGAGGGAGTTGTTAATGTAGTTTCAGACAAAATATCACATAATTTTAAAAACTGCTAGCCATTCATAATTACTAACTACATTCAAGAAAACAAAGCAAATGTATGAACTTACCTTACAGTAAGTCCATTGCCATCCAAACATTAATTTCAGTGCACTCTAGTGACAGCAAGAGAAAAAAGGATTTCTTAGGACTGAGGTTAAAAAAAAGAACTAAGAAAAAACGTAAATCTCTTTCCTATTGTATGGCCATAAAGATATAATTAATTCATAATGTACAGGTCCAAACGTTTCTAAGCGTGATGTGCCTATCAGGAAACAAAATATTTAAATGGAAAATGCGACCACAAGTGTCTATTTATCGCTATATTGAGTGGAACCAAGGGACGGAGCGTGATATTCAGACATATTGTTAGAACATAAAGAAACAGGTCGCCAAATAAAATGAAAGGTTTGATGATAGGTAACATTAAGGAGTATATATAAATTACTATTACTCTAACAGAAGCTTTACTATGAACAAGTGGGGAGAGAAACATGGGAACACTCGGAGGGCAATCTATCTGAAAATGGCTCTTAGAAGTACAATATTTATACTACTTACGCCTGAAACGACAACAAAGCAAACGAAATATATACCTTAAACAAGACCAACACGTCGTTGTTGTTTCCTCATCTTCATCTTCCGTTGCTAAGTGCTCCAATGATGGTCCAGGCATGGAACCTGGCAAGGATTCAGGCATGGGATCTTCCATCGATGATGCTAGCAGAGGAGTTTTCAAGGGATCTCGCATAGGCGCTGGTAAAGGATTTTGGATGGGATCTAGCATGGGCGTTAACAAGGCATTTGACATGGGATCTAGCTTGGTTTCTGGCATGGGAACTGGCAAGGAATCTTGTATCGGAGTTGGCATGGGTGTTACCATTGGAGCTAATATTGGCAATGGCAAGGAATCTGACATGGAAGCAGGCATGGAATCTAATATGGGTGCTGGTATGGGATGTTGCTTGGTTGGTGACATGGGAGCCGGCACGGGATATGACCTGGGTGATGGCAAGGCATCTGACATGGGTGATGACAAGGAATCTTGCATGAAAGTAAGCATGGAAAATGATGTGGATATTGGTATGCGATCTGGCTTAGTTGGTGGTATAGGAGATGGCATGGGTTCTGGCAAAGCATCTCGCATGAGTGATGGCAAGGAATCCGGCATGGAAGCAGGCATGGGATCGGGTATGGGGTCTGGCTTGGTTGGTGGCATGGAATCTGACAAGGCATCTAGCATGGGTGATGGCAAGGAATCCGGCATGGGATCTGGTATGGGGTCTGGCTTGGTTGGTGGCATGGAATCTGACAAGGCATCTAGCATGGGTGATGCCAAGAAATCCGGCATGGAAGCAGGCATGGGATCCGGTATGGTGTCTGGCTTAGTTGGTGGCATGGAATCTGACAAGGCATCTAGCATGGGTGATGGCAAGGAATCCGGCATGGAAGTAGGCATGGAATCTGGTATGGGGTCTGGCTTGGTTGGCGAGATGGAATCTGACAAGGCATCTATCATGGGTGATGGCAAGGAATCCGACATGGGAGCCGGCATGGCATCAGACACTGGAGCTAGCATGGGTTCTCGCAAGGAATCTGGAATGGGTGATGACATGGAAGCTTGTATAGGATCTGGCAGGGGTGCTGTTATTGAAGCTGATATAGGTGTTGCCATTGGAGCTGGAATGGGGTATGGCAAGGAATCTGACATGGGATCTAATATAGGTGCTTGTATGGAGTCTGGCTTGGTTGGTGGCATGGAAGCTGGCATAGGGACTTCTATGGGTACTGGCATGGGATCTGAATAGGTTGCTGACAAGGAATTCGCCATGGAATCAGACATGGGAACCAGCATGGGGTCTAGCATGGATCCTAGCATAGGCGCTGACATGGAATCTTGCACTGGTAGTGGTATTGGATCTGGCATGGGAGCTGTCATGGGTCCTGGCATATCATCTGGAATTGGTGCTGGTCTGGGTACTGGCATGGGATCTGTCAAGGATGCTGTCACAGAAGTTGGCATAGGTGCCGGCGTGTAATATGTCTCGTCATCTTGTACGGGACGTGGCCCAAAAAATATATATCTTAAACAAGACCACCAGGCATTCCTTCTTCGGTGGCTACCTTCTGCTGGCATGGGTAATGGCATAGGACCTGGCATAGGCGCTGACATGGAATCTTGCACTGGTAGTGGTATTGGATCTGGCATGGGAGCTGTCATGGGTCCTGGCATATCATCTGGAATGGCTGCTGGTCTGGGTACTGGCACGGGATCTGGCAAGGATGATGTCACAGAAGTTGGCATAGGTGCCGGCGTGTAATATGTCTCGTCATCTAGTACGGGACGTGGCCCAAAAAATATATATCTTAAACAAGACCACCAGGCATTCCTTATTCGGTGCCTACCTTCTGCTGGCATGGAAGCTGGCATGGGTAATGGCATAGGCGCTGACATGGAATCTTGCACTGGTAGTCGTATTGGATCTGGCATGGGAGCTGTCATGGGTCCTGGCATATCACCTGGAATTGGTGCTTGTCTGGGTACTGGCATGGGATCTGGCAAGGATACTGTCACAGAAGTTGGCATAGGTGCCGGCGTGTAATATGTCTCGTCATCTAGTACGGGACGTGGCCCAAAAAATATATATCTTAAACAAGACCACCAGGCATTCCTTCTTCGGTGCCTATCTTCTGCTGGCATGGAAGCTGGCATGGGTAATGGCATAGGACCTGGCATAGGCACTGATATGGAATCTTGCACTGGTAGTGGTATTGGATCTGGCATGGGAGCTGTCATGGATCCTGGCATATCATCTGGAATTGGTGCTGGTCTGGGTACTGGCATGGGATCTGTCAAGGATGCTGTCACAGAAGTTGGCATAGGTGCCGGCGTGTAATATGTCTCGTCATCTAGTACGGGACGTGGCCCAAAAAATATATATCTTAAACAAGACCACCAGGCATTCCTTCTTCGGTGCCTATCTTCTGCTGGCATGGAAGCTGGCATGGGTAGTGGCATAGGACCTAGCATAGGCACTGATATGGAATCTTGCACTGGTACTGGTATTGCATCTGGCATGGGAGCTGTCATGGGTCCTGGCATATCATCTGGAATGGCTGCTGGTCTGGGTACTGTCATGGGATCTGGCAAGGATGCTGTCACAGAAGTTGGCATAGGTGCTGGCGTGTAATATGTCTCGTCATCTAGTACGGGACGTGGCCCAAAAAATATATATCTTAAACAAGACCACCAGGCATTCCTTCTTCGGTGCGTACCTTCTGCTGGCATGGAAGCTGGCATGGGTAATGGCATAGGACCTGGCATAGGCGCTGACATGGAATCTTGCACTGGTAGTGGTATTGGATCTGGCATGGGAGCTGTCATGGGTCCTGGCATATCATCTGGAATTGGTGCTTGCCTGGGTACTGGCATGGGATCTGGCAAGGATGCTGTCACAGAAGTTGGCATAGGTGCCGGCGTGTAATATGTCTCGTCATCTAGTACGGGACGTGGCCCAAAAAATATATATCTTAAACAAGACCACCAGGCATTCCTCCTTCGGTGCCTATCTTCTGCTGGCATGGAAGCTGGCATGGGTAATGGCATAGGACCTGGCATAGGAACTGATATGGAATCTTGCACTGGTAGTGGTATTGGATCTGGCATGGGAGCTGTCATGGATCCTGGCATATCATCTGGAATTGGTGCTGGTCTGGGTACTGGCATGGGATCTGTCAAGGATGCTGTCACAGAAGTTGGCATAGGTGCCGGCGTGTAATATGTCTCGTCATCTAGTACGGGACGTTGCCCAAAAAATATATATCTTAAACAAGACCACCAGGCATTCCTTCTTCGGTGCCTATCTCCTGCTGGCATGGAAGCTGGCATGGGTAGTGGCATAGGACCTGGCATAGGCACTGATATGGAATCTTGCACTGGTTGTGGTATTGGATCTGGCATGGGAGCTGTCATGGATCCTGGCATATCATCTGGAATTGGTGCTGGTCTGGGTACTGGCATGGGATCTGTCAAGGATGCTGTCACAGAAGTTGGCATAGGTGCCGGCGTGTAATATGTCTCGTCATCTAGTACGGGACGTGGCCCAAAAAATATATATCTTAAACAAGACCACCAGGCATTCCTTCTTCGGTGCCTATCTTCTGCTGGTAGGTAATTGGAATATGGTGGTGGCATGCGATCTGGCATGGGAGATGGCATGCGGGCTGGCCTGCGAAATGGCATGTCAAATGAAATGGGAGCTGGCCCACGAAACCTATATCTTAAACGAGACCAGAGGCTCATTGCTCTTGGCGTGGGAGCTGGCATTCCAGTTGGCATGGGGGCTGGCACGGGATCTAGTATGTGACTTGACATGGGAGCTGGAATGATATCTTGCATTGAAGCTCGCATGGGGTCTGGGATTGGTTCTGGCGTGGGAGTTGACATGGTTTCTGGAATAGGTACTGATATGGTATCTTGCATGGGAGCTGGCATTGAATCTATCATGGGAGATGACATAGGCGCTGGCATGGATGCTGGCCTGCGATTCGACATGGGAAGTAGCCCACAAAATAAATACCTTAAAAAACGCCAGCAGCAACTCTTCGTTCTATTGTCATCTTCTTCTTCTGGTGGGTTCTGTAATGATGGTGCTGGCACGGGTGATGGCTCGGGTGATGGCACGTGTGGTGGCACGGGAGGAGGCACGGGTGGTGGCACGGAATGTGGCACGGGTGGTGGCATGGGATCTAACATGTGAGCTGGGATTGGTTCTGTCATGGTAGCTGGCGTGGTTTGTGGTATTGTACCTGGCTTGTCTTCCATGTATCCTGGTAAGTCTGCAAGAAGCAAAATAAACTTGATTGTTATGCATGTGTCACTGCATTCACTTGCTTTCAGTGAATGACATAGACCTAGTAGTAAGGCAAGGATACGTATTCAACTGCATAATTTACTCTCCATTTTCAAGTCATACAAAATCATTTTGTACATGTTTTGAACGACAGTAGTAACGAATATACAAAATTAACTGTATCTTTTTCTTTTTTTTTTTTTTTCATATTTCAGGCGTTCCTGTGTATATTAACTATTGAGCATGCTATGCAGCATATTTTCAGGACTTCATGGCATAAAGCTCCAAATTAGCATACTTCGTAAAAACAATAATAATCTTAATTGTCAGCACATATTTTTCTCTTAACTGTACTCGATGGCGGAAATTCCTTGCATATGCAATGTGGATTGGCAAAACCAAAACAATCACACTATGCATTTGTTCCATTGCACTACTGCGCAACAAGAACCATTTCCAAAGACATCTATCTACCTGACTTCATCATCATCCATACAAGTTTTAGGTCATGTGGTCTATTAGATCTCATAAGGAGTAATTTTCTCTCAAACTCTTTATGGGGCTTCCCAGAAATCTTTTCCCCTAAGATAGATAGTGAAGCATAGCTTTTGGGATTCTGTGGGATCTCATACATCGCAAACGTCTCATGCAATTGTTCTCATATTTTGTATGAAATTGAGTATTGATTACAGGCCGAGTTCTTCCATTACTTCATCGCTGCGCTTATGGTCTCATTTTTATATAATACTGTTCTTCGCATAAATCTTATTTCATTAGCTGTTCTTTCCCCTTAATATATTTGCCTCACTACCATAAGTCCATTCCTGTGGAGTAACGGTCACCTCGTTTGGTCGCGAAACCAAGTGGTCCGAGTTCGAATCCCGATCGGGGCAAGTTACCTGGTTGAGGTATTTCCGGAGTTTTCCCTTAAGGGAATAAGAGCACATGCTGGGTAACTTTCGGTGCTGGACCCCGGACTCATTTCACCTGGATTATCACCTCCATTTCATTCAGACGCTAAGTAACGTGAGATGTTGATACAACGTCGTATTTCCCTATTTTGACTATGCTGACATTTTACTGACTGACCTTTCCAGCGACAACAAAATGAAACTTCAACGTGCTCATAATTTGTGTGTACGTTTTGTAAGCAATGTTCGTAAATATGATCATATTACCCCATCCCTGGAAGCAATAGGTTGGCTTAAACTAGATAAGAAAAGAAATTTACATTCACTTCTCTTTCTCTTCGAAATCTTGAACTCTTCTATTCCTTCGTACCTGTCGTCTCGCTTCACTTACCTTTCTTCCCACCACAATCTGAACACACGCTCTCGCCATGAAACAATACTAACAATACCATCCCATCGCACCTCTTCATACTCATCCTCTTTCACAATAGCCCTGCCAAGACTCTGGAACTCGCTACCTGCTAGCATCAGGGACTGTCGAAATAAAATTCAATTCAAACGCAAACTTACTAGGCACTTGGTCAGTAATTGAGACTCGTTCAGACATGGTTTCTTGTAAATAGTTCTTTTAATCTACCACAAAATATCTCAATATCCGGTAATTTCATCACTATAGAATTTTGTTATTGTAGGTTTAATTTGTAATTTAGTAAATACAAAAATATTCTTTGTTCTTAACTTCTATGATAAAATGTCTAGCTTTCATTAATCAGGTATTCTTGTCGTACTTTAATTTTTATTGTAATTGTAATTGTAAATTTAATATTAATTGTAATCTTATTGTTCATGTTATAGTTGTAATCCCCTGGTAGAGGGGCAGAGAAGGCCTGACGGCCTTATCTCTACCAGGTTAAATAAATAAATCTAATCTAATCTAATCTAATCTAAAATAACTCAATAAAATAAAAAGAACTGCCATAACAGAGTACAGGGTTTGTTGAAGTCGTATTCTAGTGCTTTTCTGTACCAGGGAAGGTTTCATTACTCTATTGATCATTTACATAGTCTTGGAGTGTTTTACAGTTTTGCTCATTATTCTAAATAATTATCAAATGTTAATTTGTAACCAATATATGTAATATCATTTGCTCTTTCTAAAATTTTGTCTTCCAAACATATTTTACTAGGGACAAGCTATTTTCGCCAGAAGGCGAAACTTTCTTTTTCTGTATTATTTCCATGTTATATGTTGCAATGATATTTTACTAATGTACTGAGTATTGTAGATCATTTTCTGTAGGTGCTATTAAAACTAGGTTATCCACAAATATTAATTAACATATTTTTAAATATCTGTTTATCTCCAACTCTTTATATCGCATGGCTCTCCATTCCTGAATAATTTTTTTCGTGTGCATTATAAACAGAAAAAGAGAAACACCGCAAATCCGTTTCAATCCTATGTTAATTTCGAGCTATTCTGAGGTCGTGTTATTCATTTTGTCTAAAATTAAATTTATCCTACCTGACTTAAAAATCCCATAACCACCTTCTCCTGTTTCACTTATTCTCAGTTGGCATCTCTTTTGATAAGTTTATTCATACACACTAACATCTATGATCGTATCACGTGTGTAGGATCTTTGGGTATATCTGTAGGCCATGGACTTTTGTTCTGACTCTGTTCTTATTGTCGTGTGTTATAAATGGCTTGTGTTCATGTAATTGATTTAGATTTTATTTTAATGTTCATGATATTGGTGATTAAGGGTGTTATGAATCATGATATGCAAATTTCCAATCCAGTATATGCCTTCGTGACTGAGGGAAACCATGAAAAACATGAGTCAAATTGGCTGGGCACGGAATTTTAACCCAGAATTTTTCGAATATGGGCCTAGAACATTACCAGTTTTCTTTATTGCTTATCCATTTTTGTAATTTTATTGTTAGTTACAATTATAACAATAAACGTTACATTACAATAGACTATTAGGTCATGCTATGTTGTGCAATACTGTCCAGTTGTGCAATTAAACGGTCTTCGGAGTAAACTTTGTTACTTAATCTTTCATCCAGTGTTCGCACTATGTAAGTTTTCGGGGCACTGTACTGGAATGTGACGCTTTTTAGATTGTAATAATGGTGAGGGTATACCTTGCACCAAAATATATGACGGTCTTTCTTCCCGGAATTGTAAACCCTCGTAAATCCCTATCTTCTTAACCCTTAGGCGCGTGGCATAAATACAATGTGATAATGACTTCAGGAATTGGCAACTCAGCTAAATTTTATATAAGTGTCTATCTGTAGCATACAAGAGACGTCTAATTTGGGTCGGATGAGATCGGTCGAGATCGGTCGCGCTGTGAGGAGTAGAAATTTTCAGGTGTAGCTAGCTATATTGTATGTCGAGTTCTTATTGGCTACCATCGACTAATGTGTGATTCGGAGACAAATAGAAATGTCGCTCTCAAACATTCCATGTGACGTCATAGAGAGGTCGGGCTTCGCGATCAGCTGTATGCTCTGTGCTATTGAAGAGAGATAAACGTTTCAATTTCGATTATAAAGTAATTCATTTCACTTATAGAATTAGTTACAAAACACTTTGACATTTCGACGGCTTAGTGTCAAAGGACACTATCGCCAAAAATCGACTTTCTGAATTATTTGTAGTATCATGTTGTACAAAGTAGCCTTTATAATAGTGTGAAAGTAATATGTCTCTACAAGTAATAGTTTTTTTTTTTTTTTTTTTAGATAGTGTTGTGTTAATTTAGACAGATGCTGAGTGTCAAACAACACTATCTAGACTTAGTTTTCTTTGACAATAATAAAATATAAACTAGAAGAACACTGAGTTGAGATAGTGTTCTTTGTCTCTAAATTATTTAACATTTCTAAGATTTTATTGGTGACACTTCCTCAGAACAGACAACCAAGAATGTAATACAATCACCATACTGTTTATTGTTAAAGATTTGATAATTTTTTTATTAATAGAACACGCATTCTTAAATCAATTCAGTTTGTAAGAAGTTTACAGTTTGTAATAAACGTTCTATATCTGGACTGTACACCTTAATCAAGGTAACAGGGTTGATGAATTGGTATTAAATGATAAAACATAGGTAGCACAGTAAGCCTAAGGTTGCGGTGCATCCGGATCAATGATGAGCCCAAATGTTGGGGGGAGGGAAATTCAGGAATGCTAATGTTCAGACAGAAAACCTTTCATATTAACGTCATATTTTCAAAAATAATTTTAATATAGCTTTTCATAATCCCAGAAAGCATCAATGCAATAAATGTTATAAATATGATCACATGTCTGAACTTAAGAAGATAGAAACGGAGGCAGTTCGTCAGTCCCACATTGAAAGAAAGGAAGCAGCTCAAGTAAAAGAAAATTACAAAATTATGGCATCAGTGAACGTTCTTTACTTTTTTTAATTTTATTTCGAAGCTGTGCGCTACAATCCAAGTTTTAAAATGGAATGAGTGTTTTATAAACGTAGATTAGCTGTAGGCCTATATAATTTGACCGTGTATGCTGTAGCCAACAGAACAGCACAAAATTTTATATGAAACGAGATAATTGCAGAAAGGGAAGCTGCAGTAGTACCATCACGTCTCTTTGCTCAAATGAAAAAACTGCAGAATGGTAAAAGGTTCTATTTCATGTTCGATACTTGTGGAGGAATGTGCTTATATCAACCATGCTCCTCTACGCTGCGAATGTTTTTGACATACCTCAAATTGAACATATTTTTTTTAACCAGGACATTCACAAATGGACACAGTCCACGCGAACATTGAAAAAAAAACAACCAAACATACAGAAATATTTGATCCATCAGGGTGATACACTATACTTTAAGCTGTATCAAAAATAGAAGTGAAACAGAGTGATTTAATTATGTAAGAGAAATTCAGAAGACATTAATAAAGAACAAGAAAGTTGACACTAACGGAAACATTGTAAGATGGCTGGATATAGTGTGGTTCCAGTATCGGAAAAGTAACAGTGAACACTTATTATTTAAATACAAGTATGATGAAGAATTCCAAAAATTCAATGTACAAAGCAAGATTACACTTGGATTTAGGCTGGATAATCGTCAGCTTAAACCAAAGCATCAAGGAGCACTAAAAATATACAAGATTAGAAAATTAAAAATCTATTGCAACTGTGTAAACAGAATATTTTACCAGGAAATTACCAATTCTTTTACAATAGTTTAAAAATGGAGAACAGGAAATCGTAATATAAGATACAGTACTCAAAATGAAGAGCAATGAGTGATTATAAAATTAAGAGGAAATTTCAAATTTTTATATGAGAGGTGTAGATATTGATACTATTCAAAACATAAAATACTGAATCAAATATAATATAATACATTCATATTATAATTTTATTCAATGTCATTTAGGGCACAAATTCTGAGTTAAGTGTGTTTTCTTTTCATTACGTGCAGACAGACTTTTAAATGAACTGAATTTGTAGAATTCATTATTTTTTAAATAAATTGATCATTAATTGAATAACTTTTTCGTCCAAACCCTCATCAGCTGTGGTATATTAAAGTAACATTAGCAATATTTAAAAACACTGATGTTCTAAAATGCAATGTAAAAATGAAGATAACTTTGCTCTTTTATTATTTTATAAATGCACTGTTAAAATTATTATTTCAGATAATAGTATAAATTGATCTAATAATGATAATATTATGCTTTTATGCTGCGTAAATAATATTAACTGGTATTTTTATAATCTTACTGATATGTTCTAAGTTTAGATAATATTCCTTTATGAAGAAGAAGAAATTGATATTTGCTGCTCACCACAATAATTAAATTTATTAATTTGCATTGTCAAATAGCTATAATTTTTTATTAAAATGTTTAAATTCAATATTTTGACATTTATTTTTAACACTGTCTACTAAATTGAAAGCTTCGTTAGTAACAAAGAACACTATCTCCAAAATGTGTTAATTTTTAAGACAATACTAAAATATTTCTAGAAAATATGTACTGTATTGTATTGTCTTTAGGTTTATATTTGATATATATACAGTATATATGATTTAAATTTTATCAACATATCTCTTAAATTAAAGCAGTAACAATAAAATGTACACAATTAAACTGTTTTTTGCCTCCCCTGTAAAGTTGTGATTTTGGAGTTAGTGTCCTTTGACATTAGGCGTCGATTTATTCTAAGTCTCAGATATTGTGTTTCTCTTGAAATGAATAGGTGTAGTGGTCTAATAAGTGTTACATACATTTGTACGCCAATTGCTTTTAGACCTACACTTCTAAAGTGTATCTTATTTATAATTAATAAGTAATGATTGTACAATAAAACATTAACGATTGTACTGTTGGGTCGAGTGAAATCAGTCGCGCATGTGTGATTTTGGTTCGATGCTTGTTTCCTGCATGTAAGGTTCCTATATTGTACTAACATAATATGAATATCCCCACAAAAAATTGATTAAATCCAACATAAATAATTAATATAAGAACATCATTAATAGTATGTTATGAAATACCATATAGGTCACTCACCATTTAAATCCAATCTACAAATGAATGTGTAGATACCAGTTTTTCACTTTACACTGCTGAACTGTACATCACTGTATATAAATCTTGCCACCCATAGATAATGTCAGGATAAAATGAATAAACTGTCTTATGAAGAAACGAATTTAACAAATACAATATTACTAAATAACAAACAAACAACAACACTAAAGAAACATGAACTGTACATATATTTTATTGATCTGTTTCCTTTCTTTGCAAAAGTGACAGAGAAATATTTAGAACTTCTTTGCGGATTGGCTTGCTCATATCAGACTTGTTTTTGTATTTCTCTTTTGTTCAAAACGGTCAGTCTGTCGAATAGTCTATCTCTGGTTAATTTCATGAGAGTTGATATGTCTTTGTCTAGTCTTCTTGTTTTTTTTACAGTGTAGGTATATGTGCTTTAGAGCACTACGTTGCATCCGTTCTATGTGCATATTAATATCTATACCACAATTATTTCCTACGGCAGCAGGCCCAACACACTACGTTCTTCATGCAGTAGTAGTAAAATATTTAAAAAATAATGATAATTCAGTATCACCTGTTAAATACTGAAGGATTCCTACCAAAAGTTTAGCATAAGTGTTCTCGTCATTTTCTGTGAAGAACTCGTAAATACTTGTATGTTACTGCCTGCTAGGTTAAATCGTTTATTTTATTCCTAATGTTCTTACTCCATACTTTTTCGATGTGCCAGGTGTAAAACAAGCGTTTATCGGGAGGGCCCATCGCAGTTACCCAAGCTTTATGCAGTGCGATCCAAAAGTCCCTCCGCAGCTCCATTAGTTGTAGCAATCCTGTAGACAGCTGGTAATTAATCTTGTAGAAAGTTGACATTTTCCCATTAATTCCGGTTTGACAACCTCAATCATATGCTTAGCGGCCAGTGCTGCCACTTGAATTCTCTGCCTGGTGGATTCTCGGCTGCACCGTGGCTACAGAAGCACTGCGGAGAAACTTCTCGCTCGCACTGTAGTAATATCTATTGCCCAGGCACTTGGAAGTTCTTCATTCGCCTTCTAGCTTCCCGGTATAATTTAGAGTCCTAATCCAAAAAATTTGATGCCAAAGCTGGACATTTTCGTAAACCTTTATAAAATTCTTCTTTCATGTCACTCATGAAGATTTTGTGGCCAGGATACCAATTTCTTGTTTAACACAATTAAAAAACAAAAGATAGCACATTTTCATCTCTCCTATTAGATATTAAGAAAGTCCCTGGAAATCCCTGATTCATTTCATCAACTGTCATTATTGCGATAAGTTGAAATCCATAATCACCCATACCATGGGTAGGCCCTACCATCAATAATTGAGGGGTTTGCCGGAAAAAGGGCGTATACGTCAATATGGCTAAATGAGATACATGCAATCTAAGATTTTAAAACGCACCTGAATAAAATGTTATACACGCATGCAGCCCTTTCCTGCAGGTATGTACAGTACAATCAAAACAAAATTCCGCTATTATAATTAGCGAATTATTCACTACATTTTAAACCGTTTTTCCGAAGAAGGGCATATAGGTCTATCCGCCTTTCTTCCGGCAAAGCCCTCAATTATTACTTTCTCTGAGCCATATGTTTTTAAAATTTCTCCCTGGGCTTTGTATTATAAGAACAAAATCTTCTTCTTTCAAAAAATGTGCTGTCATGTCAGGAGCAGTTCTTGTGGCTTATAATCAGGGAAAGAAAGTTCATGCCCTAAAAATGTGAAGAATATGTATGCATTTATGCCGTAAAAATTGTTGATAAATATGCTACAAAGTATTCATTATCAGTCTGAGATTATTTTAACAGAATAATAAGGTATAGGTAACTTACGTTTAGTCTATGGATTTTGAAATGCTAGCCTCATTGCTGAATGTTCCATTTATGCTGTTACAGTTCACAACTAAGCAGTGTCGTATGTTTTCTGTAGTCATTCTTTGCCTGTTGTCTCTAAGCATAGCTTTGTAGCACGATAAATTTCGTTCTACGTCACAAGAAGTAAGAAGGGCTTGCACAAAAGCTGTGAGCTGTTCTACAGAACATTTTGTTGGTTTTTGGGGTGTTTTTCCTTCGAGAATATCTTGAATTTCTTTAAGTTGATAATATCCAGGGTTTTTGGAAAGAATATTTGCTGTTTTCTCATTCACTTTATCTCCTACATTTTTTTGCAACTGATGTTAAACTGGATATTGTTCTATCGAAATCTGCTCAAGACTGCAGTAAAGGAATACTAATTGCTAACTCAAGAGGCTCCCTATGGGGGCGCCATCGTTATGTTCAAAATTCATAAACATAAATTAGTCGTGTTTACAAGGTTACATACTTTTAAAAATGAGGGAAAGACAAATAAACATACATAATAAGCAGGTTCCCTGCATAAATGTTAAAATATGATGCTTTTATAAATAGAGGCAAAATATGCACATTAATGCACAATAAAAGTAATATAATTGTATTCAGAAATGTGTGATTCATGTAGATAATCTTTCAGCATATTCAAACAATGATAGAGAATAAATATGCAAATACATGAACTTCCTTTCCCTACTTATAATACAGAATACACTGATCACTGCTTTCTGTAACTTCCTGTATCCAGCATTACGCATCCCCTCTTCCGAAAGATTGAAGGCTTTCTCAGTATTATACAGTCCTTTTTAGTTAAGAGATGTACTGTTTCTAAACTGGATTCTGTGACAGAGTCTCGTTTCTCATTCAATATGGTGTCAAATGGTATCTTGTTAGCTATCTTACTGGCTGTTTCCAGGCGCTGAGAAGAAGAGAGAAACAAATGGCCAAGGTCACTTCCATGCCCAACATGTGTGTCCGTAAATTATAACTTCCAACTCTCTTATTTTCATACTGGCCGGACAAAAAGCATTAATTTTTGCTGCCCTGTATTTGTATATATGCCTTTGTCTGTTTCACGTAGGCATGTAATACTCAACTGTGGTAACAGGAAAAATAGTGATGCTTAATGTTACTTGCTGTTTTCTGACACGCTCTAACTTACTGTATATAAAGTTTTCTCTGGTCTCCACTTCTGTGTTTTTCTTCCATTTATGAACTTCTTCTAAGTTTAGAAATGTTTCCGATTTAGTTGTGATATATTATGAATTTCATTATAATGTTTGAATCATTCATATTTGGTTGTTTCATATGAAGAAAGAGAGCAATGATGTTTTGATACATTCTTACGCGTCACTGCTTCTAACTGATGCACCTGACTTTCGTGTTATTTCAGAGTTTGTTTTCTTGATTACTGAGCATCACACATTTCACATTTAAAGATTTTGTCACTTTTAAACCTATTATATACAATATTATGTTTTTTTTTTTTTTTTTTTTAATTTCATGCCATTTAAGATTCTTCACATGATTGAACTGCGCGTCATAATAATCGCACTTGAAGGACTTGCTTACTTTCACAACATGCTTTACTTTCTTATGAGTTTGTACATTACGTTTATAAGAAAACTGAGGAACCACAAAACTTACATAAAAAGTATGGTTATTACTAGTTACATTATATCAATACACATCTAAATAGCACAAATAAATAGAGAAACAAATTTAACAAATTACAGAAAAAACACAGACAATTCTATGAGATTTCGAAGGCTGCCGCCAGGATGATGGCATTGGCCTACACGATATAGACCACAGTCTAATACGCGTATATATACACATACACGAGATGGCTCTTACAACGGCAGACGACCGATCTCGACCAATCTCTCCCGACCCAATCAGACACGCAGAAATTGAGACTCCTGTTTGCTACAGCTAGACGCTTGTAAATTTTACCCCTTGCTCGTTTCTACAGTTAAGTGGTGAAAGGTGTGAAGGAAGGGCGTCATGTTTTGGAGCAAAGTATAAATGTAAAGGTGTCGGCTTTATATGCAATGGAGTCATTCCACGTCAGACCGGACAAATTTTTGATCTCATATTTTTAGAATTGTTTGAAACTTCTTGTATGCTTTCTAAGGGTAAAAATAAGAGACCCATATTATTTTTCTTGGCCCCAGTTCTGGTTATTTTGAGATCTATACAGCATCAAAATTATTGAAAAATTGTACACATTGGCATATACAAACATTCGTTTCTCCCATTATGTGTATCGTATGAAATCGAGGTTAGTTTCATTTGGAAGGTTAAATATCAGGCTTTTAGCCTGTGTATAATCACTTTCCATTTTTATGTATTCACAGTACTTTATGTCATAATTATTATATAGGTTAATTTTGTTGTTCATAATGTTAGCAAACTTAGAATACCATTTTTAAATTATCAGCATGTTCTCCATTTAATTATGTGTAAGTAGACCAAAATTTCATAGTGGAAAAGCAATAAATGACAGAGTAAAAAAATACTAAATAAATACGCGCATAGAGCTCTGTTGCGCTCTTAATCCCTTGTAGCGGCACACTGTTAACTGTTGGCTGAAGTCTGGCATGCGACATCACACTGGCGACTGTCAGTCCTCTTTGTTTATGTCTGGAGAAGATTGGCTGGGATATACAATACCATACCTAATCCAGGTCCAAGGCGGAATGAATTCTCTTCAGTTTGTTCCGAGATTTTCAAACGTTAGGGCATTAATAACACTGTACTATAGTATTACCGCGAGTGTGTGTGGCGTAGTTTCTGTTATTGTTTTTAGTTGGTGCAATTAGTGTGTAGGCTAATCACAATGAGTAATAACAGAACCTAGACATGATCAGTGTTTTAATCCTTTCAAAATAAGCAATCATAGTCGTAGGTTTAAGAAAGGGAAATTAAGGTGCGTGACTTCCAACATGCTTAAAAATTGAAAATGCAACACATTAAGTTGTCGTACAATCTTAGGATTTGTGAAAATTGTCGTAAGAAAATTTTGTTAATGTCAAATATTATTGAATCAAGTGCTGCTCAAACCAGCAGTGTTGATATCTTAGGCGGTTCTAGTGTCCAGAACATTGAAGAAGAAACAACAGGCAATTCGGAAATTGATAAATAATTCAGAGGTGTCAGAGGTGTCAGTGATGGACATTGATAATTTTAATGAAAGTTTGATGTCAAGGGTGAGACATCAATTAAGAAGAAGAAATTATCACAGAAGAATTATCCCTAACAGAAATATCAGAAAATAAAACAGACACATAAGGAAAAGATTTTTCGCGTTGAGAAAAAAGGAAGTAGAAACAACACCAGATGAGAAGAGTAGCGGTGACATAATTAATAAGCTACCAGAGTGTTTCGGAAACACTATTGACTTCTGTCAATACTATATATTTGAAGAGTGGTCATACAGTAAAATTAGGGAACACTGTGATGCATCTAATCACATGATCAGTGTTGCAAAAAACTTAGCTGCAGAGAGGGGAATTCTCTCAAATCCAGACTCTAGAATTGGATAAACTTTAGATACATCCATAGTGGAAAAAGTACTTAATTGACCATTACACTAATAATGATATAAGTCGCATCATGGCGAGAAAGTAAAACTTCGTTTCTGTAAAAGAAGACGGCCACAAAGTACAGAAACAGAAAAGATTATTGTTATCAGATTTAAAAGAAACATTTTGAGCTTTTAAGGTTAAATATTCAGACATACAAATTAGTTTTTAAAAATTTGCGGAACTAAGACCAAAACAATGTGTGCTTCCTGGAGCGAGTAGTGCTCATTCAGTCTGTATGTGTGTGGTCATCATGAGAATATAAAGTTGTTAATTGATGGTGGAAACATTGCGAAATTAACAGCCAATCTACGACTGAGAAATTACAAAGATATGATTTCACAGATTGTATGTAACCCTGTATCCCTTGAATTTTATTTTTGTTCCTTCAATCGAACAAAAAATTTGACAGAAATAAAAAACATCAAGGTTAAATTTCCTTTATATTTGTCCTGTTTGAAGTGGAATGACTCAATGAAGATATTTGATGGCCAAGGAGGTGGAACTCCATGCCGAAGATAACTCCCAGATCTTGTGAGAAGAAAGTAATTATAGAGGATTTCACGTTAAGAAAAAAGCATTGATTATAGGCCTATGGGTCTTGCCTAATACGAGCGCTCCAAAAGTCGCTCACATTAAAATTATGGTGTCTATATTGAGTAATGCAGTTGGAAAGTGCTATCGGCTACCGCATCATGGGTATTAACAGCAACAAAGCTTGTCGTCATTGTGATGTGTATGTATACACTGACGCTTGCAATAGTTCTTTGTTTATTGCTCGGCAAACATGTCGTTTTCCAAAGAGCAACGAGGTTTCGTTGTTGAACATTATTTTTCCAGTCGTCCTTGTACACGTGTTGTAGACGAATTTCGTAGGAATTATCCGGATGTGGTAGTGCCCAACAATTCGACCATAACGAGAGTAATCGTCAGTTTCAGGGAATGTGGATCAGTTGCAGACAAGAAGAGAACCGGGAGACCGGCCATTTTAACTCCTGCTAAACTGGCTGAGGTGAGAAATGTGATGGAGCGTTCGCCTTCAAAACGTTCGCGGAGACTCTGAGCTCCACTCTTAGAGTTCATGTGGAAGTGCTCAGAGAGCGATGAAGCGGTTACATTTTCGTGCTTATCATGTACGCAGTGTTCAAGAATTCAAGGAGCCTAATAAACAAAATCGCGTAGTGTACTGTAGCTTACATGGTTGCGGTCATTAGTTGACAACCATGGAATTGCAGAGCTTGACCGTGTGTTCTTCACAGGTGAGGCGTGGTTTCACCTTAGTGGTTACATGAACAGTCAAAACTCTCGAATTTGGTCCACCGAAAATCCACATGTGTTCCATGAAACCCCCTTACACTCTAAAGAAATTGGAGTGTAGTGTGCCGTTTCACGTCGTCGTATAGTGGGCTCCACTTTCTTTGAAACTACAGTGCCCAGTGTTGTGTACATAGATATCATTATACAGTTTATTGCGCTTCTTGACAGTGATGAATGTGATTGTTGGTTCCAGCAGGACAGTGCCATATGTCACACATCTAATGAAACCATGCAGTTTTTGCGCGAGCTTTTGGGTGAGCATATCATTTTTCGAGGATTGTAGCGTCCATGACCTCCTATTTGACGTCCCCAGATTTCTTTATGTGGGGTTAACTTAAAGGAAGGGTATACAAAAACAGACCGCACACTCTGGAGGAACTAAAGAGTACCATAACAACGGAGATTAACAACATCAGTGTACGCGTGCTCAAAAAAGTGGCCGCAAACATGGTAAAAAGAGTTCGTACATGCCACTGTAAGTATAACACGGTACATGTCATGAACTGGATGCGCGGTAGCAAACTCTGTCTCTGGCGTCAGCCGTTGTACAGACCGCTTATTTAGTCCTGACAGCTCAGCGACGCGAAAGAGGGGAAAAGTTCCGGAGTAGAGATAAGGGCGAGCGGTCGGTAAAGGAATGCAGTACAGCTTAATTGTACTGGAAACATGCCGCTCCACCGCACGCATGACATCCCGATCGCTTCGAAGGCAAGCGAATGAATAACCCATACACCCCTTGGCGTAACTAAATGGATTCGCCTGATCTAGGCGCACATCTCCGGCGACTGTCAGGACTAAATAATCGTACTGTACACTCCAAGTGGCGGGGATTACCAGTCTTACAGTAGTTTGAGGGTTTGAGTGAAAATTGTTTGTTTTTTGTGTTTGTAAATAGTGATTGTACATATTTTTGTGTTAGGTTTAATAGAGCTACTTCATTCTGTACATACAAGTAAGTTTCATCATAAGGTCATTTGTTTTAATAATAATTTCTGGAAAATGTTAATATAAATAATGTTTATGCTATCTTTCTCAGTCAAAATATGTCCTACGACCGTATATTGCATAACTGAAATGTAAATTTAATTGGTCTAGTTCTAAGGACTAACATTATGACGTACTATTGAAAGTAGCTATTGCGAAAACAAAACAAGAAAAAATGCCTTTTGTATGCGCTATTGCTACCTGCTCAAACAGCCTACAACAAGGATTTCTGCCCGCGCGAGTATCACTTTCCACAGATTCCCTAAATAAGATGTGCGTAGGAAAAGATGGGCATATTTGTGTAAAAGGGAAGATTCTTTCAATGAAGAAAACGCAACAGTCTGATCTTATCATTTTGGTGAAAATTATTATGAAAGGGATCTTAAAACGGAGCTTCCAACTTTGAAACATAAATGGATATTACGTGAATGAGCTGAACCCCATCTAAATAGGCCTATACCGAATTCTAATCCCGAATCAAATAATGATCCTTCAGAACGCCGGACCCAACGCATGGAGAGGAGAAATAACAAAAAGATCCTAGAAAATGTGTTGGATTCCAGCGTCTCGAACACGGGAGAAAATTATTGTCCTGCAATTAATAATGGAAATGAACAAGTGTTCACTAATCCTAGTATCTCTGACACGAAAAAATTGATATTTTGAAAAAAAAATTGTTGAAATCCGAAAATGAGATGCTTTCGGACCAAATTACAGAGCTAGAAGAAACTTTGAAGGAATTAAAACATGAAAATATGCACTTAGAAGCCCGTATTAAGACTTTTGAAAATGAAAGTATTAAATTATCCTCCATTTTCAGTCCTCAAAAAAATCCGTGTTAATAACTAGAAGAGCAGTAACTTGAAGGGGGAAAAAGTCGAAGATGTTGCTGTAGCAGTCACGTTACGAGCTCTGTCTAAAACGCCTATGATTTTAAAAGACAACTTAAATATCCATTACCTTCTCCTCGAACATTACAAAGGCATCTCTTCACCATAAAATGCATGTAGGTTTGATCTCTTTTAGTTTTGAGATCTTAAAATATAATATAAATAATACGATTGACATGGAAAAAGACATAATAATAATAATAATAATAATAATAATAATAATAATAATAATAATAATAAATGCAAGTGCAGCATAGCATTTCTTACGACAATACATTTGACTGTTTAGCAGGCTGGTGTACCCACGGGGCGTGAAACGCTCGCGTCAATTTAAAAATATCGTGATTGCTCCACGCCAGTTCCTTCTTGCTGGAAAGCGTGGTCCGTTCACACGGAAGGACAAAGTAGTCAGTCGAGACGTAGCCATGGTTAGTTGCTGAAGAATGTATGGCAGGGATCGGAGAAAATGTCATCGTGATCATTAGCAATAGTGCTGTCGAAGGGGCAGCGCAGTAAACTGTCTTTGCTTCACTCTCTCCCTTCCAATCAACTCCCCTACAACTCCAGTACACAGACATCTATCAGTGGATACCTGATTATATTAGATTGTTTCTTTCTCAAAACCTTCAACGTCTGTTCGGAAACGTGTGTTTAAGGAAGAATGGGAGGAACAGTAGGTGTGCATATGGTGACAATGTAGACGCCTCTTCTGTTCTAAAATTATAATAGACACTTAAAAATCAAACATCTAGCGACATTACGACACGTCATAAGATTATCACGAAATCATAGGTAAGCATGAACATATCCAATGTAATTGTAAACGGAAATGTATGCAGTAGAAAATAAGTATAAAAATAATTTTCTTTTCGTAGGGCTAGACGGAGTCAAGCAATTAAAATATAGAAGAACGAAATTCAAATAACAGTTCCAGTATTAAATTATGATGGAACAAACTGAGTCAAAGGGAACTCCATGCAAGTTATATTATTGCTTTGGAAATCGCAAAATAAGGAAGGGGGGCTATCAATTAATTTCAAGAAAATAAAATACATGGTTGTGGGTAGTCGCAGCAAGGTAAATTTAGATACTGGGGATACACAAATAGAAAATTCTGAATCATTCAAATATTTGGGTGTTACCCTCAACAGTCAGGCCAAAAGTGATGAAGATAATAATAAGATTGGCCAAGGAAAGCGGGCCATAAGACAATTAAATACACTCCTGTGGAATGACAAGGTAACAAGGAAAACTAAGACAAGTATATATAAAACTATAATAGAAAGTATATGTACCTATGGATCTGAAACTTGGGAAATGAGAGACAGGATGAAGAAGAAATTGTTGGCTCTAAAAATGGATTACTGGCGCCGTAGTTGTCAAGTTTCGAGGATGGACCACATTAGGAATCAGGATGTCCGAAATATAATGCAGGTATCAGGAGATATCTTACAATCAGTGGAAACTAAACGCCTGATATGGTATGGGCATCTCCAGAGAATGTCAGCCGACCGCTGGCCTAATAAGGTCTTCAACTGGACTCCCCCGGAAAAAAAGAGAAGAGGAAGGCCAATGAAGAAATGGAGCGAGGAGGTTCAGGAGGATATGGTCTGCAGGGGTCTACAAATGGGCGATTGTCAAAACCGGAGTACCTGGAAGTTGAGAAGCGGGAGACGGCGACAGCCGTAAAATTACTCGCAATACATACATACAAATCGCAAAATCATTGAAGTGCTAAAATAAAAGACAATTCATTAAAACATGTCAGAATAAAGTTGCTAACATTATTTGTCCCGAATAATCTGATGTTTTTAACAGTATGAAATTATCCACACAGACATTACAAAGGAGGATAAGGGATATTGAAACACTAGCTGAACGAGAAATAAAATCAAAGATGCATGAACAGTGGTCTAATCTCTCGTTTCAGGTGAAAACACAGATATTGATGCAGTATAAATGGTAATGTTCATCCGCGGAGTTACGAATTATCTCTCTGTATAAGAATATTTGCTCGATGTCATTACACTCGAAGGAAATACAATAAGAGAAAAGTTATGCCAAGCATGAAGAAAATATATAGAAGAAACGAATCTGAACAGAAAGTAATTAGTATCTATAGGCCTAGTAACATACGGGACTCGAAATACGACTTTAAAAAAGTCTACTAGGTGGACTAACGTGATATTAAGAGAGCTGGAAATAAGTGAGGACATTAAACGTTGTCATTGTATAACACACCAGACTGGCTTATTTAAAATGCTCTCCATAGAAAATATCTATAGTATTATCATAGGTCGCCTGCCGCGACCCTACATAGCCGCTATGTTTGTCTCTACATTCGATATATTTCCGAACAATTTTTTTCTGAACGAAAACTTGTAAAATCTAAACAAAGATCGTGACTAGCAGACGAAAATTTACGAGTTGTATTAAGAGTGGCAATTTGTGAAGTATTTTCCTAGGTTGTTGTAGCACAGCAAACATAAAGGTGAAATACAATACAATCTGTTCATCTATAAAACAATATTGTGTAGTCTACGTCAGATGATTGGGTTGAGAGTCCGCCACTGGGATCCGAACGGAGTGCTCTATACTCCTCGACTAATATTACATCTTACGTACTGCGGCTTGCGTCCAGTGATGTCATCGCGAGTACAAAATTGCCGACGGCTGGGTTATATGTTCAGTTTCAGCGAATGAAATCGTTTCTTGCAAAGAAGAAAACACAAGAGAAGGAGATGGTGGGTTAGGCAGTGGACACTACAACGCAAAGCTTTGGGAGCTTGAAGATTTATTGAAGGAGAACTTAAAAATCATCCTGAGGATTTCAAAAATTCGTTAAGAATGACAGAGGTACAATTTGAAGATTTGTTTGAGCGAGTTCGACTTCTTATAACAAAATATGACACAAAAACTGTATGAAACAAACAATAACTGCCAAAACAGAACTAGAATGTCACTTGAAATAGTTTATTTTCATTAACCAGGCAGCTTTAGGTTTGTAGATCTCATCGGTAGAATTTTCTGATCTCTCACTCTCAGAAATTTTCCTCATTTCCTGGCAAAAAACTTTTCAAGTTTTTAAATTTCATTATAAATTCCTTCGGTCCAAATGTTGGTATATTTAGGGTAGCAGACATTCGTTTATCCGCTGCTGCTTGTTTATCACGATCCCGATGCTCGCCCAATGTTGGATTGTACAGAACATGTTTTATTTGATACCTATAGTTCCAAAAATTGTATTGTATCACTCTTACTAAATCTAAAAACAAAGCTAACAAGACATCTTGCTTCACTAAAGCCAGGCGGCTTACGACTGAAAATCAAACATGTTTGATCCCGTCACGACCGAATCGTGAGCTTTTGACGTCACCGGCAAGCTTACTACACCGCGTTCACATGGATAGTGGCTTACGAAAGCGTACTTGACAGAAGCGTTTCACGCCCCGTGGGAAATGATGATACGCATTCTTATAGATAATATTTTACGATCCGACAGCGCAGTAACCCCTGCCATTCTTCATACTGCTGTATATGAATTGAAGAATATAGGCCTAAGGATGAGAGGATTTGTAAATGACATGGGGCCGTGTAATATGTGAATTCTGTTAAAGTTGGGTCGTGTCCAAAATAAAACCCAATTTCAGAATACTAACGATCCTGAAATAAGTATATGGGCTTTTTGTGATGTGCCACATGCGCTGAAATTCTTAAGAAACGATCTTCTTGATAGTGGTTTTGAAATTTGTGAATGAGAATACATTTTTAAAAGTTCTGAATTACAACAAAAGAGATCTGAAATACACATACAAGATACAAAATGATCATTTAACTCTGTGTGGAATGGAGAAGCAAAATGTAAGAAAGGTCGCAGAAGTTCTTTCTAATACAATATCCAAAACCATTTTGCACCTTATTCCCGAAGAAAAGCATGTATCAGAATTCATAAAATGTGTTAATGATGGATTCGATGTGTTGAACTCTAGCCAGCCACTAAATATAATTTAAAGATCATCTACGGCATAGAAACTGAAAAACAGGATCAAGTTTTAGATTAATTATTTCAATTGTTCAACTTAATGCGTGTAGTGGTAAGAAAGTTATTTTGCCATTTCAGAAAGGATTTTTGATTTTTATAAAGAGTGTTCGAGGTCTGTTTGAGGAACTGAAGAGAGACAACTACAAGTATCTTATGACATCTAGATTAAATCATTTCCGTCAGTAGCTAGCTGTTTCCAGCAAGATAGACCTATTCTTATATAACAGCTTCATGTCAGAGTTTTTAATTTATAGTTCCTAAAGCACAGTTTAGGAATCACAACACAACTTTTCTGCTCCATTTTATAGTTTTTCTCAGAATTGAATAGTGGAACAGATATTGACTTACTCTGTGTACATATTTCTTCTATTGAATGATGCAAGAGAGCTTTCACACAGCCTCCTCTAGCATTTTCCTTTCTTCCTAGTGTCACCAAGTACAAAGTGCTGGCCATCCTAACTCCTCTCTTCTTTCGTATTTCGAAATCTAAAGAAGACGCCATCCTCCCTATATAATACGCTCTCTTCTACTGTTAAATTATTTTCATCTTCAACGAAAGACTTCGGAAGCTCTCTGTTGCTTCTTATTGCTTCTTATTGTACCGTAAACCCTTGTCTTTCTTTCAAGAAAATGCCGTAGATAGAAGTTCGGTTCCAGAAAGTGTATATCGTGTCTATTTCTAATCTCTTTCCTTCAGTAGCATATGAGTATATTTCCATGTTACATATACGTTGTTATGACCTCACTTACCATTCTCACGAGTATGCCGTGTTTTACTAATTTTCCAGAATTGCATGTCCATACTCTTAGACGGCTTCTCTAAAGAATAATTTCCTCATTCAGGGACAGTTTCAACTGAAATTTTATTGACGGTTTGTGAATGTGTCTGTACGCTATAAATTTTTAGGGGAAGGAGGGGAGAAGGATCCAAAGGTAATAAGAAACTTCCTATCCAATAATATGTTACGACAATTAAAAGCCTGTGACTTAATCTACAAAAGTTGACATATGACAAAACAAACCCTTACGTAAAACCAGAAATCTCCGTGGCCCCCGACACCTACAGCTGGCCACCTAACTATGGAGATTTCCGTAGCCAGACGCCAATGTTTTAAGTAATAGTGCTCATTGTATTTTGCTGCGTGTATGCATATATTATAGTGTTACTGTTTTCCTCCGTTTTTAATGCATGTCTGTGGCGCGTAAGCTTTCACACTTTGTACAACGGATGACGTAGAGAAGGGCGGGGCTTGCCTCGTAGTCTGCGCGTGGCGAGTACCGTGTTATAGCCTACCTACCGTGGTATAGGTCTCGCAAGTAGAGAATACCGAAGGAAGGAATGCGAATGAAACAATGCGATAAGGAAGAGCGGCGGACAGGAAAGGTCATGAGATAGATTAAATGATATTCAAGAGTACAGTCGGAAGAGAAATGACATCTATAGAATGAGTCTTGCGTTATGATAGTTACATCACGACTTTAGTTTGTTCCGTTGCATGTGAATACGTGACTTGTATCGCACGGTATTATTATTTCATTCATAAACATATGTTACGCGTTTAATTAGCTTCAAATTTTTCTCTTGCTACGTTCTTCATTTCCACAACTGTGTCCTCATATGTTCATCTTGTTGGAAGAGACAGTACTTCAATCGGCCAGCATTTCTCGCCCCCTCGGCGTGCCTACATACACACGTCAAAACAGACAGCAACGCCACCATTGCTTTTCGGTAATCGTTCCTTGCGCGAGCTATACATGCGTTACTGAACGGGGCTGCAATTTTCAGCATATGTTGTGAAAAATGATGTAACTTAAGTTAAAACTGATGTAAGTAAATGTAACAAATTCATCTTTATAAATATATGTGAACGTATTAGGACATAAATACAGACGGTATACCAAAAAAATTGTTATAATAAGGTCTACCCATTTATTCATCCATAGAAACCTATTAAGATGTGCGCTACTTTTGGATCGCTCTGTACATTGTACAAGCTATGTGATAGGTAGACGTTTCTATGGCAACTGGTCATTTGATGGAATAGCCCCATATGTTCAATGCTTTTTTCTTAAAGTGAAATCTTCTATGGGGGATTCTAAATAGACAGAGTAATTAAATAACATTATTTCATGATATGAATACTAAGCTTTAGGTTGTTCCATGTTAATTTATCTACGTAGGCCTATTTCCATGATTTCAATTTGGATTAAGTTCAACAATCCTTTGATGATTTTTCACAATAACATGAAGCTTCAAAATTCAGGTTTCTCAAAACTTTAAATTTTGAGTTGTTTTCTTTTTTAAATGGGCCGTCGATATTGTATTCCTCCTCTGACTGTCTGCACACTTGGTTAAGAAACAACGATTTAAAAATATGATACGATTATATTTACTGTCATATTAAAAAGCTAGAGAATTTCATGTTAAAATGTTTAATGTTCTTGCTTTCTCTCAAGAACCTAATGTATTTTAAACTTCAAACATTTAAGAATAGATTCTACGAATTGTGACTAATTCAACAAGTGAATCGGGCGACTAGTGAGAACTGGTTACATGACATCTCTGGATAAATGCCATATTCGCTACTAATAAGAATTCAAGTCTCCTGAACTTGTGCACAGAGTCCGTAGATATCCAGAGTACCACAATCCTTTGCGCCGGAAAACCGACAAATCAGTCATTGCAATTCCAGCGCAGCGCTCGCTATTTGTCGTATATGCTACAGTTGTATAGGAATGAAATAATATAGTCTAAGTCAGAATCAAATAACCTACTCTTAATTTTAAGGGCCACGGACACTGCCTAAATTGAGCTTTACTTTAAATATTCCTATCCCAAGAGTGTTGAAATGGAATAACAATGGCGGCCGATTAGCTGATTGCGCTACTCTGGGTATCCACGAGCTGCTTGTGTATAGCTGAAAGCAATTGTATACTTCGGGATGTAAACAGTTACTGTACCTTCCCGGCTATCGAATTGGAAATAATGAAGTCCAGCCTCCAAATTCTTCAGATTCTGCGGGTCCCCCTGCCTGACTCTCTTCTCCCACTCCGCATTCCAGTTGTTAAATGCCCGCTGTTGGTCGCTGCTCGAAGCCTCCACCATCATCGGCGTTTCCATCTTGTCATTTTCTTCTTGTCGATCTAAAAGGAAGTGTAATTCTTGGTTAAAATCTTCGTAATACACTGATTGGTAACTACGAAGAGGATAAATGGGTAGCTACTGTCCAGCCGAATGCTTATGTCGCATCCCGGTTTGCCCCAAACGTTTCTCCTGTCCTCTCTGTAAGAACTAGTGGATACTCTTCTCTGCAAATATTTGCTGTACAGAATTTGAAATTTACGTAGTATTATACAACTGTTTAAAATAATTTAAAAGAAAGGGCACGGTTAAGTAAGTAGGCCTAACTGCTATGTGATTTCCCCTGTTTGGACGACCCTGCGAAATAACCACTCGGACGGACAGTAGTATGGTAACTTGTACGTCTCCAAACTATTAAAAATAAGTGAATCATAAAAGTGAAGTCTGAAAAGGAATCAAAAGATGAATCGCATAGTAACGGTTACTTCTAGTATAGGTACAGTATAACCTAAAAGAAAAATACATTCAGGGAACTGAAATGATGGAAGTTTAGACTTTCATTTATAATGAAATTAATTTATCCATATTCTTTTATTCACAGATGGCTCCTAAATGTTGTGTGATTGTGTACCAGCAATTACCAGAGTGCTATAAGTGAGAGTGTTATGTTACAGTTCTCAAATTTCCAAATGAAAAGGTTAAGTTATGTGACTAGAAGCTACTCGTATATCTCGAAGTGTCTTCACGTCAACAAAGCATTCAATTGTTTATATTAAACACTTTGAAATATAAGAATTAGACACGGATTATCATTTAGTTGTATCCCCTATTAGAATACCATAACCATGGAATAAAAGAAAGAATAAAAATTTCAAGCAAGAAAATAATAGGCTTAGGTCTATATTTAAAATAGATTTATTGAGAGATAGTAGTATTCAATGGCTTTATGAATGTAGAATAAAGGAACACCTTCAACAAATCAAAATTTCAGGAAACATAGAAGAAGAATGAAATAACTTTACATATATTTAAAAAAAGGCTGCATTTGAATTTAGTGCCCTAAAAATTATAGGCAAAAGAGAAAAAAAGGCATACCAAAATCGAATGAAGATATCAAAAATGGTAAAGGGGAAGCATATCTCCGATTTTTACAATAAAAAAACTTGAAGATGAAATAGTACAGTAGAAAGTGGGCAATTGCATTGATTAATGCACAAAATCCCTTTATCCTCGCCAGATATGCAATAGCTTCCCCTACATAATCTGCGGTCTTTAACCGTAACAAAAAATACATTCAGTCATTCAGTCATTCATTCATTCATTCTTTCATTGTTCTCCCAAGTCCAGGTTTTCCACTGCAAACCCAGCGTTCTCCAATCTTTCCTATTTTCTGCCTGCCTGTTTGTTTCCTCATATGATCCATATATCTTATTCTCGTCTATCATCGCAGATCTTTTTCTGCCCCCAACTCTTCTCCCTTTCTCCTTTCCTTCCATTGCATCCTTCAGTAGGCAGTGTCTTCTCAGCCAATGACCCAACCAATTCCTTTTCCCCTTCCTGATCATTTTCAACATCATTCTTTCTTCACCCTCTCTTTCCAACACAGCTTCATTTCTTATTCTGTCTGTCCAATTCTCATGTTCCATTATTCTCCATATCTACATTTCAAATCCTTTTATTCTCTTCTCTTCACTTCGTCGTAATGTCCATATTTCTGCTCTACAAAATGCTAAACTCCATACGAAGCACTTTACTATCTTTCTTAGTTCTTTTCCCAAAGGTCCGCAGAAGATGTTCCTTTTTCTATTAAAAGCTTCCTTCGCTATTGCTAGCCTCCTTTTGCAACTCCCCACTATTTTCCCACCTCCCTCCTGATATTCCCATCACACCCACTCTGTTTGTTCTTATTGCTTTCTTCAAATTTTCCAACTTACCTGGCTGCAGAGTAGCTCCTGTTCCAGTTGCAGTCGTCAGTCTTCTTTCTTCTTTTTCATGTTCTGGCATGAATCGTCCTTCTCCTGTATCCCCCACCCGGACATCCGATTGGGGGGATAGTTTACGTCCGGAATTTTTTACGGGAGAAAAACTCATCATGCAGTTATTTGTAATACTATTCTTCTTGGGATAAATAAATGCGGAAGCTTCCCATTGCTTTCCGCACACCACTCTCTCTTTCGCATCTTAAAAGATCCCAGGGGGCCCCAGCGTGGAGGTGAGGAGAGTGGATTTGACTAATTAGGCCCTCCGGACTTCACCGAAATTCACCACAAGGGTTAAATATCAGTTCCATCAGGGTTTTTGACCCGATCAGAGACCGGGAAATCCCAATTAGTCTTTGCCCCCCTTATTGAGTCTAAAGCATTATGAAGGTCATCGATGTGAAAAGGCCAACTAAGATCCTTATCGAACATGATACCAAGAAAGTTAGGCTTCCAGGATGATTTATGATTAAAGTTATGTCATTGAAATACTAGATATGTGAAATTAACATTATTACCTACTAAGAAATAAACATGATGTTCTGGCTACATTAAGAATAAAATAATTAGAACGACACCATTTTTAAATTCACAAATACCATTAATTATTAATTTTCAGTTTGCGCAATACCTAGATGTGAAACAGGAACAAGATGAAGTTAAACTTATGTGAAGATTAAAGAAACTAGCACTTCAATATTATTAATTTATACAGTGATAAGAGAGATTTTGAAACAAATGCTGTGTGGATTGGGGGCACACAGGTAGGCTTGGGATAATTTGTATTGTTCTATGAAAGCCCCTTGAATCTTGGTGTCCCTGAGTGAAAATATGTCTAGCAGAGCTCACATTTGAGTGGATGAGAAATTGCATGTGAAAATTATTTTATGTGCTGTGCACTTGTCTTTGGACTGACACTAAAGACAGGTAGGTCCAAACATTGCAAGTCATCATGATGATCAGCACAAACACAACTACCGCTCAGACAACACTTTCTATAGGTTATGTTTTGCAGAATTCCCCAGTCTTAGTATTAAGTATTCATGTTGTAAATTCGTGTACGTTACACTGTTTAATATGAATACTGGAATAATCTTACTCTCGCTGTTTGTGTTTGTTGTGTACATCATAAAAAGCATACTTAAAATTACAGCACTTTTCATTTCCACGACTGATCCATTAAAGTTACACTAAAATGTTAACCAGATTGAACAGGCGTTACAAAGAGCGAACAGCCCGTCTCAACAAAATCGTAATAAAAAAGAAATATTACGCATTCTCATACGCACTAAGTACTTATTCTACTCAAAATTCTTTCATAGAGTGAGTCTTCATGGGAGTCCACCTGTATCTAGGCAACAATGTCACACGACTGTCCACAAATAGCATATAGGGGTTCTTGTTTACTGCGCATGCGCAGTGTGTTGTAGGCGAAACTTATACAATAAGGGAACTCCAGATTTTTTCCGTATCTGTACATACTCGTAGATCTGTGTTTGTAACTGGTGTTGCCTAAACTCCAAAAGACACATACTATTTTGTAGTCGTTAAAATCTACATATTTCCACACATTCGAATATACAAGCTATAAAAAAATCGGTATAAATTAATTTTAAGAATTAAGAGAATTGCCCATTCAAGACGTTATGGACAAGCAATAACTTAACTTGAATATTTCTCAAATCAAAAGCCTTGTATTCCTAGAGGTAAATAATCTTAAACCCTCACTTCCCTGCTACTGCACTGTGGACCAGGAATATTGCTGGAGTAATAGTTCATGTTATTTCAATTATTTTACCTAGACTGCACTCCATTTCTGAAATCTGTGGAGTAAATCGACGCATTTGGGAGGAGCCTACGACAAACAAATGGGCGGAGTCTATCAGTGCGGGAGTATATTGCGAGCTGCATCGGCTCACAGTCGCTATGGGGTAAGATGCGCATGACAGAAGGTGATAGGTAGAGGTGGCATTTTAGACTCTCGTCTTCAATCAATGTTTTCCCCCAGAGCGGTCATTGGACTGGCCCCCTCCACTCACCACTTGCGCAAAGGACTTGTTTCGGTTCCTATACTCTACAGATTCCAGAAACGGAGTATAGTACAGAAGATGAAAGCCACAAGGTCTAAACCTGTTGGTGAAACGTTTATTCCATTAATTCCGTTGAGTATCCCATCTTTGTCTGGTATTCTGATGTAACCTGATGCTCGAATGGGTTAGTTATAGGGTCCCACTCCATGGGCTGCATGTCATTCTCTGCGTCGATGTCTTCCAAATGCATGGGCTCCTGTTATTCCTACAAAATTTCGAAAATGTGGAATAATAGATGGTAAAATTATAATCGACGATGGAGTAGTTTTAAGGGCAATAAATTTCGTAATTTTGGCTCTCTTTAGAACAAAAATAAAGTGGAGTGTCCCATGTTGTACACTGACGCAATTAAATTAGTCTTATTCCTGAATGGGTGGATTCTAGCTATTAAAGATTTAAAGTTCACTTTCTATGAAAATTATCTCTGTCGCAAGGTAGATGTCTCTGTAGACCTACAATACTTACTTACTTACTGGTTTTTAAGGAACCCGGAGGTTCAATTCCGCCCTCACATAAGCCCGCCATTGGTCCCTATCCTGAGCAAGATTAATCCAGCCTCTATCATCACATCCCACCTGCCTCAAATCCATTTTAATATTATCCTCCCATCTACATCTCGGGCTCCCCAGAGGTCTTTTTCCCTCTGGCCTCCCAACTAACACTCTATATGCATTTCTGAATTCGCCCATACGTGCTACATGCCCTGCCCATCTTAAACGTCTGGATTTAATGTTCCTAATTATATCAGGTGAAGAATGCAATGCGTGCAGTTCTGTGTTGTGTAACTTTCTCCATTCTCCTGTAACTTCATCCCTCTTAGCCCTAGATATTTTCCTAAGCACCTTATTCTCAAACATCCTTAACCTATGTTCCTCTCTCAAAGTGAGAGTCCAAGTTTCACAACCATACAGAACAACCGGTAATATAACTGTTTTATAAATCCTAACTTTAAGATTCTTTCACAACAGACTGGATGATAAAAGCTTTTCAACCGAATAGGCCTAATAACAGGCATTTCCCATATTTATTCTGTGTTTAATTTCCTCCCGAGTATCATTTATATTTGTTACTGTTGCTCCCAGGTATTTGAATTTTTCCACCTCTTCAAAGGATAAATTTCCAATTTGCATATTTCCATTTCGTAAAATATTCTCGTCACGAGATATAATCATATAACTTACTTTGTCTTTTCGGGATTTACGTCCAAACCTATCTCTTTACTTGCTTCAAGTAAAATTCCCTTTTTTTTTCCTAATCGTTTGTGGATTTTCTCCTAACATATTCACGTCATCCGCATAGACAAGCAGCTGATGTAATCCGTTCAATTCCAAACCCTGCCTGTTATCCTGGACTTTCCTATTGGCATACTCTATAGCAAAGTTAAAAAGTAAAGGTGATAGTGCATATCCTTGCTTCAGCCCATAGTGAATTGGAAACGCATCTGACAGAATCTGACCTATACGGACTCTGCTGTACGTTTCACTGAGACATATTTTAATTAATCGAACTAGTTTCTTGGGAATACCGAATTCAATAAGAATATCATATAAAACTTCTCTCTTAACCGAGTCATATGCCTTTTTGAAATCTATGAACAACTGATGCACTGTACCCTTATACTCCCATTTTTCTCCATTATCTGTCGAATACAAAATATCTGATCAATAGTTGATCTATTACGCCTAAAACCACACTGATGATCCCCAATAATTTCATCTACATATGGAGTTAATCTTCTCAAAAGAATATTGGACAAAATTTTGTACGACGTCAACAAAAGTGATATTCCTCGAAAGTTATTACAGCTAGTCTTGTCCCCCTGATAGGTACGATTATGGACTCCTTCCATTGTTCTGGCACAATTTCCTTTTCCCAAATAGCAAGTACAAGCTTATAAATTTCGTTACATAATGCGCCTCCACCCTCTTGTATTAATTCTGCTGGAATTTTATCGATACCTGGAGACTTATAATTTTTCAGATTTTTTATCGAAATTTCGACTTCAGAAAGTGTGGGTTCGGGTATAAATGGCTCAGCAGTTTGTATTTCAATTTCGTCCTGATCATTTGTACTTTGCCTATGTATATTTCGTAGTTGCCCAAAATAGTTTTTCTATCTGTTCAGGATTGAATGAGAGTTTCATCCTTGATCACGTTTATCCTTGCCAGTACCAAATCTCAAAACCTTATTCCTTTGCTGTGGTCGTGCCAGAGAATCAGTCCCATTCCGAGGCTTATTTGAAGGTTTCGTAACAAGCTGCTTTTTACGGTGATGGGTTGTTAGCCCTTCGCCCAACCCCCCCGCTGGAGGACCACCCCTCATCGGCTGTCCGCTTATTCAATATATTCACAACTAACCTCCATATCTGGAGGCTGTCTCCTCGATCCGCAACCTGAGAACGCGCCATGCCGGTAGACCTACAATACTGCAAGAAACTTGGATGATCTAATCAGTGAATTACATGTAGATCCCTGGAATTGTTTCGAAAATTCTGAAAGACTTGTAAATGCCGCCTAAAAAATTTTCGGAATGCTTGGAATGTAATTTAACACAGCTAGTGATAACCGGCGTAGATGGAGTAGGGAAAGGGACACAAGTGTTGGGGATGTGAGTTTGATTATACTTCGGTTAATTGATTATATGTGCATATATTTTTTCTTTCCATGCTCTGGGGGACAGTGCCGAAAATGCAGTACACAGTGCAGCTTTCCACATTCGACCGTGGAAACACAAAATGTATGAACTTTTTTTTTTCCGGCAGCTTATAAGTCTGTTATATAACGAGGTCACTCAGCGTCGAATGAATTGGTGGAATGGAGATGATATTGTTATGCGACCGTCAACTTAGGTCGGATGACTTGCTGAACGGATGATTACTGCGTTCGACTGCCGCTCACACTTAGGCTTATCAGGATTTCTGACATCACCATTACACGTATAATGTAAAAGAAACTATTTTACTGAAAGAGCTGGGACTCTCAGTATATCATAGGAAAACTACATGATTACTGAACTCAGGTTCTAGACTGAATTAGTTATGAATGAAACTATGCTCGATTTATTAAATATATACAAATATACATAACAAGTTACTTACAATAGTATATCTCTTGTCTCTGCCGACGCCATTACGACTTGGTCCTCGATCCCTGCCCGACCGTGTCACCATCCGACTGTATCCTCTCACCATCACTTTTTATGTTCTCTTATCGGTCTCCCGAACGGGGTACCACCCACGCTATTGGACAGGTGAGATAGGCTTTAACCCCTTTTGATTATTCGTGCTTGAAGATATCGTCTTAATCAAACCTCTGTTACAAATAATTCGATTGATTGCAATACAGTGATAAGTCGCTTTAATGAGATTACGCGTAAGAAAAGAAATCGAACAATGCGTGATTTAATTTAACCAATTAAAATGCATGCTTTGTTCCACTGGACCATTGCGAATAGTCCAGCAGTAATTCGTGGCGTAAGAATACATTTATCGTAGGCAGTGATTTACCGCTCGCGCGACAAAACTCTTTAACGCTGGCTAAGCATCTATTTACTTCACAAGCTGGAATTGTATTACATTTCTGCTAAAGACCATGTATTCTGTTCCTGGACTGTTTCAGATTTGACACCCCACAGGAAATCATGCTACAGGGCGTTCTTATGCCCTGAGGCATAACAATGCCCAGGGGCGTATTTTGCGGGCTACCGGCGGTAGCCCAAGGAAATTACAAAAGAAAAAGTTTATAATATAACATAATGTAATAATTTTGTATTATTAGTTTTACCATAGTAATTAAAATTAAAGTAATTGTTAGATATATTTTGTGTAATAATAGGGTCAGCGGTAGCCCAAACCCTTTAACCAGTATACGCCACTGAATGCCCCTTCATTTCAAAAAGAAGATGCCTCAATGGCACGTGCTTTTTCATTGAACTTGTTGTCTGGCCTAGTGATTGTGGATTAGATTCTGGAATACATTCACACACAAGCAACAGAGAGAGTTTACAGAGAGTTAATCTCGTGTCAGGGACTCTTTCTGCTCAGAAAGGCTTAAGGGGTATTTATTCCTTCGCCATTGGCTTTCACATGCACATCATGTATACTATGAATCTGGTGGTCGCTGAATTACATAGGCAGAGCGGAATCATTAATAACGTTCATTTAATGTATTCTAATTGGTTTTGGATTTTCCGTGTTAAACTTTGAGATACTGTATTCTATGATTTTGTGTTGATTCGGTTCGTTGCATGGCGCCAGCTATAACACTTATCAACTCTAGGTACAATAATAGATTTTGGATACTTCTTTTTCGTTACAATAAAATTTCACAATATGGGATATTATTAAGATAACATTATTTCTCTCTCTCTCACACTCATTCACTTTTATTTTTTCTGGCCCCGATATATATTCTTTTCTTCTCATGCATACCTCACACACACACACACACACACACACACACACACACACACACACACACACACACACACACACACACATTTTTTCTATGTAATTCACTCCATTCTTAAGCTAAAATGTTTATCCTAAAAGCATTCAAGTATTAACTCTGTTTTTTGTGTTGGATCCCTTTTCGTACATACAATATTCTCCTTCTGCTGACACATGCGGTTGAATCCCATGCTAGGCGCTGATAGTGTTCCAGCTGGCGAGTGACGTCACCTATCCTTCGTGGCTCCCGTTGCTCGTAAGCAACGGGAGCCACGAAGGAGCCGTTCATGTTACACCACCGGCGTCCGGCAGTACGTCTTGCATTCTCGAAGCCTAGAGTACATACAGTACATAAGTTCGAGTAGCACAATGATTAAATTAAGATAATCATTTACTCAACCACGAAAGAGTTTTAGTTATGAATGTCTAACTTCAATTTTCACATCAACTGTCTTTTCTTTAAATCATCACTTGAGATACGTTTGGATTTGAATATTTACACATATATATTAACCTTCAAGACAATAATATCCTTATGTTAAATTGATCCTAAGCTTAGAAACATATTATGTCATTGTTCAAAATGTTTCGAAATCTATATACATATTACATAACAGTTAACTCGATGAACAGAATTATTTATGATACAGTTATTTTAAGTTACAAAAGTAGAAGTAAATTTTACAAGTCCCATTTTGAACTTTGGCATCTCCAGGCGAGCTTCATGCCCAACTTAACATTATACAATATACTTAGGGTTTTTCTTGGAATGGACGATATCACGTCGAAGGTCGTTCAGATCCGATGACACAGGCTTCCTCAGTTTACTCTGGCTAGAATTGCGGCTGAGTAGCTGAAAATATTGTTACATCCGGGGAACAGAGAGTATAATTCTCGTCCCCATATTTTATTAGATCACTTTTTTTTTGCGACAACAATTAGATAATCTGTAATCCAATAGGTTAGTAAATATTTCTAGTTCGCAATCCGTAGCGAGGTGAAGTTGGTTGGCTCCTCTGTTCGGCTGTTTCATTACTCACACTGGGAGCATTAAATGAATTATGAGGAGAGTCGAACTCATGGTCTGGTTCAGCAGAATTGTGTGCCTGGGGAGGATCATCTGATCTCACTTTCCACGAGGCGAGAGGGATTTCGTCCTCGGACTCAAAATCTTCATCTCTTCCTACTCTTTCTCTTAATTCGCTTAGCGGTATATCATTTTCCGATGCCCACGCGTTTTCTTTCGCCGTTCCTGACATTTCACTGATTATTCCTTCACCTTGGGGTTCTCTGTTCGATTCCATTCCCAGGGGTCCTTCATCATTCTCCCAATAGTGCGTATACATACTTTCCGTATTATTTTTGGTAGGATGAATGTCGTCAACCTGACATCGGCACAACTTTAATCTATTTACACGAACTACTTGTGTTCTACCGTCTCCGTAGCGAATGCGGTAATTGACTTCATTTAGTATTTCTACTATCTCAACTGGGCTTGTCCATGGTTTAGCTAATTTCTTCGTTACTTCCTTTTTCAACACTGTGCTTTGTATGAATACTTTGTCTCCTAGCTCAGATGTTTGAAGTTTCACATTTCGCCTCGTGTTGTACTGTCTCGCTTGCGTTGTCTTACTTTGCTTTAACCGTTCTCTAACCACTTTGTAGGCCGTCTCTAGTTTCCTGGCTTGGCCAACTATAGGGTCGGATTCTATATTTTCTCTTGGAAATTTCGGACTCATATCAACTGGAAATGGCAGAGGCATTTCCTTGCCATACAAGAGAAAGAATGGGGAGTACCCGGTCACCGAGTGGGGTGTAATTCTGTACGCCTTCTGTACTATAGCTATCCACTTATTCCAATCTCTTTGGTCTTAACGCACAAAGTGAAACATCATTGCCGTGAACGTTTGATGACTGCGTTCAACTAGTCCATTCGCCATAGGATGATACGGATTTGTCTGTATTTTCTTTATGTGTAGCAATTTGCAAACTTCCTTGAACAATGTAGATAAAAAATTTCTGCCTTGATCAGTTAATACTTGTTTAGGGGTTCCATGACTAGCAACTATTTTTGTGACAAATTCCCTAGCTACAGTTTTCGCAGATTGGTCAGGTATCGGAATAGCTTCACTCCACTTCGTGAAGGCAACCATGAAAATCAATAGATAAAGGTTTCCGGAAGTGGTCTTTGGAAATGGACCAAGGATGTTCATGCTAACTAATTCAAAGGTTTCACCACTTCACCGAACTCCTGAAGAGGGCTACAGGATGTTTTCCTGTTTTTCTTTCCCAACATGACATGCAATTTGCAACATAATTTTCCACGTCTGATCTCATATCTAGCCAATAGAAACTTCGACTTAATAAGTCATAGGTCCACCTTTGACCTTGGTGTGCACCGATTGGTGAATCATGATATATTTTTAGTATAGTCAATCTCAATGGTATAGGTACTACCAAACAAGGTTCACGGTCATTTTGGATTCGAAACAAAATCCCATTGTCATCTAATTTAAACTGATTTGCGTCATTCAACCATTGTGCATATTGCGGTTCGGCAATTGTAGATTTCGAACGGATTGAGATTCCATCTTGTCGATCGTAACAAAGGGCACTGAATTCTAGATAGAGCATCTGCGTTCTGATGTTTTTTTCCTGGTTTGTACTGAATCTGAAAATTAAATTCAGAGAATCTGAGCGTCCATCGGAGCAGTCTCGAACTCGTCCATTCTGATGCCCAGAAACTTGCTGAGATGATAACATTTACTTCAACTCTGGCAGAGAATGTTAGTGCTAAAGTGCGTCGGCTAGATATTGCCAGGCTGAGTGATGATTTTAAACAGAATACATTTTCTTTTTGAGAAATCAGAGAGATTAAAGTTATAAGTGATTTAAAATTTGAATTTCTTAGATGTATAAAGGATGGATAAGGGATGACTATGGTATGAAAGGTGGATAAGAGCTGATTATCGAACAGTTTAAATATGGATGAGGGAGAAGAAATGAAGACAATACTGAAGGAGCTGGAGAGGTCCCATCTGTAGGAGAGTGCTGAAAGATCTATGGACAAAGAGAGAATAGTGTATATTGGAAGTCAATGAATGTGGAGTGTTTTAAAACCCTTTTATTACATATCTGTGCATGCGTGCATGTGTGATGTAGCCAATTTCTCTTTAATTTCCTGTCCAGTTTCAACATTATTGTTTCTTCACCTACTCTTTCTAGCACTGCTTCATTTCTTATTTTGTCTGCTGTCTCATACAAAGTCACATTCCACACAAAACTCTTCACTGGTCTCATAGTTCTTCTTTCAAAGTTTCGTAGAAAATGCTCCTTTTTCTATTAGAAACTTCCTTTGTCATTGCTATTCTCTTTTTGACTTCCTGGCAACAGCTCATGTTCCTATACCAAGTATCTGAAGCTGTCTACGTGTTACTGACTCATTTCGAATTCGCACATTTATCACCTTTATTTTTCTACCAGTAACCATGGTCTTCGTTAACTTCATCCCATACTGCTCTCAGCTCTCATTTAGCTCCATTAGCATATTCCTTATTATCATCTTCTTTTTCTACTAACAACGCCATGTCGTCAGCAAATCTTATGCACTTTATTCTTCCTCCTACTATCACCCCTTCTGAAAATAATTCTTCTCTAAATCCTCCAAGTAGATGTTAAACAGGAAGGTGATGAAGAGCTTTCTTGTCCTTACTGCACTTCCCTATGACATTTCTTAACCTATTCTAACTTTGACTCGCTGTTTCATATAAGGATCACTTAATAGCCTCCTCTCTTTCCTAATCACACCACTTTTCATCACGACTTGCATAAATTTATTCTAGTGCACTTTATTAAAAGCCTTTTCTACCACCACAGATATTACATACGTTTCTTTACTTTTTTTTCCAGATATATCTTGCTGATTGCAGTCCAGTTACATCTCTCGTACCTTTTCCTTTCCTGAAGCCAAATTTTTCCTCTTTCAACTTTCCTTCCTCTTAGAATATAAACATCGATTTAGTATTCGCAGGAGAATCTTTGCCAAGTGCGATATCAAGTTGATAGTCCTGAACTCATTACATTTTTGGGCATTATTTTTCTTTGGTACTGGCAGCATCACTGTCTCCGTGAAATCTTGAGGCCATTTGCCTTTCTCATATATTTCGTTACACAGTGATAGAAATTCTGAAAGTTGTCTATGATAAAAATTCTGAAAGTTGTCATCTCTCTTTTTTATGAATGGGGATAATAATATATGATAATTTCCTTTCATAAGGTTTATTGTTTTAAATTTTTAACAGATTTATATCCCTCAAGTCTGGGCCTTCAGTATCTTGGTCGTTGTTTTGTGCTTGATATTTAATAAACTTGTTTGGGGGTGAACAATTTAACATTTCGCTAAAGTGCTCCCTCCCTCTTGAAATTTCATTTATGCAGGTCAGCATATTTCCTTTCTTATCTTCAGTAGTTGGATATTATGGCTAATGATCTTTTTTCATTTTGAAATAATAGTGATAACGGGCTATTTTTGTAATAATCACAGATCGAAGTTTTCTATATATTGGCAGTAATATTTAATGTACATTTTGTTCATTATTTCTTGAATTACTTTGAGTGGTTAAAATCAAATGTAACCATCAAGGTTAGGTTGGAATATGGAATGGTTGGAAGAGAAAGAAAATTTAAAAAGGGAAGGAAAAAATTTTGTGTAGTTTTTAATGCGACTTCTATCTCACTATACTGTTATATTACTGTAAAATCTTATGATTATTTTTCATTGTGTAGTTTTTAATGGTTTTCACAATATCCTGTTGCATTACTGTATGCTATAAAGCATTATTGTTTTAATTACATGTGTTCTATAGAGCAGGGTGTCAGAGTTCAGATCTTCAGCTGTGTAGTGGCGGAGTGCAGACTGCTCTTCGAAATGAAGATTATGAGGAAGCAGCAGCCCATGTACATCGCTTTCTTTCAGTGGATCAACATCTTCTGAAACAGACTGTAGCTGAAGGTATGAATTTTTAACGTCGTAATGAACAGAAATTTAATGTAAAATGAAACAGTTGCTGATTCAAGAGATAGTTATTGTAACTGCTGGTAATCAAAAGTGCCAAAACCTACTGCACATATGAAGATATAACTGCTAGTGTTAGTGTATACAGTAGCTTAGATTTTTTATGTACTCTGTAGTCTATTGTTGCCACGTTATCAGAGAAGCTCTTTATATGCCATATGTTGAAAGATTACCTTGATGGTGAAATGATAGCTAAGGATGATGAATAGAAGTGAATTTTAATATAGACGACAAGCAACGGGTAAATTTTGCCTGGAGATCTCTCATTCAGGGACAGGCTTCTTTCACTTGTTAAACTCTGACGTATGACCTGATTTTACTTTTCTTTCAAAGAAAGTTTTGATAAGAGTTTTCATCATTCTTAAAAATACCATTGTGTTCAGGTAGGTCCAAAAATAACAGGCCATCTACTGCTAACAAAAGTAACTAAAAATAACTATTTAAGCAATTGGTAACGAAAGTAACGAATTTAAAAGACTTGAATAGTCGTGAATAACGAAATTACGCATATTATTATTCTGCTTCACTTATTTAATGTTGTCACAACTGCCTCTGTTACAGTGGTCGATAGTTAGTGATTACATACGTAAGTCTGATATAGTCTGGAAGGCTGGGAGAAAAGTTGGCTGCTCGTCCATTGAACTGAAGATCAGATGACTTGTGGAACAAGTCTGATGTTACCGAACGAGTTGGCTCAGGTAGTAGCATTTGAGACTCGCATTCAGGAGATCGCAGGTTCAAACCCCATGGCCGACCAATCTGACTGGTGTTTTTCATGGTTTCACTTAGTCACAAAGGCCGGATTGAAAATTTGCATACCATGATTCATCATCACCTCAATCACCAATATCATAAACATTAATCGAAAATTTGAGTCGGTTACCTACACACAAACTATCTACAACACAACAATAGAAACAGGAATAGTAAAAGCGGCTTACTTATATACCCACAGGTACTAAAACACGCGAGATGACCGTGAATGTTAAAGCGTGTATAAATAAACTTAACAAAAAAAAAAAGTCTGATGACAAATCATTAGTTAAATAAAATGTGTTTAATGTTTTTTCATTGTGCTTATGAATAATTCATAAGTTGTAGTATGCAGTGGCGTAGCCTGCTTTTCAGACTGGGGTATGTAACCCAGTTAATATAGTTTGAAAATGGAATTTCCCATATCTGTATCCAGCATAGCATATATACCGAATACAATTGAAGGGCTCGGTGCAATAAGGTGTTAACCCACACGTAGTTACTTCACAGTGCCTGGGGGTATTTCTACTGCCAACGTTACTCGTCGCCGTATGATCTTTGCTTTCTCCCTCATAAGAGCGAAAAGCGAGCCAACCTGCTTTGTTAGAGAGAGAAAACAGAGACTGTCGTTTGCGCGGGTAGGTTTGAACCATTTAAAGTAGGACGCACGGGCATCGAAAATTGAGGTACACAACACCACATTGACAAGAAAATGTCGTCAGTTATTGTTAGGTACTGCAAAACTCCAAACTTTTATATTAAAAATGAAATATTAGAATTCACCAATATAATTTACACAGAGAGACTTCAGATATTCTGGTTTAGCACATTATGGAAATTGTTGAAATGAGTAACATTTCAGACAAAATATTAGGAATATCAGGAGACAATAGAAACAGCAATTTTGGTGATTTAAAAAGAAAAACAATTTATTTTAGAAATGAAAAAGAACTGGATGGGCAAATATAAATGGAGTAGTAGTATAATACACAATGCTGTACAGAACTGGTGTACATACTCGTATTTTGGCAGTTGGCATTCAGACTGTTATAGGAAAAATTTTCCAATTCTTTCGTTCGTTTACTGTCAAAGTGGAAAATTTAAAATCAGTCTGTGAAATTTTTACAAGAGAATATAAAATTATGTTAGGCCAGGGTTTAAGTGACAGTCGCATTTTGCTACTTCTAAAAACGCAACAAGCTTTGAATGTCTATGTGCAAAAAATGCAACAATCACATTGGACTTCAGAAACGAGGATGGTAATGGAGAAAATGAAATCAGAAATGTGTTTGAACTTATCTGAATTTAAATGAAATGCTAATGGCATGGGTAATATTCAAAAAAGGATTGAGCAATAGATGTTCAGGAATTGATTTCAAAGAGTTGGTGCAATTAATGTAAGTCAAGTGAACAATTTTTTCTAATTGATTTATATAATTCCATGGCATACCGAAAATTGTGAGCAAGGATTTAGTTGCATGAATCTTGTCAAAACTGGAATTAGAAACAGTCTTTCAGTAAAAAGAGTTAGCACTCTGCTAACAATAAATCTTGAAGGGCCTACCAGTAAAGAATTTCAATGTTTAGAGTGCCCATAAAATAACGTATTTTAATGTGATATAAATTCAGCAGTAATTGATTCTAAACATACGAATGTCTAATGATTTACTTGCATAAGTGTATCTAGACTGTGATAAGATGGATTGAAAGTAATAAAACTCCAATAAACAAATTAACGTAACTTTTTGTTTCTGCATACTTAATTAATTTTATCTTTCTGCACAATTATTCATAATATTGCACAAGCATTTCGCAATTTGCACAAATATAATTTTTCATTTGTGGATTTTTGCAAAAATTATTTATTTTCTAGCTTAAACCCTGTGTTAGGCCACAGCAAAACCAGAAGACTTTCTTTGAAGACTGCTTTAAATTGTTTCAATGACATGTATAAACGCTTCAGGTCTTGCTTCTTAAGCTTGGATACATGACATTGTCCATGCATGCTTTGTGATTTCCTTCAACAAAAGAGAGAACTTTTCCTACCTCATTTTCTTAAAAAGTAAAAAAAGAATAATTTCTAAAGCTGTATACTGATGATTGAGCGTAAGGATGCCTCAGCTATTGAAACGAAAAAAATAAACAGACAATCTTTTCAAGCTTAGGACAAGACAAGATGAGGTCTTTATAAATAGTAAAGTACTTGTCAAAGTAGTCTACAAGAAGGTCTGATATCAGAAAGCCCTTTCAGAAAAATTGTACATTTTTACTCAATAACAGTAGACTACATTGATGAATGGGTGCAACAGACAACAAGCACGTGATTCACTGCTTGGTGCCATCCTATCAATTCAGCCACAGCATTCAGGTCTGATGGAGTCCATGTGAGCAGGAGTCCCCCTCCACCTCCCTGTGATGTTCCTCTGCAGCCTCTTCAGATCAATAGCATCTGTTTACAATTCACGTGCATGAATCTGCTGCATCCTTAACCAGAAGGACACATTCATTCCGCGATTAGCCACAGCGCTATCTATCCAAGGGAGCTATACTCCCTCTGTCTACTGCAGTCTGCTGATTGAAACCCATGTGGCATCTCTGGGATATGTGCAGCTCCTGCAGACAGATGCCATCTGCAAGCGAATCCTGGAACCATGTCCTCCTGGTCAACCTGTAGCTATTAAATGTGATTAATGAAATTTTGCTAATGAAGGCGAAATGAGTCCGAGGTCCAACACCGAAAATTACTCAGCAATTCTGCTTCAAGTGGTTGAAGGAAAACATGGAAAAACTCCAACCAGGTAACTTGTCCCAACCAAATTTGAACCCAGGCCTGCTCGTTTCATGGTCAGGCAGGCTAATTGTTACTGCATAGCGGTGGACATAATTACTGATTACTCTACACTGAACAAAATATAATCATGTCATTTAAACATTATTACCGCAAGAATCTTGTGAGAAAACCAATGTGTGCAACTAACAAGTCGATTCATGATTAAGGTAAATGTTCTGGATGTTCTGCATTTCATTGCAGAGGCTTGGAAAGCAATCACAGATTCAATAATGTCTAACTGTTCTCATAAGTAGAGTGGTTATCTGTGGATGGAAGTGGATCTCTCGGGATTGAAAGTGTAACAGAATTAACACGACAGAAGACAAATGTTATCAATTAGAAGCTAGTGTGTCATATGAAAAATATGTAACATGTGAAGTTCAAATCATGGAACAATTAATGTTAGAAAGAAATCTAGCATTTGATGCATCTGAAAAAGAAGAAAAGGACGAGGGAAATAAAGCAAACAATGAGTCCCCAACAACTTCTCTGTTAGCTCTGGAAGACATCAGCAATACTACTAAATACCTAATGAGATTTGACTGTGACGATAATGTAATGCCTGTCCCCAGCAGTGTTGAAAATGTAGTATATTGGGTTTATAAGAAAAGAAAGAACAACAACTTGCCTTAATGGATAGGTGGAAGAAGTAAATCAGATTGTAGGTAATATTATTGACCGTAATGATTTTATAATTAGTCTTTGTAACTTTAAGTAAATATACTTTTTCCCCCCTTTTACCTACCTACAGCTATTAGTAAACCAGTATTCTGTTATGTTAAAATGTTTACATTTCTCTGTTGTGTTAATATAATAGTTGAATATGTGTAGAACAACACTTGCTGCTGTAACTACGTTCTTCCATGTTTGCACCACAACCTAACTGATAGAATGCTGGTAGGTTCCAGGTTACATACTCTGATGCAGGTTTAAAAAGTTTATGCGGTAAACACATTGCATAACTTTGTCCTCTTTTAACCTTGGTATGCAATGTAGTTACAGAATGGGATTTGGCTCACATGTTCACACACAACATTTACAGAAATGTCAGAAAAAAAAGGTTAAAAGTGTGTATTTTACAATAGTAATAATTCATATTCCGAAGCTTATTGTATGGTTTCGTAACAAGCTGTTTTTTATGGTAATGGGTTGTAGCCCTTCGCCCCACTCCTAGCTGGAGGACCACTCCTTATCGGCTGTCCACGACTGCTTATTCAATATATTCGCAGCTACCCTCCACATCTGGAGGCCACATAATAACTCGAGTGGGCTGACAAGACGCCAGAAACTCTCACAAACTCTGTGCGACTTGAAATTGTGGTTTTCTCTTAATGTACCTACAGTAATGTACTAGATTTGCAGAGGTTAAAGGTGTTTGAGAATAAGGTGCTTAGGAAAACATTTGGGCTAAGACGGATGAAGTTACAGGAGAATGGAGAAACTTATACAACGCACCTGACATAATTAGGAACGTTAAATCCAGACGTTTCACATGGACAGGGCATGTAGCATGTATGGGCGAATTCAGAAATTGATATAGAGTGTTAATTGGAAGGCCGGAGGGAAAAAGACCTTTGGGGAGGCTGAGACATAGATGAGAGGATAATATTAAAATGGATTTGAGGGAGGTGGGATATGATGGTAGAGACTGAATTAATCTTGCTCAGGATAGGGACTGATGGCGGGCTTATGTGAGGGTGGCAATGAACCTCCGGGTTCCTTAAAAGCCATAAGTAAGTAAGTAATAATTCATATTAGCCATTAACAATGAAATCACCATTGAGTTCTCTAAGTGAAATAACATACCACTTCCTAATGAATACTGAAGTCCTTCAAATTAAATTCAACAAGTGGAACCAGTGTCATCAGTTTAAATTTATGATATGTTATGTGATGTATTCTAATGCCACTTTGTTTCTGTTTCGCTCGTATTTCATTTTCATATATTTCTGTTCGTTTTCTTTCTTTTACATAGATGGCAGTCCTAGTGGCTTATCATCTTTGCTTTTGATTATATCAATTGGCACCTCAAATGAGGGTAGTAATTCGCGGGTGCTTGTGTAAAGGGGATTAAGTATGAATTGGCTAAAATGGGATAAGTAAAGATTTGAACCCTCCACGATTACTTCTGTTAAATCATGCTTCCATCCAAGATGCAGTTACAGTGCTCTGTATTTTGTGACAAAGGGGTTTTGTTCAGTACCAAAGGAGAGAAGTTTACATATCTTATAATTTGACTTAACCCCCTTTACACGAGTACCCGCGAATTTTGCATGTTGGATAGCCAGTGTCTTGTGTGATTTTTCTACTATGGGTGCTTTTTCAAATTTGTCAGTTAAAATCCCTACTCCTGTTTTTCGGACATCATCCATTGGAAGTGACTGTCGGGCAGCATTCGACTGGAGTGGTGGTGCATCATGGGAGAGTGATCTGAGATGTGCAGCCAAGTCCACATCAGAATTTGGTGTCTGACAACAGTGGTGGTTGTTTGTCCACCAAGTCGACGAGATGTGTAGCTGTACAGCACTATAGTTTCGCCTGTGTTACACGGGTTTTCAGTCTGCTGGAGCTGCCTTGGTGACTCTTCCTTGGACTCGTGGATATTATTCAGTGGCTGGTGTGGTCCGCAAGTAATGCTTGACAGTGCAAGTTATAAGTCTGACTGTGTTTGATTATATGCTGACTTAATTCGTATTGGTTGTTTGAAATTTCTTCATCGCTGTCCAGTGAGCGCACTGTCGTTTGTTGACATCTGTATGTAGGCACTGCAGGGACTGTGCGGAGCAAGAGGGAGGGCATGTACATTCCACTTCAAAGTGTTATTAGCACGAATGTTGTATCAGCACATATAATCACATGCTCTCCTGCACTTGGTACCAATATAACAATAAAATTAATATATTGATACCAGAGCCACTTGTAATGTCAATTATTACTTTCACTAGAGCCCGGATATTTAGGAATTTATAACAGTTAAAATAGGCAGGCAAAAAAGGCAATAAAACGTAAAAAGATGCACAATAATCTTTGAAAAAGGCATAATATATTTTAGCAATAAATTTAAATTATATCAACATAACTCGCATATTTACTTCGTAGGTGACACATGTTGACTTATAAAAGACTTTTTTCCATGATTAACTGTCTTTTTACAAACCTTACACAACAAAACTGTTCCATTAGTTGAAAACACATGGGCACCAAATTCACTAACGTAAGCAAGAAGTTTGCTTTTCAATGGTGTACTGATTTTAGGCATTCTTGCTAACAGATCTTATACCTTCTGTCACCTGACAATAACTGACTGTTCCTCACTCAAATTTCCTTTTCCTACAATAATAAACACGTGTAGCACAAAATTGTAACAGTAAGATTTGAAAATATGAAAGCAAACAATTGGAAATGCTACGTGACAGCTTCTATGAGAACGAGCTTAATATTTAAAATTATAAAGCTGATTGTGGGTATCGTGAAGACATGACTATATTATATTTGTAAATGTGGATTGTCGATCATTATTCACATTAGACCAACATTATTAAAGCACGATTATTAGCAGATTAAGCACCAAAATAAATTACTTTTATTTACTATTGTTAGTAAAGTTAGTCATTGTTTCAAATGCTTAAATTTCATACCCATTACAATTAATTAGAAAATTGCAAATAAACAAGAAATATTGCTTTAAAATGACAAAAAAAAAAGGCATCTGTTAGCAAGAATCACTTTGAAAAGGCAAAATAAAAATTGACTATCACTTTGATTTACTCCAAATCACATTTATATCTATGGAAATAATGATTTACTTCCACCCAGTAAAAAAGGCATTTTGCCAAACATCAGGGCTCTATACTTGTTTTTTTGAGAGATGGGATATGACAGTTAAGCGGCCGAGCTTGGAACTACAGTGCTATGTTGCCAATATGGACTACCATGCTGCCAGCTGTTGGAAGCTAGCAATTGATGTTAAGATAACTGACGTTAAAACATTCATTGACAATTGACGCGAAGGTAAGAAAACAATACAAAAAGCGACAGAGAATCAAACACGAAACGTACCAATGCTAGCATTGTGTGCACAATAAATGTCGCCAAGAGAGCTATTAAGCACTCGCCATGTGAGAATGGTAAGTTTGGCAACTCAACCGTTGTTACCATAGCAACAGGCCTACCACGCTACGTGACATTCAGTTGTTTTTCCAATCGCAACGCTCCTGTCATGTCCCATCTTTCAAAAAAACAAGTATAGTTATAATATTTCAGTTTATTTATATCATTAATGTAATGTGTTCCGATAGCTAATAAATTAGTTCGTATCCAGGGGCGGCCCGTCCTTATGTGCTACAGTACAATGATAATTTTTGCTTAAATAATGTATTTGCAATGCCATAGTGTGTAATCTGCCATTTGACAATTTCCCATGGTTATGTTCATGACGCGTTATAGAGTGTTTAGTCTTCGCTCTTCGTTCTTTGGTGCCTCAGGTGGTACGTTGTGCTACTCAGAACTTACATGAGAATGTAGATAATTATTGCGCATGTGCTAAGCTGAATTCACTGCTCTGATTGGCTATTTTTACGCGGGTAAGTGCTGTAGTCAGCTTCAGCACAATACAGCTTGGAGATTGCAAAAGTAAAGCATAACGAAAGAATGCTTGTTTGTGGAAGAACTCGGAACTATGTACAATGTATTTGGTAATCAAGTGTCCGACTGCTGCTGCCATCTACCAGTTTTTTGAGTTTCCTCCTGAATCAGTCAGCAAGCGATGGAAAATGGAATCCGAAAATTGAAGCCAAGGAAGTATGTGACCATATAATTCAGGAAACTACTCATCGTTTCCAGTCTTTAAGCTACCTAGACTCAACAAAATTGTTAAACAGCAAATTTTTTGCATAATTTTCCTGAACGCGAACTTGAAGTTGCTGTCAACAGCTATACTGTACTGAACAAAAGATTATTAAAGACACAACTTGGGGTTCTATATGGAAGACTCGACTTCCGAAATATAGATGGAGCTGTTCAATTGTTACAATACATAACATAGCCTCCAACAATTCACAGGATCCATTCTGTGAAGTAACGAAGTTGTTAAATATTTTTGGTACAACACCAATGACCACTGCTGAGCCAGAAAGATGATTTTTAAGGAACACTATGTCCCAGGATCGCTCACTGTTCTTACAATACTGTCAATAGAAAAGAGTATAATGTCCAAGATGGAGGGTTTAACGTTTAACACTAGGGTAATTCGTCACTAGGCGAGTCTCAAATTAAGATAAATACATGTAAGTGTATACAGTAGGCCGATATAGAGATTGTAGCACACTCATTATTTTGACCACCAGCTGCTACTGTTCGTATCTATTGCTACATAGTCCTGCATTCAAACTTAAATAAATCATGTGTTTACAATATTCAAAATTTGAACTGTCGAGTGATTAAGCCGATTAAGGTGAATGTTGTTGATACAATGTTGATAACAAGAAATTGCATCACAGCCTCTGTCTCCACTTATTATTGTTTCAGAGAAGGAATTTGTATTTTAGTATGAGTCACGAATTGCAGTATTTAGTAGTAGTCGGTGTAATGTTAACAGGCAGATTATTTCTCGTTTTCGAGAATAGCAGTGCCACTAATACAATTCTAGTAAATAGTGTTATCTGTGCACTACTCTCGCCACTTATATCGATCAGTACTGAGAGGGTGCATATTCACTGTTCTTGAGCAATAGCTGAACTTAATACTGTCACAACGTTACATTGCATTGATGTGAAAATTAGACTGCTACACCTGAGATAAGAGATTGCGTCAAATGATTCATTTCGAGCAGTTGTCTTTGCTGCCACAGGTAATCATTCGTGAGACAAGTTTAGTAATATAAGGGGCATTTCAGGATATTATTTATCTCACTATTATGTATCTTTATTTCTAGGCCACGTTAGTTATTGTGCAGTCACCCTTGTTCTTTTATTGGTTTTACCTCATCGCCAGGAGGAACTGTTTTATGTTTAGCTTTACTAGTAAGTTGTTATTATCCTCTTGGTCGGTGGAGGATAGATGTACCTTGCCTAATTGTTACACAAATTAAGGACTGCTTTCTATATTCTTAAGATTGACTTCTATGTTATTAAAGTAGCCATTATTAGTACAAGTTCGTTAGCGTTTTATTTGCTATTGTTAAATCCCGAGACAGTTCAGAGCTTACTTATTATGTCATCATGTTCTGTATCCTGTCATGTCCTCGGCAGGGAGAAGGACACTATGCCACAGTTACAAAGACATATGTGTGCTTTAGAAGCATAAAAAGTCAAGTAATATGTTAAACTCTTCCGAAATGTTATTTTTACATGGAAGCTAAGATGTCTATTCTTCTCTCATATCTTTTACCCTTCTATAAAGAAATTCATGTAAAGTCTGTGACCATGGAGCTCAGTGAAAAGTATTTTAAATGCTACCATACCATAAAATATATTTTATAACAATACAGGTAATGAGCATCATTATATTTAAAAAACAGTAGTGGAGCACCACAAGTGATTACAAATATTCACTTCAATTCTTAATTTTTTTCAATGTTAATGCTTGAACTAATACAAAACATATATTACAAATATTCTAACAAGTCTGTACTTTTATCCATTTTCAATTTATCACGGAACACCTCAGTTCCTGCAGCTTGGAAAAAAGCAATCATTGTACCAATTCACAAAAAAGGAAACCTGCTCATGATGTTAATAGTTTGTTATAGTTTGACAATAAAGTCATTTGACCTCTTGCACTCCAATATTTTTCAAAGATATTATCATGACTAGCCACTGAAGCACAGATTCTGAGGTGTTCCGAATCCATTTCTTGGTTTGAGTTGCACAATGGGCAATATGTTTAATTTAACTTAAGCTTATAAAAATATGACATGTTACAGAAATCCAATCCCTATTCAAAAATACTAAGCACCAAGTTACACCTATAGCTTGGAATTATTATGGCTGAAAGGTACAACATTTCAGAATCTTCTTTTCAGGAGATGAGATGAATCTGATGTTTCATTCCCAAACAACTAGAGCACAGACTTTATCCAATACAGGCAAGTCTGAGTAAAATTTATAAGGACCATGATGATGTCGGATTAAGTTTTACCAGAATATTCTCTTTTCCTGTGCTGTCATTTCACAATTGTTTCATAATTGACACAATAATCCTTATGGCTATTGCACAAATCAATGGAAATCTATTACATTGTACCTATCATTTTCCAGAAGACCACTGCCATGGGATTTCTGTGGTAAATGGTCTATAGAACAAATAACTGAGAAATCCCTGGTAGCTAACACTACTTGAGTTGTCAGTTAGGGTACATTGAGAAACACAAAGTGAACCTACTTTACACTACATAGATTAAAGCCTCTTTTACACAGTGACAGTTCTCTCATGAGAGTTGCTATAGTTCACTCCCATGATGGAAAGTGTTTACATGAGATTCAGAATGAGACCATACTGTCATAAAAAACGTTAGAAGTGGGAATGGTTGAAGCCATGGCCAGAATTATTAAATTAAGGAGAAAAAAAATTAACATTTTAACGCATTGTACTCTTCACCTGACATAATTAGGAACATTAAATCCAGACGTTTGAGATGGGCAGGGGATGTAGCACATATGGGCAAATCCAGAAATGCATATAGAGTGTTAGTTGGTAGGCCGGAGGGAAAAAGACCTTTGGGAAGCCCGAGACGTAGATGGGAAGATATTAAAATGGATTTGAGGGAGGAGGGATATGATGATAAAGACTGGATTAATCTTGCCCAGGATAAGGACCAATGGCGGGCTTATGTGAGGGCGGCAATGAACCTTCGGGTTCCTTAAAAGCCAGTAAGTAAGTATGATTCATTCTGCTTAATTTGGTGTTCGGTTTATTAAAATATTCTAATATTTACTATTTTAAACATATTTTTTAAAAATATTAGTGTATTTGTGTTTTAGAGAAAAAATTTACCACTTTTCACAAAAAAAAAAATTATTATCTCAGGAAGTAATTGTCTTAGAAGGCTGTGGTTTGGCTTGTTTTATAGTAAAATTAATGCTTCATAAAGCCTGTGTTTCAAAATTTTGCCCATTCTGATGAAGAACTCATAATACTAATGAATAATTTAATAATGTTGTTTGGCACTGAGTTCCAAAAATGTGTCTGTTGGTATGTCAACGTTGGAACTTAGTATACTAGATGCTGTACTCACATTTAATGATGGATACATTGCAAGAATACAGGCGTTGAAGGATCTAGGTATTCAAATAGGATATAACCTCGAAAAACATGGAGAACTTGGACACATTGCGAATGAGATAATGGTAACAAACACAACCAAAGAGGCAAGATCCAAGAGAAGGAGGGCAGTATTAGGTGAGCAGGATAGAGAAGAACACAAGGACCACCAACCAGAAGGGTTGTAAAACATTTTTTTCTGTAATAGGTAAATTTTTACAGAAATTTTTACTTTAAGCATGATTTACTTAAAACTACATTTTTCAACATAAATGACCCGTTTTCTCAGAATCTATTAGATCTGTCTGCATGAAATTTTTACAGGTAACAGTGTGATGATATGGAATTCCTTTGATTGAGTTTGCTGTAATAGTTTATTAAGAATAAATAAAATGTCTAATTGAGGACTGTTTTTGCAAAACTTGCTAACTGCAAAATTGAGATTTTGATGGCAGGCCTCTACATGATGTTAAAGGCTTCTTAGTAAAATTTGATTATTTCTCTTCATTGTAATGTGTCAAAGTGTGATCGTTTTTCCAAAACTTGCTTTCTTCTGTAAAATTTAGTTTTTTCAGTTAGCAAGTTTTGCAGAAACGGTCCTTAATTCTTGTTTTTAATTTTAGAAGTTGGTAAAAAATTTTGTTTTTCTATTAGATATTTTATCATCAAAACGAATCAGTGTACTCAGAAGGAATGCATAAACATCCTGTAAAATTGACACATTTCTATACCTAGTATGTTCTGAGATAACTGGTTATTAATATTGCTGTTTTAACATTAGTGAATCTGATGTTTCATTCCCAAACAATTAGAGCAACAACTAGGTTGCAAGGGACAGTGAAGTGCATTCCATAAACCTCTCCTATCCAAAACCCAACCTCAACCTGCTCGTGGTGCAACCTGCTTTTACAGATGAGGCTCTGGGGACCGAGTATTGGCGGTATAACCACAACATCAGAAATAGAGGAAATGCTATTTCATCTCTTACGCTGGCCTGCCACGGCGTAGAAATGTTCCACAAGTGGTGCTTGTGAGAAAGGTCGGTGGACTCTAAAATTCCTCCCGGGCAGGTCCGATGGACCCATTAACCAACGACAGGTGTGGCCCTCCAGTCATACTGGGGGTTTACGTGAGTGGGTGATGTAACCACCATTACAAACAAAAAATTGGTGCCCACTTAAGGGGATAGGCTGGTCAATTTTTGATGAATTTTCATGAAAAATACAATTATTTTTTTGTATTTTATCTGGATACCCTAATTCTTTCTGTAAATTTTGATGTAACACTCAATTGTGTGCAATGACTTTTTACCCGCCAAATCAGCTGCTATATAAATGTCTGCACTGTGAACCGTGTTGCCAAAAGATTAGGTACTGGATTGAAGAAAGTAGTAAGATGGGTATAACACTTGGTGGGGTGACAAAAGGTAGTCTGAAATCCAAAACTATAGAAATGTTACAGCGTTACTATAGAAGTAGTATAGTCCAAAATCTAGGCAATGTGCAGGCTATGAAGTCTAATATATATGCTACATTATACCACTGCTCCTCTACAGATGATGAACCCCGGCATATAAAGTGTCCAACAGGTGAAGAAAGTTGGTGTTTTTACAATAGGGTGATTGCAAAGGGTGAGAACCCTGGAAAACATGGTGACTGTATACATACACCAATCAATAAAAATGTACTAAAAGCAGTTATTCCTCTCTATAGTAGACTAGCACATGAATCTCTTCTTGGAAGATGTGTGGAAGGAAGAACTCAAAATTCAAACGAGTCAATATACAACATAATTTGGTCAAAGTGTCCTAAAACTACATTTCTTCATAGACACCGAATTGAATTAGCTGTTCGAAAGGCAGTGGCAGAATATAATTCTGGATTATACTGTACGGTTGTACGACTACAGAAAGAAAGTGGCCTGTCACCAGGTAGAAACACCATAGATATAGCTAGGAGAAGAGACGAAAGAAGAACTAAGCTGTACATGACTCGCACCACTGAAAATATAAGAAGTATAGGCATATTGTCAGATCAGCTAAACTGAGAGTTGAACAAAAGAAAACAGAAAAGGAAGGTACCACATACAGTGCTGGAGGATTTTAGGCCAACAGAAGATCGGTAAGTTTAAAAAAGAATCAGTTACTGTATAAAAAAACACTTCAGTTTTCTCAATAATCATATTTTTCTATATTTATGAACTTCACTATTGAATAATTCTGAAACTATTAGAGATAAAGAGCTGACATTTTTAGCATATGTTCATCATTATATTATCTGCATTTGGGGGGATGATGAATGTAATCTGAATGATATCAGGATGATAATCAATTATTTGTTTATAATTGTGCAACATTTTTTATTATAATTCATTTAGGCAGCATTTTGAAGTAGTAAAATGCGTCCTAGGAAAATAAAAATATCCACAAATGTAGATCATGATACCAGCTTCACTTTAAAAAAAGATTCATGAATTTATCTAGAATACTTCCAGAGTTATTAAAAAAATTAATATATCCTCATAATGTTATTTTTCTTTCTTTGCAACAATTATTAAATGTTAATAACAATTTATTAGTATATTGTGGGTATTGTGTGAATATGAAGTACATGCTGTGAAAGTTTCACAATTCTAAATGTAAAAATGTGGAAATTACAAAATTGACCAGCCTATCCCCTTAAAAAACGGTTACACTTATGCTAATTAACCTAATGGCAAATGCTTCAGATAAGTTTTCCGGAGGTAAAATAGTCCCCCATTCGGATCTCCGGGCGGGGACATCTGCAGGACGTCATTTACAGAACATCCTTAAAATTCTCCAATGGAACGCAGGAGGACTTACACAGAGCAAAAAAGCCGAACTACAAACAATCATAGAGGAAAAAGGGATAGATGTATTTATTATACAAGAAGCAAATGTATCAAGAGATCAACTGAAATACTTTCAAATTTCTGGATTCAATATATATATATATATATATATATATATATATATATATATTCTCCTCAATGCAACTCAAACCAAGAAATGGATTCGGAACACCTCAAAATCTGTGCTTCATTGACTGGTCATGATAATATCTTTGAAAAATATTGGAGTGCAAGAGGTCAAATGACTTTATTGTCAAATGCCTGGCATTAGAAAACAACAACATATTCTCCCCAAATCACGTCAAGTAGCTAGTGGAATTCTTGCAGGTGTTAGAATAAACATTTTATCAAAATTTAAAGTTATAAAGGAAATGCAACAAGAAGACAAAGTAGAAATTATCCAAATTGAAATCTGGAAAGGAAATTCACATTACACCATATATGGAATATACAATCCACCTAATAACAACCCTTGTCTGGATATAATAAATATACACCGAAAAACGATTTTGATTGGCGATTTTAATGGTCATTCACCTAAATGGGGATACAAAGACTATAATGCTAGTGGCAAAACTATTGAAGATCTATTAAATTCAAGCACTTTAGAACTTATTTACAGGAACGACGATTGTCCTACATACTTACATTATAATGGTCAGTGTACAAACCCAGACCTCCTGTTAGTATCATCAAATTTGCAAGATAAGACTACACGTGAAATCAGTGAAGACCTAGGATCAGATCATAGAGCAGTTATTGCATCCATAATACATTAGAACAAACAAAATAATAACAAACCAAAACCAAAATACTCTTGGAATTTTAGAAAAGCTAATTGGGCAAAATTTACAGAAGAGACCGAACAAAAATTATACTCCATTGAATACGAAGTATGTACAGATAAACTCAACAATACAATCTCAAACATAATTCTCGAAGCAGCAAAAAATTGGATTCCAAGAGGACAAATTAAAAATTATAAACCCTTTTGGAATGCAGATCTATCAAAGTTAAAAAAAGAAAGGGACATAGCAAGGAAAAAAACAGAATTGTCCAACAACCCAATAGATACACAAGAATGGCGAAGAAAGGCAGCAAAGTTTAAAAAAGAAATCTATGTAGCCAAGAAAAATGCATTCAGTGAATTTATCGAAAAGGCTGATTATAGAAAAGATGCAAAAAAAATATACAGATATGTAAATAAAATCACATGTCAAAGAGAAACGAGGAAAGAACCACTCAAATTTAATGGGAAAACGTTCACTTCCAGCAGCTCTACTGCCGAAGCATTTAATAAGCATTATAGCTCTCAACATAAACTTTCTCCTGAAGCTAAAAAGAAGCAAAGGCAGATCAAAAAAGATCTCAAAAAATTTAAGAAGTGTCAAGAACAAATAAACGATATATTCCGCAAAGAATTCACCATAAGAGAACTAGATTCTGCAATCCATGAGTTAAAAGATAAAAAATCTCCTGGATCTGATATAATACATGCAGAATTTCTGAAACACCTTGGACAAAAGGGAAGAAATGCACTACTGAAATTATGTAACATATCATGGACTTCTACTGTACCTACAGAGTGGAAAAAAGCAATAATTATCCCTATTCTAAAAAAAAGGCAATACAGGTGATGATATAAATAATTACAGACCAATTTCTTTAACAAGTGTCATTGCAACAACAGCAGAACGTATGATTTCAGCGAGGTTAAATTGGTTCTTAGAAAGTAATAACATACTAACAGCAGCACAAACAGGATTCAGACAACACCTATCTACCAAAGAAAATACAATTCAGCTCTCCCAAGATGTCAAAGAATCTTTCAACAAAAATCAAGATACGCTATCAGTTTTCATTGATTTTGAAAAAGCATACGATTCAGTATGGAGGTATAAACTACTTGAAAAACTCACAAAAATAGGCATTCAAAACAACATGCTAAACTGGATCACTCACTTCCTTTCCCAGCGTTTCTGTGCTACAAAATACAATGACAGTACTTCCAAATTCCGACAAATAAAAATGGGCCTCCCACAAGGTGCAGTACTGAGTACAACCTTGTTTAACATCTACATCAATGATCTCCCCCCAGCTGTTCCAAGTGCAGAAATAAAGACAGCTCTTTTTGCAGATGACATGGTCAAGTGGACATCTTCTCCACAAATAGTCAAATCCAAAACTTCAATGGAAAAGGCTCTGATCCTATTAGAAAAGTGGACTGACAACAATTTGATGACCATAAATACTGATAAAACAACGTTTGAAATATTTAGTCTGAAGAAAAAAATCCCAAAACTAAATCTACAGTTCAAGAAAACAAACCTGAGACAAACATATGAAACGAAATATTTAGGGACAATTTTTTATTCAAAATTATCTTGGAAAAATCATATTGAAGCAGTAGTAAACAAATCAACAAAAAGACTTCCAATTTTAAAGGAATTAGCTGGAGCCAAGTGGGGTAGTAATCGGCAGACTTTGAACATCACGTACAAAACATTCATCAAGCCAATACTTCTCTACAATGCGGAGGTATTAATTACAGCAAATAATTTCAACCTGAATCGACTAGAAGTATGCCAAAATCAGACCCTGCGATTAATAACTGGTGCAGCAAAATCAACCCCAATCACGGCAATGCAAGCCCTAACCCAGAACCCTCCAATATGTCTAACTCTAGAGGAGCAGGCACTAACACACCATGAAAAAATGCTACGGTTAACAACAACAAAATGGGAAAAAAGACTGTTACAACCAACCAAGTTGAAAACACAAATAAGTTTCCTGTCCAAAGTCACGGAAATAAAAACAGAATTGAATCTCCCTAAATCTAAAGAAAACATTTTAAGCAGAGAAAACCCTCTAACCTTCGAACCAATTAACATTCAAATAGATTTAGAAGAACCAGTTACAAAATCTGAAACTTCCAAACCTGTACTAAAAGCGCTGGCATTAGAAGCTGTGAACAATAGATACCCACCAGAAGAATGGTTACATATCTACACAGAAGAGTCTACTATCGATAACAACTCAGGATCAGGAATTATGTATGCGTTATTCTCATTTTATCAACCAGCAGGACATCATACAACAAATTTTGATGCGGAAATAATGGCTATTCATATCTCACTCCAACACCTACTATACAGAATAGATAAATTTCAAAATGCTGTCATTCTCTCTGATTCTAAAGCAGCATTATATGCAATAAATTCATATCAAATGATGTCGATCCAAATTAAAGAATGTCACAAAATGATCCAACAACTTCAAAAACTACAGAAAAGAATTCAATTGCAATGGATACCTGCACATTGGGGAATTGCTGGAAATGAAACTGCTGACTTTCTTGCCAAAAAAGGATCCAGTTTAATTCAGAATACAAATACAAGCCTACCTTTTACATCCATCAAAAGACTAATTAAAAATAAATATAAAATCAAGCAAAACCAAGCACTATGTACCAAAGCCAAAGATAAAAAATGGAGAATTTAATAAAAAAACCAGAAATTATTCCAGAAATCCCACGTAAATCTGCAGTAGCAAAATTCAGACTGCTTACAGAACATGATTATTTGGCCAAACACTTGAATAAAATAGGAATTTACACAAATCCAAATTGCCCTCTATGCAACAAAGAAGAAGAAATGACTGAAGATCATCTCATAACCTGTGAAGTTCTACCTGATGGATCCACCACAAAGAAATATTGGAGAGCAAGAACTCTAATGGCTTCGTTGCCAAAGCCCGGCATTACATAACAATAATATTAAGTAGTGAGATAGAGCTTGACGACTCCCTTTAATAAAAGTGAAAAAATAAAAAAAATAATAAGAAACGGAAAAGAAAAGTGTGGGTTAGAAAGTGGATAGGGAGAAGTGAGAAGTGTGCTTGATGCTTTCAGCACTCTTATGTTAGAGGTGGCAAATGAAGATTCATAGTAATGTACAGCACAAAATTGTATTATACACCATATTAGTATGGTGTATGGTTTAATACATTATTATTATTAGTAAAAGTTCTTGTATAGTATTGTGGAATATAAAGTTACAACTCTACTGTTGGAAGTATGGAGTAATAAAATACAAATGTACAAGAAATCTTTGTGACTAATAATTATTAGTTACAGCTCAATACACTTGTAATGTATTAGCAGCGTTTCTCAAACTATGGTCCGCGGACCACCTGTGGTCCTCGAGGTCTGCCCTTGTGATCCTTCGAAAAAGACAGCAGAAAAAATAAAATTCAAACGAATTCCATATCACACTATAGCTGAAAATCTCAGAGTTTGGAAATGACACATGGCAATCACCTTTCACTTTTTCTCCCAGTACTGACATTTTATGAAATTTATTACCCTACCCGTCTACCAACTTCCCACTCTACTCTCAGTAACAAAAGAGGGATTTAAAGCACTATGAACGCGGGATTTCTCGCCGCCTTTTCCTGCACATTTGGCACAGCACCTGTAACCTAGCCAAGGACCACCTGAATTCATAACAGAGGACCAAAGTACTGAATCTTTCCATGTATTTATGACTTTCTTAATAGTTTTGCCGACACCCAGTCTGCACATTGAAATGGGAAATGGGCACGTACTGTACGTCGTACACCAAAATAGAACGTGCCAAATTGCATCTTTACTTGTTTCTGTGTTATTTCTTTTTATTTCTGTTTTTTTTTCAGATAAGAAATTTTACACTCCGCCTATTTTAAAATCCAGGCGAATCAGATCCAGAAATTCAAATTACAATACTTTTCTAAATATCTTTTTTTGTGGTCAATCACAAGTAACTTATAACAGATTCTGTGCATTATCGATTCGTTTTTTCATTAGCAGTTAGTTGTTTGAAATCCTTCTTGTGTGGTACACGCTTGTAGTTGTCTATGTCTCTGTTAAATAGTGCCCATTATATATAATGAAAAACTGGCTTTGATCCAATCTTTGAAAAGAAAGGAGCGTGATGATACAGTTCATTTAGGCAGTGTTAATAGTTCAGAAGCTGTGTGTGAAGATATTAATATCAATGATTCTCGTGCCATTAATGAAATATCTAGACGTCCAAATATAGAACTGTGCAAGAATTGGCAAGCTCATCCATCTCATTAATGTGAGTACCAACATTTATTTATTTTTTTTTTAGTTAATAAATTAAAGATTATTCAAACTCTAATAGCCTTGAATTATTAAAAAAAAAAAAAACAAAAATGAATTTTCTTCTATTAACATTAACTTAATTAGTTAATACTAATATAAACTTAATTGAATTATAAGTTAATTTTAATTAATTAATTCTACTTTAAAATTTAATTACTGGTATTAAAATATGCTACAAAAATGATAAATTTGCTTTTGAAGGGAACAAGAGTAAGGTGGTCTGCAGAACTGTTCTGACTTAAAAAAGTGGTCCCCACTTCAGAAAAGTTTGAGAAACGCTATATTAGACCATACTTTTGTAGAATAGGGTCCATGTTGGATGCTGGCCGAAAGCTGGCCTCTTCATTGCACTTTTGATCGTCCAAGGTCTCTCTTCCCAAAAGGATTGTAGTGAAATAGCCTCTGAGGCAGCCTGTTATTGGGCGTCCGTGATACATGTTCATACCCGTTGTTTCTGTATGTTGATATGGTACCGGTGATGGCAGTTATGTTAAATTCATTCCTGATGTCGACATTCCGTTTATGATCATATAAAGTACTGTATATCCGACCAAAGGTCTCTGGAGTTCTCATTTCTGCACTTCTATTCTTTGAAGTTGTCAAAATGTTAAGTTCATGTTTCTGAGCTGTATTACAAAGTTGGAATTGCCATGACTTTATAACATTTCAGAATTGTCTCTGGCAGACTTTTTTATTTATGTCTTACTAATAAAAACTCTTATACAGACGTTTAACTGTCTTATACTTACACAATGAATAACTCGTTTATAAGTTGTATGTAAATTCCTTACTAATAATCACTACATACGTCATGTATAACAGTACAACTGTTACATAGCTACGTCATAGTTTCGTCATTACTTCATTACAAAAGGTGATAGAATAATAAAATTGTGGTTCTCTATTGCATCCGGTTAGTGAGCGCTAGTGTGCCACGCTAAGTATCGACAGTACAACTGGACCTGGTCGATTACCACACTATATTTTGGTCAAAGAGTACAGCTACAGCAATATTATTCTAATTCTTCTGTGCTCTTTGGTTTGTTCTTCTGTGGTTACAAGGGAACCATCATCATAAAATGACAATCTATAGAAACAGCTGTTAGAGGGGTGGACATTTTTTTCTCTCTATACAACACTTAAACAAGGCATTTCGTGTATATAACTACTGCAAAGCAATTCCCATGTATAGTTACAGGCTGCTTATACATCCATCACTTATGCGTGATTTATTAGTAGCTAATGTTTTCTGTCCCAACTCTACATAAGTCTCGTATAAAAACTATATATGGTTTATTAGTAAGACCGTATATATCTAGAATTTATGTAAGAAAGCCATTCTAGATATTTATCTAAATGAACTTACAAACTTCGATATATGTTCATAGCTTTCCTGGTAAATATCCATGTTACCAGTTTCGGTAAGGAGACGATTAGCCAGTTCTGTCAAATCTGTTACTTGCTGCTGGTTTCCCTGCTGACCATCATCTTGTCCAGCTTTCTTTCGCCTCCATCGCTCTGATGCTGACATAGTTTTGTTGCCTCCTGAGGAAGTAACGGTTCTAATTTTTATTTTGCATTAAAAAATTTAAAAGACCATAATTAGTGAAGAATAATAAACAGATCTACCTCTGATTGAAGTTCTGGCTGATATGTACATCTATTATCAGGCAGTACATTACTTGATGATATGTATCAGAGGCAGATCAATTGTTTGTATACATCTGAAGTCTGATTAGTGTAATATGTAACTAGTCAGCGATGTATGCAATGGAGGGGGAAAGGAACTGGCCACCCTACCCCATTATCTCCTGGCCTAGGTGCCTCATGAGTGATGCTTTATGATGTCACTTATGAGGTTCAGACCTGTCTTTGGACAGTTGACTAAACAACGACAATAAGCAGATCAATATTAAGATATAGAGATTGTATAGATTGTTTAAGAAGTAGGAGGAAATGAAGAAAGATTGGAAAAAATTGGATTTGGACTGATAGATCTGCCCTTGGGCAGACAATTACGAATGAATGAAATAAACAGATACATAGAAATTGAAAATAAGGACTGCATTAATAAACAAGGTAAAAGAAAATATAGTAATGAATTATCTGCATCATACAAAATGAATTCAAACATGATTTGAGAATATCTAAGAGAGAGAAAAGTGTCGCTTTAAGAAGAGCACAAGTTGTATACGCAATATTGTAAAATAACGACTTTTATCACCATATATCATATTTTGTTGGTTGTGAGAAAGCTTAAGGTAACATGAACAGTAAGTTATTAATACTTTAAAAAACTTTAGGGCCTACAAAATAATATTCCCAATAATTCTGAGAAACGACAATATAAACAAGTTAAAAACAGGAAAACAAAAGTCCATAAAAAATTTAAGAATAGCATGATAATAGCAAGATTTCGGAACCAGTAAAAATGAAAAGAAAAATGAGACTGAATTGTGATCTACAACGGATATTAATGCTTATTATATGAAAGAGAATACAGCTAGAATTATATTCATGAACAATACAATTAATACAATATTGTATGATATTACTCTTACGAAATTATGGAAAAATTTAAGATCATAACACATTATATAAGTACTGTACCACATGTCTGGCTCATAGGTTTAATATTACGACCTTTTATAACTTTCACTGTATTAAGATTCTAACTCGAAATTGTTGTAAATATGATGATATCTGTGACAATTTATGAAAAATACCACATTCTGGTGCTGGTGTGATGTGCATGATCAGAATGCGCAAAGATGACGATATGAACATCTCAACAGAAATTGTTCTGCATTCTTTCACTGATGGAAATGAAATCTGTGAAGTGTAGACAATGTGCATTTCGGAATGAATTTAATTTTAGGCATCACAAAGATGTTCCTACCTAGATGTGAGCATAATTAAATGGGACAAGCATTAAGAGAAATGGGCTGTATTGTGTCCATGCATGGAAAGCATAGTAAAAGAAAGGTCTTTGAGGAAAAAGTGGAAAGAATTCACATGACCTTTGCAAGAAGCCTAAGGAAGTCAATTCGAGCCGAAGCATTCACTTGTCCCCATGCTCACTGGATCTTACTCATCTGAACTTTTTCCTGTGGAATTTTGTGAAGGACCAAGTGTATCATGCACCTCAGAATAACTTCAACGATTTGTGACACAAAATTCGTCAAGCTATCGACAGTACAAATGTTTCTGAATATTTGGCCGGAGATTGCGTACAGTTTGGACATCTGCCATGCCACTTGGGGGGGGGGGGGGTTTGCACATATGAAGAGGTGGATTCCAAAGTGTCCTAAGTTCTTTTTTTTAAGACTTTAACTTGCTTTATTCACATTTTAATTTATCCTTTTCCAGTTTATATAGGCTATAACTGTGTAAGTTTATTTAACATTTTCCTAAGTCTTGACTTAGTGTCTGCAGATGCTTTTTTCAAACGGATCTAAAGGTGTTAAATTTATTTTACCATTTTTCGTCATTTTTCTCATTACTTGTCATTTGGACTTATGCCAGTTTTGAATCCATCTCTTCATATCGAAGTTCTTTGAGTGTGACGTAGAATGCTTGAGTCTCTGTACCAGAATACACCAGGTCTGCATTAAATTATGGTAACTTCTAAGATTCTCTTGAGGCATCTAAATCGACATTTTCGTGCATTCCAATCATGCACAATATGACAGTGTGACAATGTGGTATTTTTCATGGATTGTCATAGACATCATCATATATACAACAATTCCGAGTCAGAATCTAAAATCTAATACAACTAAAGTTATAAATGTCTGCAATGTTCAACCTAAGCTGGATTCATTATATTATAATCAATCAATCTTCTTAATGTATCCAGCTGTTTGCTGACAACATAATAGTACATTATGCAACGAGCCTATAATGATAGTAATTAAGACGCAAGTATGTTTGTTTATGAAACGATCGCTTGCGTCTTAATTACCATTATAGGCAAGTTTCATACGACTTTTTATGCTCGACCATACGTCTAACTTGAAATTATTCAGAAGTATACATTTTATTTGTATCTGACAGAAGATCAGAAGTGACCTTGTTGATAGCTCGAAATTGTGAGATGTGTGCAGACGCGAAAGTATTGATTTTTTCCGACGAACAATAATGTCATTGACCTTGATGTAATGCAGAGAATGTATAACCTGGAAACTGATTTAGAATTGAAAAACGAGATGACAAATTGAATTTATTTTAATATTATTTACAATTAATGCTAATTATTATAGTAACAGAACACAACCTTCTGCGACAGTATTGGATTTCCAGCCTCCGTGACGTTTCCCTCATCTTTCGATTGCATATCCGAGAATAATCGAAAACCTGAACTTTAATGAATAGGTGTACTTTAATGACATGCATTAAAGGACTGCTACCAGGTGTATAACTACTACATTTCGGCATGGTCGAGCATAAGTCCATTATAGTCCACTGTACTCTTCAGTTTTTGTTTTTCATGAGAAATGAGGGGTATTTTGACCAATGTTCATTTTAGATGCCTGTTGCTAGTAGCCAGAGTTGGGGTGTAGTCAATATACACAGGACAGTTTGAAGAACATCTGAGATCTGGATGAGGCTTGCAATTTTAAATGTATTTTTAGATCCTTTTGTAATACATAGTGTCTGATTTGTTGAATATTACATTAAATTTATAATGGTGCAAATACATAATACAAGAACTGTAAACGTTTCAAATGCTCTTAGTCACTTCGTCTTAATGTCCATGTTTCTGCCCAATACAATGATACACTCCACACAAAGCACTTCACTAGTCTCTTCCTTAGTTCTTTCTCCAGAGGTCCGCAGAAGATGCTCCTTTTCTTATTAAAAGCTTCCTTTGCCATTGCTATTCTCCTTTTGACTTCTTGGCAGCAGCTCATGTTACTGCTTATAGTACACCCCAAGTATTTGAAGTTGTCCACTTGCTCTATTGCCTCATTTAGATTTCGCAAGTTTACCTTCTTTATTTTTCTTCCTATGACCATGGTTTTCGTCTTGTTGGCATTTATATTCATTCCATACTGCTCACAGCTGTCATTCAGCTTTAGTAGCATATCCCTTAGTATCATCTCCTCTTCTGCTAACATTGCCGTATCAGCAAATCTTATACAATTTATTCTTCTTCCCCCTACTGCTATCACTCCTCCCATGTTCTGAAAACAGATCTTCACTAAATCCTCCAAGTAGATGTTGAACAGGGTAGGTGATAAAGGGCATCGTTGACTTATCTCTTCCTATTTTGTTTCCTTCTGACATTTCTTCTCCTATCCTGACTTGACTCATTTCACATAAAGGTTACTACACAGCCTCCGCTCTTTCCAATCCACGTCAATTTTCTTTAGGATCCCCATAAATTGATTTCAATTCACTCTGTCAAACGCCTTTTCTAGGTCCCAAAATACTATAACCACTTCTTTATTCTTCTCTAGATATCTTTCGTCAATTGTTCACAGGAGTCCAATTGCATCTCTCGTACCTTTTCCCTTCGTGAAGCCAAACTGCTCTTCTTTCAACTGTTCTTCCATTTTCTGATTATATGTATAGCCCACTTACATAAAGTACAAAATGTTATGATGTAGTACAATTATCACAAGGGACCATACTTTGTCCAATGAGGCTATAAGGTTAAGTATGTTAAGTATTACTGGAGTTTTAAGTAGCTGACGCGCGTGCATCTAGCAAGCGAAGTACTTGACTAATTGCTCACATGACTGTGGTCAAGTTCGGCAGAACAAAACATGGACCACTTTAACAATTACACTAATATTTACAATATAAATTATTTACATTATGTATACTAAACTATGCTATCTATATATATAATTTGAACTGGTAATGGAAATTACGGGACAATGGCTGAATGGATTTTAATAAATGACCCCTCATTTTGAAGCTTGGAACCCAAAGTCTTCAGCGAAATGTCAGTTTTCCTACATAATTTTTCTATTTTCCAAAATCCATCTTTCGTCAGTTTTGAGAACTAATTGCATTTCAAAATAAAACAAAACACACACTACAATAAACTACAAGCTATTACACGAAGGCCATGATCTGCAGGATTCCTGACATATTTAGAGTTGAAATTCAATTGGTTATTAAAAGCTTCAAGACTTACTAAAAATAATTTACAGGTCTGATTCTCCGGTGTGTAATTTTCTGAGTACAGCTGTGTATTGGATATTAAAATCTACAAAATTTGAGGTGGTTTGATGACATCATTACCATTAGAAATTAATTATTAATATAGTTAATGCCATGCTGTTAATATATAAACTACAAAACTTGCGTAAGATAATAATATTATGATTAAAAATCAAATATTTTATAGTTATTAATAAAGTGGGTTGGGTCTTTTTCATATATTTAATTATTTATTTCTCAAACTATTTATTTATTATTTAATTATTTTTTCATATATTTAATTATTTATTTCTCAAACTATGGTCCGAGGACCACCTGTGGTCTTTTGGTTCTTCAAAAAAGACAGAAGAAAAAATAAAATTCAAACGAATTGCGTATCACACTACAGCTGAAAATCTCAGAGTTTGGAAATGAACCATGGCAATCGCCTTTCACTTTTTCTCCCAGTACTGACATTTTATGAAATTTATTACCCTACTCGTCTACCGAATTCCCACTCTACTCTCAGCAACAAAAGAGGGATGTAAAGCACTATGAACGTGGTATCTCGCCATCTTTTCCCCACACATCCCGCGTCTGTAACCCAGCCAGGGACCACCCAAATTTATAACAGAGGATCAAAGTACCAATCTTTTCATGTATTTATGACTTTCTTAATAGTTTTGCCGACACCCAGTCTGCACACTGAAATGGTCACGTATTGTACATTGTATACCAATAATAGAACGTGCCAAATTGCATATTTACTTGTTGGAAATCGGGCATGTTTCTGCATTAATTCTTTTTATTTCTGTTTTTCCAGATGACGATATAAGAAATTTTAGACTCTGCCTATTTTAAAATCCGGGCGAATCAGATCCAAAAATTCAAATTACAATACTTTTCTAATTATATTTTTTGTACCCAATCACAAGTAACGTAAAAAGATGGTCCTCACTTCAAAAAAGTTTGAGAAACGCTGTGCTAGAGAAATTATGTAATGGACAACTAACGTCTACTTTTAAAATTCCCTTAAAATGGGAGTGGACATGATTGTAACTACAGGGGAGATTTAGATGCTGTTATGGAATGTGGTTGTGAAGATGTTATTTTTGTTTGTGAGGATGTTGAGTTAGAAGAAAATAATATGATGGCGCTGATATAGGCCTACTACATTGCAGGTTATGTTGCCAAGTGTGTAAGTGTAGTAGTAAAGTGTGTTAGATGTTGACAAGTTTATACTGTGATCAGACATTGGAATATTCCAGTGATACAGTATAATTGAATAATTATTTAAGAATAATAGACCGAGGAGTACTCATGTGGTGCACACAATTCGTAACAAATGTGACTGTACTTGCATATAATGTGTTCCAGTGTTTAATTTCGGACAAATATGAGAGCGACTTCATTAATGCAACAAATCAAAGGCGTCTCTTGAAAACATTAATACGTGAACAATGTGAAAGTGTTGGTAATAGTGGTGACTTTACAGTGCGTGATTGCGAACATTTCACAAGTATGCTAGTTTCTAGAGCCACAACTACATTGGCTAATGTTCTAAAATGAAACAAGATAGTATTGCCAGTGCTTCAGGAACAAGAAGAAAATTGCAGAGTTTCATAAAAAAACAGGTACCAATAATAGTGTGTATTTAAATGACATCTCATGAATAACTATACTGCTTCTACTTCTTCAGAGAACTGCGCATTCCTGTCAATTTTCTGCTTTATTAACTGTCGTTTTTCTGTACTAACAGTAGTAAGAAACGAGCTTTAAATGACTTCCGCCAAATTTGGAATAGACATCGACTGAATTGAACTGCCAACAAAGAAAACAAAATCACTACCTGTTCAAGAGCACCACACTCAATCGCTTTCACCTTCATCTTGACGATATTAAAAGCCTAAACTAACCTAACCTAACCTGTCACTAAAATCCTAAACTAATCTAACCTAACCTAACTTGTCACAGATTCGCCTATACAAGGCATAACGAAAGCCTAAACTATCCTAACCTAAACTGTTACAGTTTCGTATATGCAAAGCATAATAAAAGCCTAAACTAACCTAACCTAATCCGTCACTAAAATTCTAAACTAATCTAACCTAACCTAACTTTTCACAGATTCGCCTATACAAGGCATAACAAAAGCCTAAACTATCCTAAGCTAACTTGTCACAGTTTCGTATATGCAAAGCATAATAAAAGCCTAAACTAACCTAACCTAACCTGTCACTAAAATTCTAAACTAACCTAACACAGATTTGCCTATACAAGGCATAACAAAACCCTAAACTACCGTAACCTAACCTGTCACAGATAAGTACGTAAGACTTAATAAAAGTCTAAACTAACCTAGCCTGTCATAACACTCCATTTTCTTACCACTATACACTTCCCTAAGGTATGAAAATGGCCGAATTTCTATGCCGCTGGAACATTGCAAACTAGCGTGAAACGTTTGTAATGTCTCATAAGTTATGTTGGTACATGTAAGACTGCTGAACATGCATATATCCGCAATAGGAAAAGAAGTCAATCAATGCTCGTTTAACAACCGTAGTAGTAGTAGTAGATAAAATAATAGTTATGCTGATTACTGTCTTGTTAATATAATTTACTATTAACTAGAGTAAATAATGCCAAGCACCACTATTAAATATACCCAAGAGAAATGGCATGCAGAGCATGTCCCGTTTGTATGACGTCACGATTCTACTATCCAGTCCTGATAAAGAACTTATAGCGAAGGTCCCGGCAGAACCCTATGAACGAATGAGTGTATGCCATCTTGTTCTCTTTTGTATTCACTGTCCACGTAGAACTACGTCTTTTTCCTCAGGCAGTACCTATGAGTGATAACTCTGGAATTTTTTTTTTCTTGTTAGGAGGGAGGGAACATCCCACACACTACGACCTGAGGTATATTGTACACCCCCTATTTGGGATGAGTTGCCCACCTATCGATCCCCTACGTGCACTGACTTAACCACTTGACCCCCTTAACAACTGGTCCCTACAGCCAACAAAGTCCATGTACCACTCCTGCTCCGGCAACCCCTCCAATGCTCCCTTAACGGTCCGAGGTGGAAGTCCTCCACAGAGGTGGTTTGCCCCAGGTTGCGTTGCAGAAGCTATGCATCATCACTTGAATACAATCCACAGAGCCCAGTCGAGAGAGCCAGGAGCTTCGGAGGGCCGCCTGTAGAGCGATCTGAAAACCAGAAGAAGTAACGGAATGATGAATGAAAGGATTATAGGGGAGAAAAGGAAGTGGCGTAGTTGAGTGGGGTTCCAATTGTCTGATAAAGTTACCTGATATTCATCCATAGGGGTGAGGGAAAAACCTTGAAAAAACTTCACCCAGGCAATTCGTCCAAGAATCGAACCCGTGCCCGCTGGGTTCGGAGTTAGGCTCGCTAACCCCTCACTCACAACGGTGGATTAACTCTGGAATTAACTGTCACTGTCCTGATGGAGTGGAAGAGAAGGCCTGATGGCCTTAACCTTACCAGAATAAATAAATAAGTAGTAATAATAATAATAATAATAATTATTATTATTATTATTATTATTATTATTATTATAAATAACCCACACTTGTTCTCCTTGTCTCCTTAGCAATTAGAATAATAATTGGAGCAAAGGCTAGAGAATCGTGTAGACCATTTTTTTTAATGAGAGATTCTGACCTTAACAAATCAGTACATATACTCTTTAATAAATTTATTCTTATGTAATAAAGAAAATTTTCTAACTAATTCAGCCATACATAGCACAAATACCCGCAGAAAGAATGATTTTCATACACCATCATCAAATTTATCATGCTATCAAAGGGGAGTACGTTACATGGCAATAAAAATTTTCAATGGTCTTCCTGAAGACATTAATGGCCGGTTTGTCCAAGTATTGTTAGAACACTTAACGACTGTTAAACCTTCAACAGTTTGTTAAATACAGTTTTTCCATTTGTTCAACACCAGTTTGGCCTAACAGATTCTTAACCGTTTGTTAACTTTAAATGTAGGATTTCAGGCCGTTAACTCATTTAACAAACAGTTAAACATGGTGAATAACACCACAGCTGTTCAGACAAAAGTTGTGAAAATAACATGTTATGTTTCTCTTTGAGGAATGTTTACAGTAAGGGCCGGTTTCACCAAGCTTCAGTAAATCAGTGCAAATGAAACATTAGCTAGTACTGAACATTAAAATATTTTCACGAGTACGTTTATATGTGCACTCTTCCCCTAGACTTCAAGCCGAGTAGCTATATGTACCTCGTCGCGCTACTTACGTCATGACTCCTCAATGGAGTAGTCAGTAGCGAGTTGGATTGCTATGCCAGGGGCCCGTGTTCGATTCTCAGCGATAACTTTTTTTTTTTATTAATGTAACTAATTTTTATACATGTTACCTTTCTTCATTTTTTAAATTTTGTGTACTGGAACGAATTATTTCGCAACTCTGGCTCCACTAGGAGAATTTAAAAAACTCTTGGGAGATCAATTTTCTTCTCGAAATAAAACAAAGATAAGCAAACAAATTAAAGAAAAATAAAATAAATACACATGTGGATCTAATACTTCATCCACATGCCATCGGCGTCTATCACTCCCTGGCATTTTCGGGGCATTGAGTCCACCAGATCTCGGAAATAGTTCTGGTCCTTAGCGAAATCTTTCCAGGTAGCCAGAACTTGATCCCAGAACTGATCTGGATTTTGAGGTGGGATGTCTCGATATTTGTCAATCCTCCTCTTTTTCATGCTTTTCCGTGAACAGTCTTTGAACGTTTATGGCAGTGTGCGCGGGGTGATTATCCTGCTGGAAAATAAAATTTCCATCGGAAAGGAAAACGATTATAAATTCCAAGAATCCAGCTCTTTCGCTTCTGTTTTAAAGTCAGTCCAAACATATCTTATCGCTAGCTATAATAAAATTCTAATAAATGAAAGTTAATATACCAATTAAGTTTTGTTATGTTTGAATGCACATTATGTATTAATTTACTAATATTTCTTAGGTACCGGTATGTAGTTATAATAATCACTTTCATGTCTTAAAATAAAACTCAGTTGTATGCTACTTAGTTGACTAGTTTCAGCTTTGTCTCAGCTGTTTTTATGATATTCTAACCTATGATCAGTTTCTTCTAAAATTTTGAGTACCGGTACCACGATCTTCGTGACGCGGTATCTTTTGTGAATTTTTGTGTCATTCAAATTTTCAAAATGATCGGTTTTTAAATGGTTAATATTATCTCCATTTGACTCTTAATTTTCGAGCAGTTCCAGATATAACAATTCTGCGTCGAAACGTTCTGCATTTTATATTGCAACTAATGAATAATTAAAAATTTAAAGACGGAAATTACTATCACTAAATTTAATGATAGTTTTACTGGTTCGTTAGGCTAAAGATGCTTGGTGAGATATAAAAATGATTTAATGAACCAGTAAATAAATTAATTAATCATTAAAACCTTAATGAAGCTTTGTGAAACCGGCCATAAGACTGGTAATATATAATTTAAAAGATATTTTGGAATATTAATATAGGGAAGATAATCTTTATAAGTCAACTGATTATCATACTGACGCTTATTTCGATGCTGAGCTATTATCCATTTAATATTGAGGAAATGTGCGATCTTAACGTGGCAAGAAATTGAAGTCAGATCTGAATATCCTACAAACAGAAATAGGCCACTTGTTCCAATTCACCAGCTACTATTAACTCTAGATTCTATGTTACTGGCTCTTCAACTATAGCCGATGTCAATAGTACTTCAAAATACACAGTGAGTAAATAATAAAATGTTTCAGCAGCAATTGCTTCTTTAGGACGAAATTACATATAATTTATACATGGACCTGAATTAGAGAATTTTATATCATACGGAATTCTCCTCGGGGTTTTGTGTACAGTTGACTACACACATTCGTGTAATTATTGTCACCTGGTGGTCATAATGCTGAGATTTTTCTAAACAGAAATTCATATTTAGCATTATAAAATATAACCATACTTATAATAATTATTATTATTCAATAGTAGTCAATGCAACTTTCATTTATCAACTCTCTGTACTGTATGAATCATGGCTACTGTAACAGGTTACGATTTTACACATGTATCATGACTTACTCTAAAGTACAGAATTTAAATAATAATAGCAGCCAATAAGAAGTTGTCTTATATATGCAAAATCATTACCAACTGCTGTTGAGTAGTTAGAATAGTATTAACAACAGTTAAAGTTAAGTGTTGGTTATTTTAAACAAAATTATGTTGGAAAAATGAAAAACATCTTAACAAAACGTTTAAAATAAACCAGCTGTTAATTTAACATTTGTTAAGCCAAATTAAACATTACTTGGAGAAACTGGCCATAAGAATCATAACCAAAACCCTGCATTATTTAAGGTAAAACTAAAAAATTACTTAATATCTCACACTTTTTATTCTGTAGATGAATTCTTGACGTTTCACTGTACTGTGTAAATATTTTAGTACTATTAAATGGTAAACATATTGCATTGTATAATATGTTATTGTTATTAAGGTAGGCCTACCGGTATTAATTCTGTATATATTTCATATCCTGCATAGAATTGGAATATATCAGTCCCCTAACTGCCCATTGTGCAATTCAAACCAAGAAATTGATTCGGAACACCTCCATATATGGGCTTCAGTGGCTGGCCATGATAATATCTTTGAAAAATATTGGAGTGCAAGAGGTCAAATGACTTTATTGTCAAACGCATGGCATTAGAAAACAACAACATATATTTCGTATTTGCATTTTTATATGTTAAACGTAAGAATTGGATATGTTAGGCTACATTCTATGCTATAAAGCAACTGTAAGAATATTATGGAAAAAATTAATCTATCTGCCTGCCTGCCCGTCCATCTGTCTTCACCTTGATCGTCTCGTATTTTCTTTGTTCCTGTATTCCCCATTTTCTCCTTGTATTTTGAGGAAAGAAAGTTACATTTGTTCGTGCCAAATTTTCTCTTTAAAGGACAAACTAAAATTCTTTCAAACATCTATTATCATAATACACTGCTCTCTTAAACTGACTGAGCATATTGGGAATTCAATCAATAACTTTCCCAAAATCGGCTATGAAAAGTTTCATATAAAACAGTGGATGATAAAATTAATGTGCATTAAATTGTGAATTATTTGAAAGAAACATCATATATTCTGTGTGACAATGTCATAAACTGTGAAGGAACGAAAGTATTTGCATATCATATGAAATATGAATTATCTACATACTGGTATCGAAATAATGGTCTTTATACATTGGGAGGAAAAAACAAAACAAGAAAAATATATCTTAGCATGCAGGCTTTCACGGCCGGTGTCTAGTTGAAACAGAGCTTCCGGGCTAAGATGCCGTGGTCTACTGGTGCTGACGTTACCAGACGTTTCGTCTACTTCTACGGCAGACATCTTCAGTGGTTAGGTATCCTCGGTCGAAGTCTTCTGCTCGGGATACCTGTAGCAACTGATGACATGACTGGTTGCTCGTCCTTATTTATAGCGCTGAGACTTGGTGTTCCGTTGTCGCGGCGGTCCGCGCCCGTCAGATCGTGACCTTGGACTGGCCGTGGCGTTGATTGGTCGCGGCGGTCCGCGCCCGTCAGATCGTGACCTTGGACTGGCCGTGGCGTTGATTGGTCGCGGCGGCTCGCACCTGCTCGGTCCCGGTGGCCTTGGGCTGGTCGTGGCGCACAGTTGTTGCGGCGGTCCGCGCTCGCTAGAGTGCGGTGGCCTTGGGCTGGTTGTTGTGTTCCAATATCGTGGCGGACAGCACTCGCAGGATTTCGGTTTCCATCCGTCGTACCGTCGCTGTGCACAGGTTTTTGTATGAGTCCGTTTCAGGACAGGATGCCAGCAGTTGTTAAGTTTCAGACCCTCTTCTTTACGGTTGAAATTGTTTGGATGTTTATGGATTTCAACGAACGGAACTGCAGATTGGGACAGCTGGATAAATCTGCAGTGGCGGAACATGCGTTTCAGGATGGGAGGCACGACATACAGTTCCGAGAAACAGACATCCTCAGTAACACGTCCAATTACTTCCCCCGCCTATTCAGGGAAGCGATTGAAATCCATAAACATCCAAACAATTTCAACCGTAAAGAAGAGGGTCTGAAACTTAACAACTGCTGGCATCCTGTCCTGAAACGGACTCGTACAAAACCTGTGCACAGCGACGGTACGACGGATGGAAACCGAAATCCTGCAAGTGCTGTCCGCCACGATATTGGAACACAACAACCAGCCCAAGGCCACCGCACTCTAGCGAGCGCGGACCGCCGCAACAACTGTGCGCCACGACCAGCCCAAGGCCACCGGGACCGAGCAGGTGCGAGCCACCGCGACCAATCAACGCCACGGCCAGTCCAAGGTCACGATCTGACGGACGCGGACCTCCGCAACAACGGAACACCAAGTCTCGGCGCTATAAATAAGGACGAGCAACCAGTCATGTCATCAGTTGCTACAGGTATCCCGAGCAGAAGACTTCGACCGAGGATACCTAACCACTGAAGATGTCTGCCGTAGAAGTAGACGAAACGTCTGGTAACGTCAGCACCAGTAGACCACGGCATCTTAGCCCGGAAGCTCTGTTTCAACAAGAAAAATATATATTTTCGCTGCCAAACACTTCACCATTTTATTTCATCACATACTTCTTAAGACATTCAACTTCTTATGTAGGGTTCCGAAACACTTAACAAGTATGAAAAATACGTTCGTTTGTATCCTGGCAGTAATATTAATGCAATTTTAACACACCAAAAAATGTTGTAAAGTGAGTTTTCAGTACATATCATCACAGCTTTAAAGAAACTATTGAAATAATGTCTATAAACTACAAACAAATATTATATGTAGGCTTCAGATAAACTAGGTTTGAAGATTATGGCTATAGAAACAATTGAGACAAGATACACACGTATGGAGTGTTGACAAATTTATACGGATGAATCTCTTATATCATATTCAAAGGTGCAGAAACTGGGATGAATATGTCCTGCCTTTTCATTTTACTATTCTGTCAGAGAATATACAACAAATTTTTAAGTTACTGCTATTTACATATTACTTACAAATGGCTTTTAGAGAACCTGGAGGTTCATTGCCGCCCTCACATAAGCATGCCATCAATCTCTATCCTGAGCAAGATTAATCCAGTCTCTACCATCATATCTCACCTCCTTCAAATCCATTTTAATGTTATCCCCCCATCTATGTCTCGGCCTCACCAAAGGTTTTTTCCCTCTGGTCTCACAACTAACACTCTATATGGATTTCTGTCTATTTACATATATGTTTGCAAAATCTCTTATATAGATTAAATAAATACAGTAACAAATATAAATGACACTGGGGAGGAAATTAAACGCAGAATAAATATGGGAAATGCCTGTTAATATATTCGGTTGAGAAGCTTTTGTCATATAGTATGCTGTCAAAAAATCTGAAAGTTAGAATTTATGAAGAGTTATATTACCGGTTGTTCTGTATGGCTGTGAAACTTGGACTCTCATTTTGAGAGAGGAACACAGATTAAGGGTGTTTGAGAATAAGGTTCTTAGGAAAATATTTGGGGTGAAGAGGGATGAAGTTACAGGAGAATGGAGAAAGTTACACAACGCAGAGCTGCACGCATTGTATTCTTCACCTGACATAATCAGCAACATTAAATCCAGACGTTTGAGATGGGCAGGGCATGTATCACATATGGGCGAATCAGAAATGCATATAGAGTGTTAGTTGGGAGACCGGAGGGAAAAAGACCTTTGGGTAGGCCGAGACGTATATGGGAAGATAATATTAAAATGGATTTGAGGGAGGTGGGATATGATGATAGAGACTGGATTAATCTTGCTCAGGATAGGGACCAATGGCGGGCTTATGTGAGGGTGGCAATGAACCTCCAGGTTCCTTAAAAGCCAGTAAGTAAGTAAGAAAGAGTAAATAAATTCTAATTATCAGATTGAAGGGCAGCCATACAGACTATAATCTTACAACAGATCACGAAAAAGGCTAAAATAGCCTACAAGATTTAAAAAAGATGCGTTATCTCACTAAACTACAGAAAAAAAATAGTTGTTTCCTTCCCATTGTGACATGAAAGAAATGAAACAGTAGACTTTTGGCTAAAAAGAAAACTGAAATTTTACAACAATTCAATAACAATTATTTTGTAAAACAACTAATCAGAAGTAAATTCAGATCTGCCCAAAACAATAAAATTTGGATGGAGCAAATGATACTACCAGGAAATTTTGAATGGTTAACCCCAAGATAATCCCTCAAGGGCCTCATAAATCAGGTTGATAACAAGTCATGTCACGATTGTTTGACAAGCCACCTGCACAGGATAGGAATTTCTTATACTTCAGCCCGTGTATTGTGTGATGCAAATGAAGAAATGAACGTGAAACATGTCCAGGGATGCAAAGCATTGCTAGAACAAGATAACATCATAGAAAAATATTGGAGTGCAAGACAGCGATTGACTTATTGTCAAGTGCCTAGACACTGGACCAACAACAATATATCACCTGTACAATATAAGTACAACATTCGTATTTGAAAATATGTAACATTCTGAAAAGTAAACATTACACTACAACCAGATGAAGCTCATGCTGTAAACCTGCTGCATTCCTATGTGGGCTGTACTTTATAATTTGGGTGCGCAACTTGAATAAAATCGATTAGGCACGTTACACATCGGGTGATGCAAGAAACATGATGCATGGCACATGGAGCGTGACACATAACGCCATGTTATTTGATGTAATGAGTCGTTCAGTATGGAGTCATCAGATGATGATCTCCTGCTATAGGCAATAATAAGAATGCGAAGATAAAGGTGTAGGTTTTGGATTCATTGGTTGAAAATCGTGGTGCTTGTAATGTTTTATTGGTAGAGTTAGCACAGCATCCAGATAAATTCACAGAATATTACAGAATGTCGAAAGAATTATTTGAAGATGCGACAAATTGTGAATATTCCTAATAGATGGAAAACATGTATGAGCATTACACAAGCACATGGAATTTTCACTCTGATTTCTGTTGAAGACTTGGGTAGAAATAGTATTGGTGCTATGGTTGCCAACTGTTTTTGAAGAAAATATGGGAGACTAAGTGGTCTACAATATTTCACCTAAAAAATTGAAAAATTATTCAATTCAGTTAGCGGCACTAAAAACAATTTTATTCTACATTTTGGCAGTTAGGCTTAAATTAAAGTATTTTGAGATATTTTACCTAGCGTAATAGTTTCAAACAAATTGTAAAAATTTCCTACATGAGTAATTGAAGTTGACTGTGATTTGCAGTTCTGATTTGATTAAAGTGTCGCGCTCCTTTTTCGGACATCTGAGGATTGCGAGACTTCATATGTGAGTATAGGTATATCAATGTTAACAAGCTTGTTAAAATTGGCCATAAAGTCATTTAAATATGTGCTCCTGCATATATGACTTACCAGTGTATGTCTAAAATGCAGGTAGCAGGCCATTGATGATATAATGAGGAGAGTTTGGCTGGCACCATGGATTGTGTCCCGGCATAGCTCAGTTGGAAAGAGCGCTCAGCACGCAGAGTTGAGAGGTCCTGGGTTCGATTCCCGGTGCTAGAACGAATTTTTCTCAAAATTAATAGGTATCTACATGTTGACTACTAACAAAAAATAGTAGTCTCGATTATTTAATGAGGTTGGCGAGACCTCATATATGAATGTATGTATATATATGTTCACTTACTGTTCATAAAAGAAAACACTCTTTGTATAAGCTTAGCTGCACATTTCAGTCCATCTCTGGAACAACAGAATCCATCATATAAATCACCTTCAACTATGTGAAAATTAAATGTTTCAATTAATTTTTACATTATGTAAAAATAAGGTAGAAAAAGGCTCAAAGAGAAGAGAAATGCGGAAGTCGGGAGACTGTTAAAAATTGGATGGTGCTGTATGTTCAAAAATGGGCAAACCAATGTCCATGATGAAGAGAGAAGTGGTCGACCGAGTATCGTGAATGCAGATCTGATTCGTTTGGTTGACGAAAAGGTTAGAGCAAACCGCAGATTTCCCATGTCAGAGCTGAGTGGGGATTTTCCACAGTTTAGTCGTACTCTTCTGTACAAAATGATTACCAAAGATTTGGGCTACTGGAAACTTTCTGCCAGATAAGTGCCTAAACTTCTTTCTGAGGAACAAAAGGCTCAGCGAATGGGAGCAGCACTGTCCTTTCTTGAGCGTTACAAAAGAGAAGGCGATGCTTTTCTCGATCAGATTGTGACAAGAGATGAGACTTGGGTGCGTATGTGAATGCAGAAACAAAGCTTCAATCAATGCAGTGGGACCATACTCACTCCCCGAAAAAACCCACAAAGTGTCGTCAAACACTTTCCACGAGGAAACCTATGGCAACTGTGTTCTGGTTCAGAAAAGGAATTTTGCTAGTGGAGTTCTTGGAGAGGAATGCCACAATTAACGCTGAGTGTTACTGTAACACACTAACAAACTTGAAAAGGGCCATTCAAAACAAACGTCGTGGCATGTTGAGCTCTGGGGTGATTTTCCTGCATGGCAACGCCCGGCTGCATACAGTGCGTCGTAATGCGACCAAACTGCAAGAGTTCAACTGGGAAGTATTGGATCATCCTCCCTATAGCCCAGATTTGGTGCCTAGCGATTACCATCTCTTCATGCATATGAAGACGTGGCTTGGCTCGAAGTGCTTTGACGATGACGAAGAGTTGAAAACCAGCGTCGTAAGTTGGCCGAATTCTACGATTGCAGAATTTCAAAGCTCGTCAAACGCTATGACAAGTGTCTCAATGTGACTGGGAACTGTGTGGAAAAATAAATTGGAGTGTACAATTTCAAACGTATTGTAACCCAATTCTGTAACGTCATTCACAGGTTTGTAAGAAATAAACGGTTACTTTATGAATAGCCCTCGTAGAACAAAGATACATATTGTTTGCGTAGGCTTCCACGGCTGGTGTACATGGTGTGTGGATAAGCTTCAGGGCTTCTACCGCGTTGTCTTGGTGTTATTGGCTGACGTTTCGACTGCTGTGTTGTGGTCATCTTCAGAGCAGTTGTTGGATGCTCTGCTCTGAAGATGGCCACAACACAGCAGTCGAAACGTCAGCCAATAACACCAAGACAACGCGGTAGAAGCCCTAAAGCTTATCCACACACCAAAGATACATATTGCTTTTTATATAAAAACATTCTAGCATCCCCAGAAAGAGTAAGTTACATACTCGTGCTCAGAGGGCATTCCACATAACGTTAAGATATTTTATGAAATACTATAACAGAGTAAAAAATAAAAAAAATAAAAAAGAACAAGAAAAAACATATCACAATAATTTAACTTTAAATTTTCTCTCTACACAGCAATTTTTAATTTAATTTTTTAAATAAGGAGCATTAGTAAATTGTATATTTGGGAATTTAGCTATTAAGGTATGTTATAAAGCCTTGGACCGAAGTTGCTACTGTGATTATATGCTACAGCTGTGATACATTTAGGTTCTGTTAAGCATAATATATGTTTTCTGATCTTTTGGTTTTATATTTGTCAGTGATGTCAAAGCAAGCGCATTTTTCTGACCTTGACGTCATGCACAGGCATCAAGCGCTAAGTATGGAAAGAGGAAGGATTGTGTACATAAGTAAGCAGCCTGTAGGATTAAGAAAACAGTGGTGCACAAACTTCAAACAGAACGTGACATTTTATGTCGTTATTTTTATATGGCTTCTTTCTGTTTGATATTATCTACATTGTCTGTAAAACAAAAGTACTAATACCAATTTCTTAATATTGCAGTTGTGTTTTAAATGTTAATAACATAATAAAGAGATAAGAAGGAATATTCTCATAAATTCCATAGTAGTACAACTATCCTGTACTAAATGGATGAAACACATCATTCATAAAGAAAGTGATATCCCAAAAAAAGAGATTGGGTATGACATGACAAGTGTAATTGATTAAGTGTAACTAATATTCCGTAACAAAACCCTTATCGCATTATGCTTTTAAGGTGCTATTGGTGAGCAACTTCCTATCATCAGAATATTAAATTATTTTCTCGAAATGTGCTGAAGCTATAGAGCTGACATTTTTACAATATATGGGGACGCACCTTTTGCTTATGATGTAACAGTAGTTGCTCTGTTAATAATTCATTTCCATGCGAATATTTTCAAAACTTTCAATACACTATCTTCAGTAATATGCATTTACGGTATATTAAATTAACGAAAACATTCTGTAAGGCTACTAAATAAATAGGCCTATATCTGAAAATTTCAGTTTTCTATAAAGAAAGTTGAGAAAATATTTCTTTTGAACAATCAAACTTGTGAAAAGTGAACATTGAAATTAAAACTTACATTCTTATAATGCACTTATACTTCCAGACAAATCTAAAAATTAACATGGATACAGTTATAATAAGTTCTCTTCCCTTTATCTATTGAATCAGTGCTGGCCATCCCTGAACATAGCTCGACCAAGTGGCATATACGACCTCTTTCTTCTGTCTCTTTCCTTTCAGCTGTAAAGTGCTCAGGGTCTCCTGAGCTCTAAAGCGCGCGCTTGCTCCTGTGGGCATCAATTGAAATCACTGATTTATGTGAATATAAATTAAATATATTTCGGTTTTTATGTACGAAATTCAATAATACATTGTTATAAATTTAATGGAAGTCAAATATTTTAAATCCTGAATACAACAGTTCTGAAGGGTAATCAAGAGTTTATTAAGGCATAATTGTATTATTCTTTTTTGTAGCAGAATTATTGGCATGAGGGAGGTACTATTAGCATTGTATTAACTTCGTACTTTCTTAAACATCAACCATAGTACACCAACTATTTACCTTTCTTACACATACTGCTACCACCACCATCATTAAAAATTTTCATCAACACTTCAACCATTAAAGCTTCATTATACTACTCAGATTGCTCTCTGCAATTTGTTTAGTTGGTTATTTAACGACCCTGTATTAACTACTAGGATATTTGGCATTGATTGTATTGGTAATAGCGTGATGGTATTTGGCAAGATGAGGCCGAGAGTTCACCATAGATTACCTGACATTCGCATTCGTCTTATGGTTGGAGAAAACCTCGGAAAAAACTACCAGTAATGAGCACAAGCTGGAATCTAACCCATGCCCAAGTGCAACTTTGGATCAGCAGGATCCTTGTCCTTGTAAGCTTTTTATTTGTTATACACATTAATGGTAACATTTTCACAATTCACTTTTTTGCTTTAAAAAGCTAACAATTATTGTGTCTACTTACTGATTGATGTCCACGTTTTTCTTCAGTGATACCGTACACCGCAGCATAGAATAATGAATCCACAGAGAACTTGATTTCTTCTTTTCACTTTTCATTGAAAAATATTCCAGCATAAACTTTTCAGAAATATTCTCTACTTTTTTTTTTACACCACTCTTCAAACTTCTTATATTCCTCTTCATACCTCTGTCACGATTTTGTTGGAATTAATAAATCAGTACAGCTGTTAATGCAATACCATTGACACTTATATTTATAAATAGTCATGGTGACAGTACCGACAATAATAACATTCTTCAAATGTTTCTTGTACATGGCCCTCTATATGAATCGATCACCTACAAAGCAAATGTATATAGCTTCAAATGTTTCTCGTACAAGGCCCTCTATATGAATCGATCACCTACAAAGCAAATGTATATAGCTGGCAATAAAAATTTTACATTTAGACAATATTCAATTTTACATTATTTTTTTTATCAAAGCAGATGAAACTTTGTACGGTACACATGTCGTAACTTCATATTACAATAGTAGACTGGTTATCAACTCGGCCTGCAGCCTTGTTTGGTGTGTTTTGTGCATTTATAATCGTTAGTTGAGTGTTTAGTTTTGTGTTGTGGGTTTATATTCGTTTGCTGAGTGTCTCATTTACACAGAAACATTTACATAGACCTAAAAATAGTGAAATAAGTATAGTTGTAGTGTTCTGTTTATTTATAGTTGTTATATTTAGTTGGATAAGTTGTCAATTATGCCTAAGAAGAAAAGTATTAGATCTGTACTTAGTTCTGCTCTGAATGAAAGAAGATGGGGTCCTAAAACAGTGAAACAAATTGAGAAAACATTCTCGTTTTTCATGAAATTGTAGCTTAATGTAGGTGTTCGAAGTGACCACCATCAGCATCCAAACACTATTGATGCCGCCGAACTGCTCCACGAACTAAGTTCCGTAATGTGTCCAGTGTCATAGCTGCACATGACGTTAAATTTTGATTTGTTCTCGTAGCACATCCAGTGTAGCTGGCGTTTCCCAATAAACAACATCCTTTAGGGTCCCCCATATGTAGAAATTGGTGTTAGGTCTGGGGACTGTGCTGCATGCTCGACAGCACCTCTTCGACCTATCCATTAAGCTACAATTTCCCCGAAAATGAGAATTTTATCTGAATTTGTTCTTAAGTTATTTATAAACAAACAGTGTATACTTTTTTTGGGCTAATCTGTATTTTAAGTCATGTTATGTTACATTAAAATTAAATTTCAAATCAAAATTCTGAAGAAATTTTAAGAAAACAGTAATAATAAATCTTGGTCAGTATTACTTACTGAAAAAGAATATATAAGGTATCTGATTCTTTTCGACATGATTCAGTAGCAAAATTTCGGATGCTAACTGGTCATGACTGTTTGCAGCACCCTGTTTAAAATTGAAATTTTTTGTTCACCATCCTGTGTAATCTAGAAGACTCTTTGATGAATCAAGAACATTTACGAAAATGTCCAGCTTTGGCATCAGATTTTTTGGATTCGGACTCTAAATTATACTGCAAAGTTAGAAGGTGAATGGAGAACTTCCAAGTGTCTGGGCAATAGATACTGCTGCTGCTACTATGTTACATTAAACCAAGTTTTATTTAATTTCCATTTCGACATGTACAAAACACAGTTCTGAATTCATTTATGCTTTAGATTGCATTAATGCAATTTCTCCAAAGTATCATTTGTCTCTACTTGGCAATGCATAAACAATGTCACATTACAAAAATTCTGCTAACAAGTTTGGAGTTAGACCTTCTATATAACCTTAAATTATATGTGTTTTTTAGGTTTTCACGGTGAATGTGATTTGGATATTGCACTATGTCCTGGAGCTAACATTTCTAACGTTTCGAACGTTTCGAAACTACATACAGGTTCCATGATCAGGGCAGAGAGCCTAGGCAAGACCAGACAGTTCGCCTACTCTGCTGGGCATGTAGCGCCTGGCCGTTCCATGTGCTGAGCTCAAATGACAAATTCTGAGGGGAATATCTGTCAGTGACTAAGCTCTTAAGAGGCTTTTGAGGCTCATATAGCCTACCGGTACATATATATTCTTATATGAGGTCTCGCCATCCTCATTGAATAATCAATGAATCGATTGCAGGTGCTGGAACGAATTTTTCTCAAATTAATAGATATTTACAGTATAGCTATCAGAATGCTGAATTGGAGTTAAATCGCTTGCTTGAACTTGGTCGAGTGTCGCACCCTTGAGTGAGGTAAGATCGGTCGTGATACGCTCGTAATAAATAGAAGCACAGTACAAGGTCACCTCACCAACATGTCTTATCTTGTATGGAAGGCAGCAAATAAGATACACATATGTTTTGCTCACACGGTAAAAATAAGGCTTTATTTTCTGCGTTTATGACAAACGTTTAATGGAACAGTCAGTGGAACGTACCAAAACAGGAACATGAAGTTATAAATAGAATAGTATGAAAAACTTCGATATACAGTTATTATTGCTAATTCATAATTATTCAGTATTTGATTTACCACATATATAATTTGATAGGTCCATACATAGATGACTGAACGAATTGAGCAAAGATACTGCATCAAATTTTGTCTAAAGCTTGGTGATTCTCAAAGTCAAACAATTCGTAAGATTCAGCAGGTGTTTGGGGAAGATGTGATGGGTGTAACACAAATTATGGAGTGGTTCAACCGACTCAAAGATGGCCGCACATCAGCGGAGAGTGAGCAGCATTGTGGCAGGCCCCAAACTGTTCGGAGTGGAGCCGTTGTTGAGAGGGTGCGAAATTTGGTGATGGCAGATCGTCGTTTGACCATGCGGGAGATTGCCGAAGAGATTGGAGTGAGTAAAGATTCTGCACATGCAATTTTGCGTGATGATTTGAACATGAACCGAGTGGCTGCGAAATTCGTGCCCAAGTTGTTGTCCCCGGAACAAAAAGACCTCCGTCGTGACGTTGCACAGGACCTTCTGGACACCGCCAACACTGATCCTGGGTTTCTGAACATCGTGATAACTGGAGATGAGTCATGGGTGTACGGGTACGACCCAGAAACAAAAAGACAGTCGTCGCAATGGAAGCATCCCGAGTCTCCAAGGCCGAAGAAAGCGCAGCAGGTGCGAAGCAAAATCAAGGTGATGCTGACTGTTTTCTTTGATGTCCGTGGAATTGTGCATCACGAATACGCACCGGAAGGACAAACGGTGACAAAGGAGTACTATCACGATGTTCTCCGGCGACTCCGTGATGCAGTTCGGCGCAAAAGACCAGACATGTGGACGGCGAACAACTGGCACTTGCATCACGACAACGCCCCCGCACATTCATCCCAATTGATCCACACTTTCTTGGCCAAACATGGAATTACAACCGTTCGCCAACCTCCCTACTCTCCAGACCTGGCTCCTTGCGACTTCTGGTTGTTTCCAAAATTGAAGACACCACTGAAAGGATTCCGTTTTGAGAGTAGAGAAGAGATAATGCGGAACGCGACGACGGAGCTGAACACCATTCCAAAAGAAGACTTCCAGAGGTGTTTCCGGCAGTGGAAGGATCGATGGGCTAAGTGTGTGCAAGCACAAGGGGCCTACTTTGAAGGGGATTAGGGTCCCAACCCCGTCAGGTGTTTGAAATATTTTTTCTGGCTAAAGGTCGGATACTTTTTAGACAGGCCTCGTATACTTAATACACAATTACAGTTCAATACCCACACATTATTCGACATCATGATACATAGTACACAAACAAACACCCCCACCATAGGAGCAACTCACCCCCACCCCTACAACTGACGAATGCAAATGGCAGTATGCAAGATCAACAGGAACATCAGTAGTTCGTAGGATACTGAAGATGATGCAGAACCGGCATCAAAACGGGCTGTCTGTCTAAGGTACATAATCTTTTTAAAAAATTTTAACACTTTTAACGTGTATTTAAACAATTATAAATTTTTTAAACAAAGTGTTAACATGAACCAGAATCAATGACATTAAAAGTAGCTCGTGATTCAGCCAGAAAACAAGCAGAAGAGAACAGTAATAGAGACAATTTTATAGACTGGAAGCTTGTAAAGTGGCCACATTTAAGAAAGAAGTACTCTCAGCCAAAAGGCAAAGTTTTAACAATTTCATCTCTAAAATGGTCTATAGAAAAGATGGTATAAAAGCTTACCCGAATTTATATCTAATATCACAAACAGTAATCCACCAAGTAACTCACTTATAATTTACAAAAATACACAACTAACAGACCCCCAGGTTATTGAAAATGCCTTTCTAAGTACATATGCAATAATACATAGAATCACAACAACTCACAAAAAGTTAGAAAAAAGCATGAAAAAAATATGAAGGTGAACAAAAGAAGTGTGTTTGCATGAACACAAGAGAAGTGTTTGTTGCTAGTTTCACAATCCATGAACTAGATGCAGCTATTGGGACTCTTAAATGCAATGAAGTCTCTGGTCCAGATTTAATTCATTCAGAATTTATCAAGAACCTTGGAGACAAGTCTTAAAAACCATACTGAACGTTTTACAGTACCAGGATCTGCTAACTGAAAAAGAAAACCATTACCAGTATTATACCCATTTTGAAGAAAGGTAAAACTTCATCTAATATTAATAACTACAGACCTATTTCTCTGACAAGCCAGATATGGAAAATATGGAAAGAATGATTGCTGCACATCTCAATTCGTTCCTTGAATCCAACAACTTGTTTTCAAAATAGCTATCTGGGTTTATACAATACCACTCACCCAGTGGTGATATTCAAAAAGTTTAACAATCAGTTCTCTCGTGTATGTTAAACATATACAGTATATGCCCATGGTAATTCCAAATATTACCTAGAAATATTTTAACAACTGGTTCGTCAATACTGGTGCGAGCTGGCCGAATATCACCACTGCACTCACCTAACGAACAAGTTGTTTATTTCAGTCAGAGTGTTAAAAAAGCCATGAACAAAAAAGAACAGGCTGCAGTTGTTTATATTTAAAAAAAATTTCTTGAGTTGTCAGATTTCTGTCATCACTTACTTTTTAGTTTCACAAAAATTAGACTTCAACAAACAAAATTTGATAACACAATCTCAAGGGAAAAAATGGAACTCTCAGCATCATAATCCACAGTTAATTCCCAATTTACCGCGCAAATCGTCTGTAATTGCATTTAGATTGGCAACAGGCCATGACTGTTTGGCCAAGCACCTGCATAGAATTGCACTATATCAATCCCCTAACTGCTCATTGTGCAATTCAAATCAAGAAATGGATTCTGAACACCTCAAAATCTGTGCTTCAGTGGCTGACCATGACAATATCTTTGAAAAATATTGGAGTGCAAGAGGTTAAATGACTTTATTGTCAAACACCTGGCATGAGAAAACAACAACTTACTTACAAATGGCTTTTAAGGAACCCGGAGGTTCATTGCTGCCCTCACATAAGCCCGCCATCGATCCCTATCCTGAACAAGATTAATCCAGTCTCTACCATCATATCCCACCTCCCTCAAATCCATTTTTTATATTATCCTCCCATCTACGTCTCGGTCTCCCCAAAGATCTTTCTCTCTCCAGCCTCCGAAATAACACTCTATATGCATTTCTGGGTTCGCTCATACGTGCTACATAGCCTGCTCATCTCAAACGTCTGGATTTAATATTCCTAATTATGTCACATTATCAATATTCCCTTCAGGTAAAAATTAATTATGATTACATTAGTAATTCAAATTATTATAATCAATAATATTCATAATAATACATGCACACACTTATAAATGCTATCACTGAATATCTATACATAAAACTTCCCTAGAGGAACACAAAGAGATTCACTACAAGCACCTATTGGCGAGCGAACGACTGACAGAGAGAAATGTTTTGCAAGTGGACTTATGCCTGACCAGGAACCAGTACCTGCGTTTTAAATCTCAACAGTTGCGAGGTTGTCAAATCTTTTGCGAGAGTTGTACCAGTAAACTTTTTATTTTTTGTTTTTTAATTTTCTCATGTATCCCTTAATGAATTTATTCTTTTTAGCCTCATTTTTTATATTACAGAGAATGGATTTTGCTTCTGCATTGAACTGACGCACACTTCAATCCTATTGGTATTATATTTGCCTCTTTGTCTCATTATATGGTTCTTTGCTTCAGTAAAGTCTCATTTTACAAACCTATGGATCAACAATTGGCTCTCTTCTGACAAAGGAAAAATTTTACAGTCTCTACAAAAGAAACCAAATGACCTGGAAATGTACAAAAACTTGCCCAGACATGTTCAAACATTTTTAACAAGAGCCAGAACAGGTCACATTGTCACTCAATTATACCTACACCGATTTCACATTTCTGATAATCCTACTTGTCTGTGGTGTAATAATCATGATGAAGATCTGGAACACATTCTTCTATACTGTCCATCCATAAACCACAAAAGAAGTAAATTAAAATCATCAGTACCAGTTGCAGAAGACACAGCCCTGCAGTATATATTGACTACACCCCACCTCTGGCTACTAGCAACAGGCATCTATAATGAACACCGATCAAAATACCCCTCATTTCTCGTGAAAAACAACTGAATAGACTGTTGTCAGCAAACAGCTGGATACATTAAGAAGATTGATTGATGTATCCCTTAATGAAATAAGCTGAAAATTTACAAGGTTTTTATTCACATCTTCATTCACAAAAACCACTACTTGAAATAAAAATTTTTTCTGCCATATCTTAAAATTTCGAAATTTTGGAATCTTTTTTTGTACAACCAAACATCATTTCCCCCTTAGCTCCCACAATTTTAAAAGTATTTTTAAACTCTTGTGTCCATCCTGTTCCAGTAGGTTGTGGCAGCAGTGTGAATTAATATCATCCAATTATTTGTAGTGTTACTGTAGTTAGTAATTTTTAAATTTTTTAAATTTTCCTGAAAATTTTCATTCAAATATTTTTTTTATTTCTTCTATTAGTAATAAGATATTAATTTACATTTTGGATCATGATATATATATCATCCACGTAAAATTTCATGCAATTATCTTTAATAGTTTCTTCATTATGAGGGAAATGGTTTGAAAATTTTAAAAAATTTTAACTTTCAGAGAACAAGCGACAAACTTACAGACAGGTGGTGTTGACTAGAACTCTCTTGGTGCATATTTTGGGCCATAGCTCGGAAACTAATTTAGGAATTTATCAAATTCTTTCACAGACAAAAAGAGAAAATTCTGTACTCCAGATTTTGGACAAAATAAAATATATCTGTTTTTTGTATCAGTTAAGCTGGAAGTTCCCCCTAAAATAATTTTAGGTTACTTTTGTAATATTAGGAGAATCAGTATGAGCATTAAAAAATATATAACCTAGAACAGAATTTCAGCAGTATAACAAGTCGATAATGAATGTATTCTGGATTTCAATCAAAAATATATGACAATCCTACATAACAAGATAATCCTGTGCTGTCCAGCAATGGAGGAAAACATATTGGGGTTTTAGTTCGATGGTGTGTGATCTGTCACTGGTATGTTTACAAAACTTTCGTCTGTTAGTACGTGTTGTAGATAGAATAATATTATTTTAGTGTATTTGACCGTTTGTAAGTAGTATAAAGGAATGTATAGGCCTACAGAGAGTTCCCATGCAGACCAGTCCCACTCCAACCTCCAACAAATCTGTTGTAGGATGGCAAGTGGTCAGGTGTACTGACAAGTCTGTGCATACTTCTCTACACTGACAAGTCCCACTCCACTCCTTACCGCTTAGCTCCCTCAGGACAGGTGCTCTGCACTACTGTCATTAAGCCGTTGAAACATTACTACCTGGGACTGTTCTGTATAAGAACTCTCTGTAAGTTATATATAAGAAAATAAGTGAATACAGCCTACCGGTAGGCCTATAATACATGTTGGTTCAGTGAAAATAGAATATATTATGTTAGTAGGGTAAATAATTGTAAAATTTGATGAAAAGATTGAAAAATTTCCGTAACAAGGGCAAAAGACCCTTTAAACAGAGTAATAAATCTAGGGTTTTGATAAAGAAATGGTGAAAACCTAACCTAAAAAACAGTGAAGAATGGGTTTAAACTGAAAATATGGAAATATTATAACAAAGAACTTCACCTGTGGTAGAATCTGTTCCATCTACAACAAGTGCTAGTCATAAAAATCCCAATTATAGAGCTTTCGAGATTATAGATTCAGGCATAATTCAAACAGATCTTGACTGTGCAAAGTAATGTTGTGTTTTCATTGTGGTAAGGGAACTCTAAAGACAAAAATAACTATAATATCAGGCTTTGCCTTTAAAATATTAGTAATCTGTCAGAGTTCTGGCACCTCACTGTTGCATTTTTCACCAAAGAACCGAAAAATGTGTGAATAATTGCTTTTTAACATTTTTTTTTTAAATTCTGCTTAGACCTTGAAAGTTTTAGATCAGTGATCATCAACTCGCGTATGAGCGGGCTTGGGCAGTGCTTGGCTGATGCGTGCTTACTGTACCAGGCAGAGGACTAGTTTGTGACGTTGTGTTGTAGTGAACAGAGGCGGTTCTTGCCATCCATTCAAACAAGAGATGTAAGGAGCAGAAAACACTTCAAAACGTAGGCCACACTGAAGAAATACAACTTACAGATGCATTATACAACTAACAGGAACGAATATGGCAGATACAAAGAGAAGAGCGTGCAGCATTAATTCAACAATTCAAGGAAACTGAGCTAGAAGTTGTTTAAGATCACAATGTTAGTGAATCGGCTGTGCGACTCAGTTATAAAATTTCACTTGTAATAGTAAAATATTAGAAACCTTTTAAAGATTGAAAATTTGAAGAATGTTTAATTATAACTGAAGAATTTTTCTCACAACAAGTGTAGGAGTTCGAATCTATCAGTTTGTGTCCTTCCACTATGATGCATCCCATCCGAGGTCTAGCCAAGGACGTTCAGGTGCAATTAGTAATTGTTTGTCAGTCTTTCATTTGTTATTCTTTGGCAGTAGATGAAAATACTTATGTGAGCGATAATCCCCAACTGGTGATTTTTGTAAGAGGCGCTATTGAAAACCTTTAGGTTAAGGAGAGTTCTTATATATTGTTCTCATAAAAGATACTACTACTGGTTCCGATATTTTCATGTAGAGGCTGTAGAAATTATTTTGGACTCCCTTGGAATAAACTTATATCCTTGGCAAGCAATGGTGCTCATTCCATGGTTGGAAGTAAAACGGGTGTAATAAGGAGTCTAAGGGACAAAGTGAAAAGCGTTAATTTATCCCATGAAATTATTTCTTAGCGATCTGTCATAATATAGTAAAGTGCGGTGACTAAGTCGTGGCAAATTATTGGATAGGTTCTTTGAACTGAGGGAGGAAACATCATCGTTCACGGAGGAAGAAGAAAAGTCTGTATCATAAGTGAAAAATGAAAAAATGGATTTGTGAACTTGCCTTCTTAATGGAATTACCTGAATGCTTTAAAGTGTTTTCTACAAGGTAACAACAAGATTATTACAAAGTTATATGACAGTGAAGGCGTTTAATATGAACCCATCTCTAATTATGGAACCTTAGCTTAACTGAAAGGATAAGTTACATCACATTTTTCAAAATTAACAACGATATAGGCATACTAGTTTCTTAAGACTTTGGATTTCGAAGAATACATTCACACATCATGCAATCTGCGCCAGGAATTTGATTCGAGATTTAAAGACTAGGAAAATTTTCGATTTGATTTTCGATTATTATTCGTAATTGGAACTTATTGATTTACTTTACGATAGTGAATTGAAGGACAAATATCAAAACAAAAGAAGTTGTTTGACTTTTATATGAACTTTCCATGTGTTAGATTTCCCCGATTGTACAGACATACATTTTCGGATTCACATATCTGTGGGAACAGTAATTTTTTCCTATGATGAAGATAAACAAGCCATGTCATGGAAGCCAAGTATCGGATCACAACTTAAAATGTGCTGTCACATTTTGCACTATACAAACAATAGTTCCAAATGTTGAGAAATTGCTGAGGGGAAAGAGAATTAAACAAATCCCGAAAAATCAGTGCTAATGCCATGTTGAGTGGCCTGAATGGAGTTAAATTTCTGCATTACTATTCCTAGGGTTTTTATGTGTTTTGTTCAACATTTTCTTTAACAGAAGCATTTGCAGTAATTGCCATGCATTGCCGGAATAATTAACACGAAATGTGTATTATATTTCTGAAAGTAATTATAAACTTATTAACTTCTAACTTTGTTGAAAATAGGCTACAATGTTTTTTTTTTTTTTCAAATTGCTTAAGATAGTTTATTTAGATATTTCCATTCAGCCCGTAAAACAGTGGTCCCCACCTCCTATTCTACAGAGAGTTCCTCGTAGCAGGGCAGGTAAGACGTTCAGCGGCGGGACCACAATATGAATTTACTGCATAGGTTTATGATTGTTTTCTGATGAAAAAAGATACGGGCTGAATGGAAATATCTAAATAAAATATCGCAGATGGTGCGATAGCCTCAGCTCTTCTATCAGAAATGGTTCCCGTGCCTGTTAGTATACAAGTCTACCCAGAGGGGGCCATTTTTGACACCCCAAGTACTCTTTTTAGGAACGTGGCTTTTACTTTCTCCAGTTGTTCTAGATCTTTCTTCTTCAGATATATCCATACTATTTGCAGGCCGTAGGCGAATATTCGAAAATTTTTTGTGGTGAATAGCTGTTTTGCTGCGTCCAGAGATAGTCTATTTATGAGTTTGATGTCATTGATGGCTCTTATGGCTGCGACTGATTTTTCCGCGATATGTTTGCTGAAGCACGTGCCCGTTGTTTGGAATTTTACTCCGAGGTATTTGTAGTGGCTTGATTGTTTCAGTGGTTCTTGTCCGTAATACACCAGTTCATGTGTTGCCACTCTTCCTCCTTTTCTGAAGACCATCTGCAAAGTCTTGCTTTTGTTTATGCGTAGTGCGTTTTCTTCTGTCCATGCTATGAGGGTGTTGAAACTTTCTTGTAGATCTCTATGTTTCGTCACGCATAGGACCATATCATCTGAGTACAAGTATATGGTAGCTTTACAGTTTGCTATTTTTAGCGCTTGGACGACATCTGCCGTGGTGATATTGAATAGCAGAGGGCTTATTGGATCACCTTGGAGGACTCCATTCGTTTGAACTATAGGTGTCGATGTCGTTATGTTGTCGTCTATGGTCACCCTGTTGACTGTCATAATACACCTGATGATGTGGGTCAGGTAGTTGTCTCCAATTATCGTTTCGAGCTTCTTCATTATGATCTGTCTGTCGAGCAGATCGAAGGCTTTTTTGAAATCGATAAATATTGTATATAGTTTCCCTTTGGGATGTCTGAGTGCCACTTGGATGTCGGACAACAGGTTGTTTATGGCATGCAAGGTGGCTCTCCCCTTCCTGGGATCCTTTTGTCTGTCAGGTCGTATAGCCTCTTTGTCAGAACTTTTGAGAAGACTTTGAATAGTGGATTCTCCAGCGCTATGCCTCTGTAAGCATCTGGCAAGGATGTAGCACCTTTGCCTTTATAAAGAACTTTGATGGTGGAGTGTCTCCACTTTTCCAGAATGGTGCCGTATTCCAGGCACTTGTTGAATAGCTGAGTCCATGTCTGGATTAGGTGCGGTGCTGCCAGTTTAAGGTGCTCGTTTGCAATGCCGTCCGACCCTGCTGCTTTTCTAGTTTTTGTTCCCATTATAGCAGCTAATATCTCTTGCTCCGTTATTTTTGGGAATATTGGGTGGTGACTGCTTTGTACCGGCAGTGCTGCATCGCTTCTACTCTGGTTCAGAATCTCACGAAAGTGGTCTACCCAAATCTGCATTTGTATCATGTTTGGAAAGGAGGGTCTTGTTGTCTTGAGGGCCGTAAAAGGACCGTCCATTGCAAATTTGATCAGTTGTTGCGCTTCCTTTTCAAGATGGCTCGCCCTTTTTTCTCTCAGTAGTTTCTTGTAATGTCTTCTTTTTTCGTTATATTGCTTCAAGATTTCTGTATTTGATGAGTTCCTTGCTCTGTGTAGGAGTTTGACTTTCTGCCTTTCTTCATAGCACACTCTGTCAAACCAGGCTTGAGATTTCCTCTTCGGGAGTTATTGAGTTATTATACCTAGTAACAATAGGTCTATAAGTTTGCAATAATGATGTATCGCAACACTTGGTTTTCACTCACATCCTTGTTGGCAGTCATTCCAGGATGCAGAGTTTGGTGTGAGATTTGTGGCAGAAGTCTCTAAACCTCTAAAGGCATGGCTACGACCTTGACTCGGAAGCTTGAGGGGGACTAGAGAGGAGATATCAATTCACTAAATCTCAGTATGAAACAAGGCTAGACTTCCGCCACAACAATATGTTGCGCTATATTGGTGTTCTGGGGGTGATGATGGTCGCCTTCTCGTGGTGCCCCCTGAACTATGTTTAATGAACATAGAAAAAAACGACCATCCAACATGCTCAAATGACAAATACAATCCGAAGTAAAATATTCCGGAGGTGAAAAAGTCCCCTCATTTGGATCTCCGGATGGAGATTATTTTAGCATCACATAACAAGACAAAACACAATATAATTCTACCTCAGCTGAAGGTCTTACAGTGGAATGCTGGAGGCCTTAATCAAACCAAGAAAACTGAAATACATAAAATTCTAATAGATAAAGACATTGATATGTTTGCAATAATGGAAGCCAATGTTACAGCTCAAAAATTACAGTTCTTTGTTTTCAAGAACTACAATACATTTCTACAACCTAAAGCAAGACAAAGAACTAGTGGCATACTAGTTGGCATCAAAAGAGGAATAACTTCAACCTTTAACATTGTTAAACAAATGACTAAGGAAGACAAATCTGAAGTAACGAATATATTATGCAAATCTGTCTTTCAGGTAGAAGCTCCCTGTGAAGCAGGCTTGAATAATATATTTGTTGCTGTCAGGGGCGTATTTTGTGGACTACCGGGGCTACCGGCGGTAGCCCAAGGAAATTACAAAAGAAAAAGTTTATGATATAACATAATGTAATAATTTTGTATTATTAGTTTTACCAAAGTAATTAAAATTAAAGCAATTGTTAGATTTATATGCACTCTCTGCTCTCGAAAAGAAACAAGTTGTCAAGGCGGCATCACTGCAGAAACCGCTGCTACGAGGGGTAGCCTGTGACCGTTCCGCTCACGCTGTCCTGTCGCACAACTGCCTGTCCCCCGCTACCTGTTTCTATCGTGCAGTGTAGGCCGGGTGAGTTGCCGCTCTCGTGATCGGTTTCTTCGAAGGTGCGAAGCAACAATAGGCTTAGTACGCTAGCTCATGAATGTGATTGTGTTCTTGCAGTTCAGTATTTTAAATTTGTGATTTGTTCGAGTGTCTAAGAGTTATATTAATTGTGAATTATGAAGTTTTTAATTTCCCAATTAAGTGATATTGTGAAAAATATGACAGAACAAGTTTCTGGAGAGGTTTGTGTTGAAAATGACTGTGTAATAGAAGGTTTAATAAAAGTGCCTTTTAACCGTCGTACATACAACGAGAAAGTTGAAATTGTGAAAATGGAAAGACCAACTCCTGAGTTAAATTTGTCCATGAACGTAAAAGAAAAACAGCGTGAGTACACACGCCATTTCACTTCAACATCATATGGTAAGTGGAATTGGTTGTGTGGTAGCTCTAAACTGTCTAAACTATTTTGCTGGCCATGTTTGTTATTTAGCCGCGAAACTAATGTGTGGTCAAAAGAGGAGTTTTCTAATATGAACTCCCTTCGAACGGCAGTCCTAAAACACGACAAATCATATTTGTAGTAGCATGAACTTTGCAAACTTTGGGAAGACAAGAATTGATTTACAGCTAGATAAGCAAAAAGCTCTACACATCAACCACACAATGCTCTTGTGAAAAGAAATCGGGAGATTTTACTGCGTCTTATTAACGCAGTCTACTTCCTAGGAAAACAAGAATTGGCTTTTCGGGATCATAATGAGAGTGTGGAATCAGACAATAGAAGAAATTATATTGAATATTTAAGTTCCTTAAGTGAATTTGACCATTTACTGGCCAATCATCTTGAGAGTTCAACAGTATTTCGTGGTACTTCTCCCGCAATTCAGAATTACTTAATATTTGCTATAAGTGGGGTTATGATAAAGAACATAAAATCTGAAATAGAGGAAGCACCTTTTGTGGCCATTGTTGTTGATGACAAGTGATCAGAGTCAATTGTCCACTGTTTTAAGATACGTCGACAGTACTGCCAATGTTCAAGAACGGTTTATAGGATTCACAAATGTCAGTTCGGACAAAACTGCTGCTGCTTTGTTTCAGCATGTGGAAGGTGTTATAGCAGAATAGCTACAATGTCGGCAATAAGTTAATTGCACAGACATACGATGGTGCTTCAGTTATGGCGGGAAATATTAATGGCTTAAAAACGAAAGTTCAAGAAAAGTATCCTCAAGCACTATTTGTCCATTGTTACAGCCATGTTCTCAATTTAGTTTTGCAACAAACTATTTCATCCATCCCAGAATGCCGCATTTTTTTCAAAACACAGTCGGGTTTAGCTGCATTTTTCTCATCATCTCCTAAAAGATCAGGAAAACTCAAGGAATTTATGAACAAGAAACTCCCAAAAATAGCACCAACTAGATGGAATTTTACATCTCGGCTTGTAAATACAGTAAAGGAATACAGAGAACAACTGACTGCTTTCTTTGAAAATATCATTTGTAATGACTCTGAAGAAAACTGGGATGATGATGATGTAATTGTGCAGGCTCAAGGATATTTGTATTTTTTCACACAGTTTCAGAATATATTTCTTCTTGAAGTCTATGCTAGAGTGTTCGCACATACAGATGTGCTCTACAATATTTTTCAGACAAAAAGTCTAGACATAGCATACTGCTTGCAAGAGGTATCAAAGTTAAAAAATACTATATCCGAGTTCAGACGTAGTGGGTTTCCGTCCATATGGAGTAATATGGAAAATGAAAATTCTTCAGCCAATACAATGGAACCACCATTAAAGCGAAGAAAAGGAGATGATGAATTGAAATACAGGCAGCTGTACTACAGCATACTAGATCGTATGCACATGGAAATTACTGACAGATTTTCTGATTATGGAAAGCTTATAGATTCTCAAAAATTTTTTGCTTATAGAGAAAACTTCCCGAATGAGGCACTAAACAAATTATTTCAGTCCTATAACAGTCACTTTGATCAAGTATGTTTGAAAAATAAATTAAGCGTAATATATTCAGCAGAAGTCTTTGATTTTTCGAACAAACCTATCCACGAAATATTATCTGCCATATATGAAAACCAGCTGAACCAAGTTATTCCTGAAGTCCTTAAATTGGCAACATTAATTGTGACAATACCAGCTACGTCAGCATTGGTAGAAAGAACATTTTCTGTGTTGAAGCGAATAAAATCCTACTGTAGATCAACTCATACACAAGAACGTTTATCCGGCTTGGCACTGATGTCCATTGAAAAGTCATTTCTACAGAAACTTCGCAAGTGGCCCAACTATAATTTCAATGACGAAGTCATCAAAGTATTTTCGTCCCAATCAAGACGTCTGGAATTCACATATAAATAGGTAAGGAATTTTATTATAGGGATTTTAAAATATATTTTGTGTAATAATAGGGTCAGTGGTAGCCCAGACCCTTAAACCAGTATACGCCACTGGTTGCTGTAGGTACGTTAACAGAAAGCCACAATTTAAGTCACACAGAATTGTGTGCACTCAAAGTTGGGTTTCTGGCGTCTTGTCAAACCATTTGAGTTGTGTGGACTTAAAGGGAAGAATTGTGACGGTGTCTTGTATAGTTCCTGGAGTAGCTCAATCGGTAGAGCATTCATGCGCTAAGCGAAGGGTCCCAGGATCGATACCTGGCCCAGGAACAATTTTTCCTTTGAAATTATTCACAAATCTGAAATTTGTAAAATAGAACTTCGGATAAATAACACTTCAAAATGTATAGCATATATAACCCCCTAATAACAAACCCAATTTGGACAATATAGTAGTTACACCAAAGACTCTCATAATTGGAGACTTCAGTGGTCATTCTAAAGAATGGGGATATTTAGGCATCAATTCTGTTGGCCATTCAATAGAAGATTTTCTTAACACCCAATCAATCCAATTATTATTCAACCCAGAAGACCCTCCAACATATCTTCATTCCCATGGAACATCTAATCCAGATTTAACTCTAATATCTTCAGACATATATAACAAGGCAAGCAGGAAAGTTCTGGAAGACCCTGGACTTGGCCACAAAATCATTGCTACTTCTATTTTACTACATCAGAAACCTACAAACAAATCTTATAACAGATGTTCTTGGAATTTTAAAAAATCCAATTGGACTAAATTTAGAGAAGATCTAGAAAATAACCTCTCCATTAATATGAACGAATCCCCAGACAAATGTAACGACATAATTTGTGCAACTATGCTAAAAGCAGCAAAGAAATGGGTGCCCCGAGGAAAGATCCCAAACTACAAACCTTTCTGGACAAAAGATTTAGAAACATTAAAGAAAGATTATTACAAAACAAAATTATTTCACACATAACAATAAATATTATACACAAACTGAAGGATTACCAATGGGTTCACCTATATCAAGTATATTAGCTGAAATCTTCATTCATAATATAGAACAAACACACATACTAAACACTGACAACAACAAACACGCAGAGAGAATAATGTACTGGCATCGATATGTAGATGACATAATAGTCCTATATAATGGAAACAAAAGACAAATAGAAAACCTACATCAACAACTCAACAAAATACATCTCAAATTAAAGTATACAATAGAAACAGAACATAACCAAGCTATAAATTTCTTAGACATCACCATAACCAAAACAAATAATAGACATGAATTCAAAATATACAGGAAACCACAACTACAACACACATACAGAATTCATCGAACTATCCTATACAACATAAACATGCAGCTTTCCATACAATGACATACAGATTAATATTTAACATACCTATGAACAATGACAACTATACTGAAGAACTAAACACAATAAAATATATAGCACAAGACAATGGATATAATCCTAACATGATAGATACACTAATAAAAAAGACAAAACAAAAACAGAACAAACCAACACAAACACCGCGTGAGAATAAATACATAACATTAACATATCACAATATCAATACTTACAAAATTGCAACGTCATTCAGAAAACTAAAACACAAGATAGCATAGGTACAAAACAAAAACACAACACAGAAATATCTAAATAATCACATCAAACATTCAAATAAATATAATTCAACTGGGGCTTACAAACTAAAATGCAATAGCTGTCCACATTTTTACATAGGACAGACAGGAAGAAAGTGCATATGTAGTAGAAAGTCATAACTTATTATTTTCACAAAGTTCACTTTTTAAACAAGAGCTCAGCACTTTTAAGATAACAAAGAATCAGTTTAAAATATTCACAGACATATCTGTAACACTTTCTGTGATAAGGGTACTTAAAGATGGTGAATTTAACACTGGTAATACAAGGTCTCTAATCTTACCTTAATGGATAGATAAATAAGTGAACTAACAAAGTAAAGAACAGAGGAAGGACTGAAGGAACTAATTAATATATAAACAAGTAGCTTGATGATCAGTCAGTTGGTAACAAATTTGGTTATGGTCATTCCAACCATCATGGATTCTATGAGTCTGGCAGTTAAAAGAATTCTGTGTATGAGACAGAAGTATCTCTTAACACCGAATTCGTTACCTACAATGATGCGTTCATGGTTGAAAATGATGACTGATAGAGCTACATTTGACGTGGGCAAGAAATGAGACCAGTAAATTTTTCGTGGAACTCTAGTAGTCAATAAAGAAATTAATGTAAAAATATATGAAGGGTTCACAACCAGAGTGGACCAAGTCCTTCTGGAATAATTTTGAGAAATTGAGTCTTAAAAGTACCTGACTCATGCTTAGCAACCTTCACTTTCCATAGGAAATGCTGCCCTCTCTGGAGTAACAAATGAGTTATTGACTTAGTTTGTTAAGGCAATGAATAAATCTAAGTTTTCTTCATCTGAGATTGCATTAATCCACAAACTGACCACTGGCAGACTTGATCCACTCTGGTTGTGAGCTCCTCATATATGACAGAAAGAATTGAATGAGGAATTTGAAAAAGGGACCAAGTCCATATTTTTTGTAAATTGAGTTTATGCCCATTTCTGGGTCTCCATACACTCTTCTTGGATTTCAGCATTAAAAGGAACGAAGTCCTTTAGAATGTACACATTTAAATTGTGTATCAACATGTTTGGACTGTTATATATCCAGATCCATACAAAAGGTTTTTTGTCGTTTTCTTCAAATTTACTTTTCCAGACTTAGTCCCTTTTGAAAATTCCTGATTCAATTATAAAATAGAATTCGAAGGCACAATTAGCTCACCGGATTGTATCACAACAGCTGATTTCCCTGCATGCCATGACAGGGGAATAAGTTCACTGCAGCCTTGTTCTGTACATCTGACACGTCCCAACACATGGTGCGGCCCTTGGGACGTATGTCTTTGTGCCATGTCAGTAAATTCTGTGCAAAACAACCACATCACATTTTCAATGCTCTATTATCATTTACCACTCTGTCATCACCTCAATGTCTCTGAATATTGTCAGTCTTTTAAATGAGACATTACACAACAATTACAATTACTGAAATTTGATTGTTTTAGTCCTTGGCCCACAGTTTTTAAGTTTCAACAAAATTTCTTTCACGATTATGAAGGGGTTTTCCAAGAAACCGTGTCTCAAGTAGGTGAGCCTCTGAAGAGAAAAAATATCAACTATAAACGCATCTATTGCGAAGTGTTTGATAATATTGATAACCACTTGGATGTAAGATTTCAAGATTATTCTAAACTGAAATTTTTAAATTTATTGTCGCCTCAAAACTATGAAAAATATACTAACCAATTCCCAGAAAGTTGCTTTCAAAATCTCATAGATACATATGGAAAATTTTGATTGTAGTGTACAGCAGTAAAGAGTTTAGAAATAAAACCATGAGTGAACTTGCAAAACTATTGAGTACTAATTCAATGCTGAAAAAAAGTTTTCAGCAGTTTAATGTGTTAGTGACATTACTGTGTACAGTCACAGAAGAAAAATCTGGCCGATGAGCAGCAAAACTCGTAATGTTACTTACGCCGGTTTTTTTGTAATTATCACAGTACAGAGTATCTAAGAGGGATACTGTTTACTCCCCCCCAACGTTGCTGGTCTCGGAAGGAGAGGATTTCGGACTGTTTCTGTTCACATTCCATAAGGTTGAAACTCTTGTGTTCTTGTCGACATAGGCCTACAAAAATTTTCTTAGTAAGCATTGTAGTAGTAATTTTCAGATAAGTCAATATACAATACAATATAACATAAATATTTATTTGTTATTCAGTCTAAATGACTTATCAGTGTTTTAAAAAAAGATCAATAAAATGTATAAATATAAATATTCATTGAAGTTAAAGGTTAAAATAATGCTAACGTTTTCGCCTATTACCACCTTTAGGCATTTGAGCAATATTTTATATTAGTTACTTACGATACGTATATATTATAGAACGAATTGCATCATGAACAGCTCAACTTCCTGTTGAAAGTCATACCTGCATTCTACGTTTCAACCATCTGAAATTATTTCGACGTCCACTCAATATGAAGTTTAATATTGGAATCAATAAGAACCATAAGATTATATCATTATAATACATATAATTACATCAATAACGGCACATACCAGTAATTGGTAAAATTATACGATCAAATGTAAGCATTAATAAGACATTATAGAAGTAATCAATTTTTATTACAAGGTAATATTTTATTTTATTTGAATCCATTTTAAATCTACAATTTAATCTTTGTGTCCTATAGTTGTTTTAATTATTGTCGTAAATTTAAGTAGAGATGAGGATAATTAATTCAACTATCATACATATCAAAACAATAATTAACTCAACTATAGTTTATCATTTAATTTGCACAAATGATTTTAATCTGTTAGTTTTAAGATTGATTAATGTATATATTCAACAGCCATGCCTTTTACTGTAAATTAATGTATCACATGATATTGTTGGCTCAAGTGCCTGAAGATGCCAATAGGCGCAAAACGTTAGCATTATTTTAACCTCAACTTCAATGAATATATATTTTATAAATTTTATTG